>NC_081552.1:207909905-208237405 GCF_963082655.1 Stomoxys calcitrans
AACATCCTATAATTTGGGAACTTTACATGCGCTAATTCAGAAAAGTTTTCAAAGAAATAAGAAGCGTAAGTGGAGCGCTTCTTCTGCCTGCCAGTGTTGGACACACACACAGATGGCAGAGGTTCTATAGTCTCCTTTTCCACAACCGTAGAATGGGGGTATACTAATCTAGTCATTCGGTTTGTAACACCTCGAAATAATCGCCTAAGATCCCTCATGATCGACTCGACGTTCCGAGTCGTTCTAGCCATGTCCGTCCGACCGCTCGTCCGTCTGTCGAAATCCCTATAGCGGTCGAACGGGTAGAGCTTGCCGCTAGATATTTTGCACAGATACTTAATATTAGTGTAGGTCATTGGGAATTGCAAATGGGCCATATCGGTTCAGATTTAGATATAGCTCCCATATAAACCGATCTCCCGATTTGACTTCTTGCGCCTGTGGAAGCCACAATTTCTGTCCGATTTGGCTCAGATTTTGCATGTAGTATTATGTTATGACTTCCAACAACAGCGCCAAGTACGGCCCGAATTGGTATATAACCTGATATAGCTCCCATATAGTCCACCGCAGCGCAGAGGTAAACATGTCCGCCTATGACGCTGAACGCCTGGGGTCGAATCCTAGCAGGAACATCAAAAAAATTTTCAGCGGTGGTTATTCCCTCCTAATGCTGGCGATATTTGTGAGGTACTTTGCCATGTAAAAACTTCTCCCCAAAGAGGTGTCGCTCTGCAGCACGCCGTTCGGACATTGAGCTTAAAATTGAATTGGAAAGCAAGCACTCATAGATTTGTGGGAAGTTTGCCCCAGTCCCTCAATGGAATGTTCATGGGCAAGTTTGCAGTTTGCAGCTCCCAATTTGATTTCTTGAAGCCTTACAAGCCGCAATTTTTGTCCGATTTGGCTGAAATCTTGCATGTGGTGTTCTGTTATAACTTTCAACAACTGTGTCTAGTACGGTCCAAATCGGTCCAAAACCTGATATAGCCCCCATATAAACCGATTTGACTTTCGAGCCCCAATTTCGAGCCGCAATTTTCGTCCGATTTAGCTAAAATGTTGCACATGGTGTCCTGTTATGATTTTCAACAACTGTGCCTAGTACGGTCCAAATCGGTCTAAAACCTGATATAGCTCCCATATAAACCGATCTCCCGATTTGACAATTTTTGCCCGATTTGGCTGAAATTTCGCATGCGATGTTCTGTTACAACTTCCAATAACTGCGCCTTGTACTGTTCAAATCGGTCTGAAATCTGATATAGCTCTCATATGAACCGATCTCCCGATTTGACTTCTTGGGCCCCTGGAAGCCGCAATTTTTGTCCGATTTTTGCTGAAATCTTGCATGCGATGTTCCGTTACGATTTCCAATAACTGTGCCGAGTACCGTCCAAATCGGTCCAAAACCTGATATAGCCCCCATATAAACCGATCTCCCGATTTGACTTCTTGAGCCCCTGGAAGCCGCAATTTTTGTCCGATTTTGCTGAAATCTTGCATGTGGTGTTCTGTTACGACTTCTAATACCTGTGGCGAGTACGGTCCCAATCGGTCTAAAACCTGATATAGCTTCCATATAAACCGATCTCCCGATTTGACTTCTTGAGCCCCTGGAAGCCGCAATTTCGGATTTGGCTGAAATTTTGCATGTGGTGTTCTGTTGCGACTTCTAATACCTGTGCCTAATACGGTCCCAATCGGTCCAAAACCTGATATAGCCCCCATATAAACCGATCTCCCGATTTGCCTTCTTGAGCCCCTGGAAGCCGCAATTTTCATCCGATTTAGCTAAAATGTTGCACATGGTGTCCTGTTATGATTTTCAACAACTGTGTTCAGTACGGTCCAAATCGGTCCAAAACCTTATATAGCCCCCATATAAACCGATCTCCCGATTTGACTTCTTGAGCCCCTGGAAGCCGCAATTTTTGTCCGATTTTGCTGAAATCTTGCATGCGATGTTCTGCTGCGACTTTTAATGCCTGTGCCCAGTACGGTCCAAATCGGTCTATAACCTGATATAGCTCCCATATAAATCGATCTCCCGATTTGACTTCTTGAACCCTTGAAAATCTTTTCTATAGCTCCTAAAAAATCTCCTTTTGCTTTGAGGTGTCTTGGTTCAATATTTCGAGGTGTTAAACGGAATAGTGAGGTTATTATACCCCATCCTATGGTTGCTTTCCCCCACCTAATGCTGGCGACATTTGCATGATACTGTGGATTGCATGATACCACGTAAAAACTTCTTCGCAAAGAGGTGTTACACTGGGTCACTCCTTTCGGACTTGGCCATAAAAAGCAGGTCTCTTATCATTCAATTTAAACTTAAATCGGACAGCACTGATTGATATGTGAAAAGTTTGCCTCTGTTCCTTAACGGAATGATCATGGGCAAATTTTCATTTGAACATTTTCCTGAAATTCGATGTGTTGACAAAATTTCATGAAATTTTTGTTTTAGACAGAATTTCTCTCTCAATCTTGTCTTTAGAGAATATATCTTTGAAATTTTGTTTTTGGAGAGAATTTCTCGAAAATCTTGCCTTTAGAGAAAATTGCTTTCTTTGAAATTTTGTGTTTAGAAAAAATGTTTCTCTTACTTTGTTTGTTTCTCAAACTTTGAATATTCAAATTGCTTCACAGACCATTTGCAAATGCTGCTACAATTGTTTGGCACTCTCATTTGAAGTTCTGCTTATGAAAAGAGAACTTTTATCTATATTACCACGATTTAAGCAAGTGCCTGCTGATTGTTTGTTTGTTCCCTTCTGAGGGGGTGGGGGTCCCCCAAAAAAAGCTTTCCATAATTTTAGTTTGCCATCGAGTTGCTTATTTGATTTTAAAAATTCATTTTCATGACCTCAAACTTAAATGTTTTTATGGAAATTAGTTTCTCCAGCCTCTTCATTGAGTGCTGTGCCATGTCCTTTGTTTGAATACCAAAAAAACTGACACCGAGCACTGTACACAACAAGTTAATCAATGTAATGGCCTATTCGGCGGAAAAGCCATTCCCCAAAGAAATCTTCAATTTATTTGCAACTCTAATCCCACTGTATAAAATTGTGCGAAATATGCAAAAGCCATGTACCCATGCAGAGTTCCATCAAAGTTTCCACATTCATTCGGGGCTGCTTAGTGCGACTGGTTTTTGTGTCTCACGCAATGGCAGTGCGAGTTGATTTGCATAAACATCTTGGAAAACTTTTTTCATTATACGTGCGAAAAATTCCTCTAGATTCTCGTCCTGTCTTAATATCCAAACTCTGTAACCGGCATTCCATGAATTTGTTCAGTTGAAGCCAGGTGGCTGACTAGCTGGTTTGATGCTGGGCTGGGCTGACATATTCCTTGTCTCGTTGGCACAAGTGTTTGGAGGTCGGGCGGCGTAATATAGCCATATATAAATTTATTTGTGATAATTCTCAGCCGGCATGTCCTGTTCCTGTTCTCGGTATACTTGTCACTTCTTTGGTTTTGTGACATTTTTATTATGGTCTAACATTGCCGGAATTCTCCGGTGGCTTAGCAGCAACCACAAAGCAGGCATCAGACATTGGCGTAGGTTATGGAGTGCAAGAGAAAATCAAATGCTGTGGAAAACCAATTTCGACGAAATTCTCTGCAAAAATTAAATTTGTTCAAAAAATCAAATTTTATCAAAATCTTATATAAAAAATCAATTTGTGTTTGTTTGTTTGTGTGTTCCTCATATAGACTCAGAAATGGCTGAACCGATTTTCTTGAAATTTTCACATAATGAAACCGCGGTGAAAAAAGGTTACTACATTTTTTTGATATCTGAAGGGGGGGGGGGCGGACCCTCCCCCTTACCCTATTTTTCAGAAAAGCCAGATCTCGGAAACGGGTGGTGCGATTTAAGCGAAATTTTGTGTGCTCTCATACAGCACGCTAAAAATAAAATTTTGGTATCCAAATTTCGGATGGGGTACCTAGGGCGGCTGCCCCATCCTAAAACCTACCAAACATATATCTAGACCAATCACAACAATATGGGACTCAAATGAAAGGTATTTAGGATAAGAAAACGTATCTTATATCCAATTGTCGGACCAAGTGCTAGGGGGACCACCCCAAGCCCCAAATTACCCCTAAATCGGGCTTATTTACCGAGCAAGGCAATATGGGACTCAAATGAAAGGTATTTGCGAGTAGAATACGAATCTGATATCCAAATGTGGGTCCACGTTTGTGGGGGACCACCCCAAGCCCCAAAACACCCCTAAATCGGGCATATTTACCGACCATGTCGATGTGGAGCTTAAATGAAAGGTATTGGGGGTATTTCCGGGACCAATTTTCTGGGGTTCTACCCCTTTCCCAAAATACTCCCAAAGGGAAAAAATTTTTCGACCATGCCAATATGTGGCTCAAATGAAAGGTATTTGAGATTAGAAAACGAATTTGGTAACGTATATTGGGGCCATGTTTTTGGGGTACGCCTCATCCTGTAAACTCCTCTTTAGCCAATGGCAATATGGGGTTTAAATAAATGGTATTTGAGGGAAGAACACTATGCTGATATTTTTCAGGGCCAAGTATCTGGGGGACCATTATGGGCTTAAGCATTGTCTGATCTGGACTATGTTCTGATCAGATGCAGGGAGGCTTATAGCATCTCACCATTCCAAATTCCCGAGAAATGGGGTAATAATTGAGGCTTCTATGGGCCAAATTTGCACAAATGGAATGACTAGATTAGTATACCCCCATCCTACGGTGGTGAGTATAAAAACATGGAGTTTGGGTCCAAAACGGTCTATAACCTGATGTTACTAATAAATTTCCCTTGAACTTTCCATTAAGCAACAAGGGATACTTCTCTATAACCTGATATAACTGGTATAGCTAGAGATAAAAAGGTGGTCCCTTTTCATTGAACTTAAAATTGAATCGGACTGCACTCATTGATTTGAGGGAAGTTTGCCTCAGTTCCTCAATGGAATGTTCATGGGCAGGTTTGCAGTTTGCAGCTCCCATATCTCTCTAGAACTCCCGATTTGACTTTTTGAGCCCTTACAAGCCTTAATTTTTGTCCCGTTTGGCTGAAATTTGGCACATAGTGTTCTGTTATGACTTTCAACTACTATACCTAGTATGGTTCAAATCGGACTATAACCTGATATAGCTCCCATATGAACCAATCTCCCGATATGACTTCTTGAGCCCCTGGAAGCCGTAATTTTTGTCCAATTTAGCTAAAATTGTGCACATATTGTTCCGTTATGACTTTCAACTACTGCGCCAAGTACGGTCCAAATCGGTCTATAACCTGAAATAGCTCCCATATGAACCGATCTCCCGATATGACTTCTTGAGCCCCTGGAAGCCGTAATTTTTGTCCGATTTAGCTGAAATTTTGCACGTGGTGTTCTGTTATGACTCCCAACAACTGTGCCTAGTACGATTCAAATCGGTCCATAACCTGATATAACTCCAATATTACCCAAACTCCCGATTTGATTTTTTGAGCCCTTACAAGCCGTAATTTTTGTCCAATTTGGCTAAAATTTTGCACGTATTGTTCCGTTATGACTTTCAACGACTGTGCCTAGTATGATTCAAATCGGGCTATAACCTGATATAGCTTCCATATAAACCGATCTTCCGATTTACCTCCTTAAGCCTCCAGAGGTCGCAATTATTAGCCGATTTGTCTGAAACTTTTCATGATGACATCTGTTAAGTCTGTCTCAAAAACTACGCGAAGTAAGATCCACATCGGTCTATAAGCTGATACACCTCCCATATAAACCGAGTTCCCGATTTAGTGTCTTGAGCCTCTAGAGGCTGCACTTAATATCCGCTTTGGTTGAAATTTTGCCCAAAGACTTTTACTATGACTCTTAAAAGCTTCGCCGAGTATGGTCTAAATCGGTATTTAACCTGATATGGCTCACATATAAATCAATCTCTTGATTGATTATCTCTCTTGAAACGCCCATAGAAGGCGTTTTATTTTAGCTTACGTCCTGAATTGTGGTTTCCGTTTTACTGATTTCCGTTGTTAATGATTTGAGTTTTGTTGCATACACAGGACTGAAGTAGATTTTTGCGACGTACATTTTTATACCCACCACCGAAGGATGGTGGGTATAAAAATACATCGAAATATCCATTTCCGACCCTATAAAGTAGATATATTCTTGATCGGCGGAAAAATCTAAGACAATCTAGCCATGTCCGTCCATCTGTCTGTGGAAATCACGCTACAGTCTTCAAAAATAGAGATATTGAGCTGAAACTTAGCACAGATCCTTTTTTTTTTTGTCCATAAGCAGGTTAAGTTCGAAGATGGGCTATATCGGACTGTATCTTGATATAGCCCCCATATAAGTCTTCTAACTCTCCTTAGCGCAGTAAACGAAAAGAAAACTTTGCTTTTCACTATTCTCATGCAAACTAATCATAAGAACAACAAACACATTTTTTGACAGTCCTGTTCGTGTTTTTTGTGCTTGGGCCTCATTGACCTCATACAGCCGATTCGTTAGGTTTGTCTGTTTGTATTTTTTATTTTTTGATCTGTAAAATCTTTTCGTGATTTTTTAAATATCTTTCACCTGGAGATCATTTCCAAAGAACTTATAAAAGTTGCGAAAGTGTGTGTTATTATTTAAAACACTTTGACTGGCTAGTGGATCATGATTTCTGATATGTCATGAATCGAAAAAGCACTTGCAGTGACATTTAAAGAATGTTCAAGTGCGCTACAAATAGAGTTTGGCAATGTTGATGTGTTTGTTGTTCTTAGCATTTAGTTTGTTATGGGAATAGTGGAATGTAAGGCTTTCTTCTCTCCCACTGCGCTAAGGAGAGTTAGAGGACTTGTTGAGCACTGTTTCAAAACAAAAACGTGCTCTACACCTCACTCATTAGACATAGGGTATGTTGGGTACTTTAATCAATTTGACAAAGGTGTTAATGAAGATGCAGGGCATATCGGAAATCATGATCCACTAGCCAGTCAAAAATGTTTTGAATAATAACACACACTTGCTCAACTTTTATAAGTTCTTTGCTATGCTATTCATTGTACAGAAAGCATTGAAGATGATCTCGAGCTGAAAAATGTTGGAAAAATCATGAAATTTTTTTAACAAAATTTTTTTGTTTAGAAAAATAAGAGATATATGGGTTGCCCAAAAAGTAATTGCGGATTTTTCATGTAGTCGGCGTTGACAAATTTTTTTCACAGCTTGTGTTAGTTGTCAGTTATCAGCTGTTATTTTTAGCTTGCTTTAGAAAAAAAGTGTAAAAAAGTATATTTGATTAAAGTTCATTCTACGTTTTATTAAAAATGCATTTACTTTCTTTTAAAAAATCCGCAATTACTTTTTGGGCAACCCAATATGATACTAGGTATCAAGCGTAAGACCTTAAAATGCAATGTTCCTGGGCAATTTGGCATGTCCAAGTTTTCTATGATAACGAAGTTTCGAGAAAATTTTCTATGAATGCCAGTTTGGTTTAAAAAAATCAACTTTAAAAGTATTTTCCCTAAAAGCTTTTAGAACATCAAATTTCCTACGCCACTGACACAAGCAAGACAGCAAGAAAAGCAAAAAAACAAAAAAAAAAACTAAAGAATAAAAAAAAGCTAGTAATAAGAAAATGCGATGAGTGTTAGCAAATTTCCATACACATGATAAACATCATCCGCAACAGCATCGTGCCCCCGGGAGCAAGACATTCTAGCATTCTTGTCGTATTTAATATCACTCCATTGCTGGAACTTGGGAACTTGCTTCGCTCACAAGACATGTTGGCATGCCAATGGTACATTTGCCACTGTGCCAGCCAGGCATTCCATTTCTAAAACATATCAAATAATGATAATTTAATTTACTCCAATACCAAACATTTGCCCTGCGAAAATCTAACAAAGAAATGATAAACGCAAAAAAAAGGGAAATGATTATATTAAACGATGTGTGCTGGGGCAATCGCTAGATCAGATTGCTCTTTGAACTGTAAAATATGATAAACGCTCATGTGTGGCTCCTTATGGCGGTGTAGGGTTTTGCATTATTCATGCTAGAAGGTTTAAGGGGAGATTTACTGATTAAATTGATATTTTTTATAGACCGACTAGCTAACCCAAGCCCGCTCCGCTGCGCCTTCTTTTACTTTATATGGAACAAAAGTTTCCTTGGAATATTTATTTTCGACAATTAAAGATTAGTGACATACCATGCTACGAAAATAGTCTATCGCTTGACTAACAGTCTGAATCCCATAACGTTATTGGTCAACGAATTCAAGGTTGAATGCAAGGTGTACTCTATTCTTAAAATACTTTATTTCAGCCCACTACTCTCGTGATATCTGATTTAGGGGTGTTTTCGGGGGTGAGGTGGCCCCCCTAACACTTGGCCCTGGGACGTTCCCTAGACAGTTGACCTCTAATGTTGATATCAGATATGTGGTCTACTCCCTAATACCTTTAATTTGAGCCCCATATTTCCATAGTTGGCAAACATGACCGGCTTGGGGGTGTTTTGGGGAATGGGCGGCCACTCAGTGAGTTGGCCTTGAAAATATATATATACGAATTTGATATCCAAATGTAGGACCATGTATTTAGGGCATTACCCCTTTTCCAAAACACCCCCAAAGGGAAAACATTTTTCGACCATGTCAATATGTGGCTCAAATGAAAGGTATTTGAGATTAGAAAACGAATTTAATAACCCATATTGGGGCCATGTGTTGGGGGGACGCCCCATCCTGTAAACTCCTCTTTAGCCAATGGCAATATGGGGTTTAAATAAATGGTATTTGAGAGAAGAGCACGATGCTGATATTTTTTTCAGGGCCAAGTCTCAGGGGGACCACCTCACCCCCGAAAACACCCCTAAATCAGATATCACGAGAGTAGCGGGCTGAAATAAAGTATTTTAAGAATAGAGTACACCTTGCATCCAACCTTAAATTCGTTGACCAATAATGTTATGGGATTCAGACTGTTAGTCAAGCGATAGACTATTTTCGTAGCATGGTATCTTTAATTGTCGAAAATAAATATTCCAAGGAAACTTTTGTATCATAGAAAGTAAAAGAAGGCGCAGCGGAGCGGGCCCTGTCCAGCTAGTGTCTATATATAGAAACCAATACAATATTGGAACTTATCAAACAGCATAAATTTGAAAAGTTAACACAAATATTCAGGTTAACCAGTTTTTCATAATTTTTGCCCACAAAGAAATTTCGTTTTAAATTGCCGTACTTTTGCTTGATATTCACTTAATTGAGCTAACTTCAGAGTTATTTCTGCTGTGGTGGATGCCATGGTGCTTACCATCCTATCACAAGTGACGCGTATCCCTCTCAAACTTCTTACATTCCCCGCCCTGAACATGGATGATGAGCCAGGCATAATGAGTTGTCATTTCGTCTGCTGATACTCTTCAACTATGGCAAATATATATTTAATTACATAGATGTTCGCTTTGTTGTCGACTGGGCTCTTTTGAAATTAAAAAAAAAGAAAAAAAACAGAAAATGTTAAATTACGAATCCGTATCCGCTTCCTTTGCTTTCAATCAAAACAAATGTGGAACCAACTTTCTGCGGCAATTTGTGAAACTTGTCTCCATCGTTATTTTATTGTTGGTTTGGTGAATTGAAGTGTCTCTGTGTGCCAGGGTGTTTATGTGAGTGTGCTCTTTTTTTTATTATATTTTGTCTTTGTAGAAAAGTTTATGAATCCCATTCCCCAGGCTGTTGTTTTGTCAGAAGCGAGGCAGAGAGTTTGCATATAGAGCACCGAAACATAACACACAGAGCCAGCTCGCACCTTGTATTCCTCCCATCTAAGTGGTTGGTGCCATTTGACCCACATGAACATCAAACACATTCTGGTGTGACGACGAAATCTTTCCTTATATTTTATAAGGTGCCAAAAAGAGATTTGGGCCTACGAAAGTCAAGACCTTAATAGTTTTTATACCCTCCTCCATAGGCTGGGGGTATACTAATTTCGTCATTCTGTGTGTAGTACCTGGAAGTATGCGTCTAAGACCCCATAAACTATTTCTACTTTTGATCGTCATGAAGTTTTAAGTCCACCTAGCCATGTCCGTTAGTCTGTCGGTGCGTTTTCTAAAGGCACGCAAACTTTCGAAGGAGTAAAGCTAGGCGCTTCAAATTTTGTAAAAATTCTTTTTATAAAAGTAGGTGAGTAGGGATTGTAAATGAGCCAAATCGGTCCATGTTTTAATATAGCTGCCATATAAACCGATCTTGGGTCTTGACTTCTACAGCTTCCAGAGGGCGCAATTCTTATACGATTTGGCTGAAATTTGGCATGAATCGTTTTGTAATGACTTCCAACAACTGTGCAAAATAGGGCTCAAATCGGTTCATAGCCTGATATAGATGCTGTATAAACCGATCTCCCGATTCAACTTCTTGAGCTTCTTGGGAGCGCAATTTTTATACGATTTAGCAGAAATGTTGAGCATATGGTTTTGGTATGACTTCCAACAACTGAGCTACGTTTGGTCGAAATCAGTCCATAACCTGATATAGCCGCCACATAAACCCATCTCCAAAATTAGACTTCTTGTGCTTCTTGTGCTAGAGGACGCAGTTCTCACCCAATTTGGTTTAAATTTTGCAAATGTCATTTTGGTATGACTTCCATCAATTCTTTCAAGTATGGTCGAAATCGGTTGATAACCTAATGTGAAAAATGCATAATCTGGCCTAACACAACTCACTGTCCCAAATTTCAGTGAAATCGGACAATAAATGCACCTTTTATGAGCCCAAGAACTTAAATCGAGAGATCGGTCTATATGACAGCTATATCCAAATTTAAACCGATTTGGGCCAAATTGCAGGAATATGTCGCTGTCGCAAATTTCGGCGACATCGGACAATAAATGTACCTTTTATGGGCCCAAAACCTTAAATCGAGAGATCGGTCTATATAGCAGTTATCTCTAAATCTGAGCCAATCTGAACCAAATTGGGCCTAACACAACTCACTGTCCCAAATTTCAGAGAAATCGGACAATCGAAGGGCCGAACACAACTCACTTTTCCAAATTTCAGCAAAATCGGATAATATATGTGGCTTTTATGGGCCTTTGACCCTAAATCGGCGGATCGGTCTATATGACAGCTATATCTAAATCTGGACCGATCTGAGGCAAATTGAAAAAGTATGTCGAAGGGCCTAACACAACTCACTTTTCCAAATTTCGGCGACATCGGACAATAAATGTGCCTTTTATGGGCCCAAAACTTTAAATCGAGAGATCGGTCTATATAGCAGCTATATCCAAATCTGAGCCAATCTGAACCAAATTGAAAAAGGATGTCGAAGGGCCTAACACAACTCACTGTTCCAAATTTCAGTAAAATCGGACAAAAAATGCTCCTCTAATAGGCCCAAGACCTTAAATCGAGAGATCGGTCTATATGGCAGCTATATCCAAATCTGAGCCAATCTGAACCAAATTTAAAAAAGATGTCGAAGAGCCTATCAAAACTCACTGTTTCAAATTTCGGTGTAATCGGACAATAAATGCGCCTCTTATGGGCCCAAGATCTTACATCGAGAGATCGGTCTATATGGCAGCTATATCTAAATCTGGACCGATCTAGGGCAACTTGCAGAAGCATTTCGAAGGGCCTAATCCAACTCACTGTGTCAAATTTCAGCAAAATCGGACAATATATGTGGTTTTTATGGGCCTAAGACCCTAAATCGACGGATCGGTCTATATAGGGGCTATATCAAGATAAAGTCCGATATAGCCCGTCTTCGAACTTAACTTTCCTATGGGCAAAAAAAAAAATCTGTGCAAAGTTTCAGCTCAATATCTCTATTTTTAAATTCTGTTGTGTGATGCCAACAGACAGGCGGACGGATGAACGGACATGGCTAGATAGTCTTAGATGTCTACAACGATCACTTTACGGGGTCAGAAATGAATATTTCGATGTGTTGCAAACGGAGTGAAAAAATGAAGATACCCCCGATACTTCGGTGATGGGAATAAAACTGAAAGTGTTGCGCTATATTTGTATTGCCATGTCCGTCCGTCAGAAACACGATTGCGGTCGAACGCTTAAAACTTGCCGCTAGAAATTCTGCATAGATACTTCCATTTGATGTAGGCCGTTGGAGATTGCAAATGGGCCACATCGGTTCAGATTTGGATATAGCTCCCATATAAAGCGATTCCCGCATTTGATTTCTTGAGTCCTTAGAAGCCTCAATTTTTATCTGATTTGGCTGAAATTTAGAACATGGAATTGGGTTATGACTTTTAACACTGCTGCGAAGTATGATCCGAATGGGTCCATAAACAGATATAGCCCCCATATAAACCGATCCCCTGATTTAACTTCTTCAGCCCTTAGAAGCCTAAATTTTCACCTAATTTTGCCGAAATTTGGCATAAACTTCTATCCTACGACTAACCACATTCATGCCCAGTTTTATCCCAATCGGTCGACATGGTGATATAGACCTCTCTGAGTACCCATATCTCGATATGACTTCTTAAGGCCAAAATATGTCATAAGGGTACATTTTTAGCTGATCCATGGTGGTGGGTACCACATAGTGTTGTGTTATGACTTCCAATAACTGTGCCAAATACGATCCGAGTCGGTGTATAACCCATATAAACCGATCTTGTGGGGTATTTTGACCCCCAGAAAGATGCTCCCGAAAATGGGTATCAATTCTTGCTCTATCCCCCAATACCTTTCATTTAAGCTCCACATTGAAATGGTCGGTAAATATGCCCGATTTAGGGGTGTTTAGGGGATTGGAGTGGTCGCCCAAACACTAAGCCCGGCGGCCACTCAGTGTGTGGCCCCATATACACTTTACCCGAATATTGATATCAAATTCGCGCTTTACTCCCAAAGACCTTTCATTTGAGCCCCATATTGCTATGGTCGTTAATTTGTCCCCTTTGGGGATGTTTTTGGTGAGAGACGGCCCCCCAAACACTTGGTCCCATATTTGGATATCAGGTTCGTATTCTACATTAAAATACCTTTTATTTAGCCCCATATTCCCGTGGTCAGTAAATAAGTCCTGTTTGGCGGGGGTTTTGGGAAAGGGGTGGACCCCCAGAAACGTGGTCCCGCAATTGGATATCAGATTCGTATTCTACTCGTAAATACCTTTCATTTGAGTCCCATATTGCCATGGTCGGTGAATATGACCGATTTAGGGGTTTTTGGGGCTTGGGGTGGTCCCCTTAGCACTTGGTCCGACAATTGGATATCAGATACGTTTTCTTATCCTAAATACCTTTCATTTGAGTCCCATATTGTCGTGATTGGTCAGAATATATGTTGGATAGATTTTAGGGTGGGGCAGCCCCCTGGGTACCCCATCCGAAATTTGGATACCAAATTTTTGTTTTTAGGGTACTATATGGGAGCACACAAAATTTCGCTTAAATCGCACCACCCATCTCCGAGATCTGGGTAAGGGGGATGGTACGCCCTCCCCTCAGATATCAAAAAATGTAGTACCCTATTTTCACCACGGGGTCATTATGCACCATCTGTGAAATTTCAAGAAAATCGGTTCAGCCATTTCTGAGTCTATAAGGAACACACAAACAAACAAACACAAATTGATTTTTATATATAAGATATAGTGCGATATATGGTAGGTTTTGAGGGTGGGGGGGGGGGGGGGGGGGCGCCTCCCTAGGTACCCCATCCGAAATTTGGATACCAAATTTTTGTTTGTAGGTTACTATAAGAGAGCACACGAAATTTCGCTTAAATCGCAACATCGAAATCTGGCGTTTCTGAAAAATAGGGTAAGGGGGAGGGTTCGCTCCCCCTTCAGATTTAAAAAAAAAAAAATTTAGTACACTATATTTTCACCACGGGATCATTATGCACTATCTATGAAAATTTCAAGAAAATCGTTTCAGCCGTTTCTGAGTCTATAAGGAAAACACAAACAAACAAACACAAATTGATTTTTATACCCTCCACCATAAGATGGGTGGTATACTAATTTCGTCATTCTGTTTGTAACTACTCGAAATATTCGTCTGAGACCCCATAAAGTATATATATTCTTGATCGTCGTGACATTTTATGTCGATCTAGCCATGTCCGTCCGTCCGTCTGTCTGTCGAAAGCACGCTAACTTCCGAAGGAGTAAAGCTAGCCGCTTGAAATTTTGCACAAATACTTCTTATTAGTGTAGGTCAGTTGGAATTGTAAGTGGGCCATATCGGTCCATGTTTTGATACAGCTGTCATATAAACCGATCTTGGGTCTTGACTTCTTGAGCCTCTAGGGGGCGCAATTCTTATCCAAATTGAATGAACTTTGGCACTACGTGTTTTGTTATGATATCCAATAACTGTGCCAAGTATGGTTCAAATCGGTCCATAACCTGATATAGCTGCCATATAAACCGATCTTGGGTCTTGACTTCTTGAGCCTCTAGAGTGCGCAATTCTTATCCGATTGGAATGAAATTTCGCACGACGTGTTTTGTCATGATATCCAATATCTGTGCCAAGAATGGTCCAAATCGGTCTATAACCTGATATAGCTGTCATATAAACCGATCTTGGGTCTTGACTTCTTGATCCTCTAGAGGGCGTAATTCCTATCCGATTTGAATGAATTTTGGCACGGCGTGTTTTGTTATGATATCCAACAATTGTGCCAAGTATGGTTCAAATCGGTTTATAACCTGATATAGCTGTCATATAAACCGATCTGGGATCTTGACTTCTTGAGCCTATAGTGGTCGCAATTATTATCCGATTTGCCTGAAATTTTGTACGACGGATTCTCTTATGACCATCAACATACGTGTTTGTTATGGTCTGAATCGGTCTATAGCCCGATACAGCTCCCATATAAATCGATCTCGCTATTTTACTTCTTGAGCCTCCAAAGGGCGCAATTCTTATTCGAATTGGCTGGCATCTGACACAGGTCTCCAACATATAATTGTGGTCCAAACCGGACCCTATCTTGTTATATATAAGATTTCCCTAAAGTTTGAAACAGTGAGTTATTTTTAGCCTCCTGACACTCGACCTAAATATGGTTCAGATCGGACTATATTTAGATATAGCTGCCGTATAAACCGATCTGCGGATAAGGGGACTGAAGCCCATAAAAGCTTTATTTATTACCCGATTTCGCTGAAATTTTAAGCCGTGAGTTTTTCTAAGCTTCACGATATCCCACCTTAATATGGTTCAGATCGGTTTATAATTGGATATATCTGCCAAAAAGACCAATATTTTGTACTGCAAAATTGAACAGTGACTTGTTTTTATTAGACAACTCAATGTCCGTGCCGAATTTGGGTGCATTAGTTATCCATTTTTCACCGGATTGTGACGCAAGGGGATTTACATATATACCCGAGGTGGTGGGCATCCAAAACTATGCCCCGCCGAACTTAATGCCTTTTTACTTGTTTTATAATATCCTTATTTTCATATAAGTCTTGCAAAAAAGGCCCCCTTTTCCGATGCTTCTCTAGAAATGACACTTCTTAACACGCTCAGAACTTCCCCATAGATCCCTTGTCTCCATTGGCGACCGCATAACATAGAAATAAAAATGCTGACATGCAGACAGATTGACGGATTAATATGAGTTAATTACAAAAGCCAGTTGCGATTGTTGGAATGAGTGCTCCCTCAGCATCCATAAAGGACTTTCTATTATTTGCCAACTATGGCTATGAGTGACACTCTGCTTCTCCAACATTTTGCAAATGTCTGACGGTTCACAAATGGCACAAGTTTGTGCTTACAAATTGAATGCACAACCACACACACACACACACACACACACACACACACACCAGCACATGTTGTATGTATTTTACATGTGGTAAGAGGCAAACGATAGGTTCGGGAGATACACCGCAGAAGATTTCAAAGGCACAACGCCACAAAGGCAACACCATTTGTCTCAGCAAATAACCAAAAGGGGATTCATGCAATGGGACTTTAGAACTTCAAAGGTGATTATATTTAGGACTGTTTTTGTGCTTACAGCAAATAAATATGACAATAAACGCAAGTCAATTTTTTATTAGAGTCTGAGGCGCCATGTAAGCAAAAGCAAAGTCGCATGGCATTCTGAAAGCTCTGAGGAAATGTCAGTTTTGTTTGCTTGAGTTTAGCCATAATGAAAAAGATCGACTTTTGATATAAAGTCTGTGTTATGTGTGTTTTTCCCGAAGACTTAAGGAAGTTCATAGCAAATTCACAACATCATTACAGCAATTTTTAATGATTATACATGGAGGTAAGGTCCAAACGGACTGAATATCGTATACTCTTGTCAACGCCAAATTGTCCTTAGGGAGCCTTCTGAAGTCCAATGAAGATTTTTATGAAGATAAAGAGGAATGCAAGGTTTTAGTCAAATTTGTTTGCTATTGCGAAGCCTTAATGTTCTTGAAGTCCAAGCGGGAGAACATTTGATATAGGATTTACATCATGGACTGATACGGCATATGCTTGGCATGGGTACTTGAAGTCAAAGGGAAACTAAACCCGCAAAGTTTCTGCCTAATTGCTCAAGAAATGAGATCGGAAGATTGGTTTATATTGAATCTATATCGCAAAAAAATTGCAAAAAAAAAGGATCTCCGATCATCAGCTGGTTTCGAAAGAGAGCTCGTCATTAGCCCGTCACGAAAAATTGTGAAATGAAAAGATTTTCGCCCTAACTGGCAAAAAAATAACTTGAAAATAAAAATTCGACAGAGCCTTGCCGGACACAGGGGGCAACAGGAAGTGCCAGTGCCGTTAATACCTCAGGAAACCTTCCAGAGGTACGTTAGCAAGTTCACTCAGATCACAGAAGAAAGGGCTCTCCACAAATAAGAACCTACGTCCCTGCAGATCTGGTCATGAACACAGCAAGTACTCAATAGTTGCCACTTCATCCTCATTGAGGCAACTCCTACAAAAGTCATTGTGCGGTATTTCCATGCCGGTCGCCATGCGGCCTATGACAAAGTGTACGGTTATGACCCCTGTCAAGGTACTCATTGTGAAATGAATAGATCTTCGCCCTAACTGGCAAAAAAAAAAAAAAGTTGAAAATAAAAATTCGGCAGAGCCTTGCCGGGAATAAAACCCGGATACAGGGGGCAACAGGAAGTGCCAGTGCCGTTAATTTCTCAGGAAACCTTCCAGAGGTACATAAGCAAGTTCACCCAGATCACAGAAGAAAGGGCTCTCCACAAATAAGAACCTACGTCCCTGCAGATCTGGTCATGAACACAGCAAGTACTCAATAGTTGCCTCTTCATCCTCATTGAGGCAAATCCTACAGAAGTTATTGTGCGGTATTTCCATGCCGGTCGCCATGCGGCCTATGACAAAGTGTACGGTTATGACCCCTGTCATGGTACTCATCGACTTCTTATCGAAAAACTCCGTTCTCCTCCGGTCGAACAACTCCATTCACCTCCGGTCGAACAGCTCCGTTCTTCTCTGGTCGAACAGCTCCGTTCTTCTCCGGTCGAACAGCTCCGTTCTCCTCCGATGACCTGCCATAGCGCCTTTGCAGAACAACTCCGTTCTCCTCCGGTCGAACAACTCCGTTCACCTCCGATCGAACAACTCCGTTCTTCTCCGGTCGAACTGCTCCGTTCTCCTCCGATGACCGGCCATAGCGCCTTTGCAGTCTGGCAACCATCCAACGAGGTGGCCACCGACTCCGCCCTGGTCATCCCCTCTACTGTGTTCAGGGGCTCGACAAATAGCACGTAGGCAAGACCGGTGACTGGTCCGCCCGGCGCAGACGAACCCTTTCAGGCGCACTTGTCCGCCCTCTTATTCCCTGGAATCCCCTCATGCCCAGGAACACATGTCAGCGTCACATCGTGGGCCCGGAGCCTATCCAGGAACTCGAAACAATCCGCCACGCATCTCGACCTCACCATCCTCGACCCTAATGCCTTGAGCGAGGACTCGACCTTAATGCCTCGAGGACGGTAAATTGCTTACCAAAATGTACCTTGCGGCCGCTGCAATGGCACAGACCTCTGCCTGAAAAACCGTACACTCGTCCGGCAGTTTCAGAGACATACTAATATTGAGTGCATCAGAGTACCAAATCCCTTACCAAAATGTACCTTGCGGCCACTGTAATGGCACAGACCTCTGCCTAAAAGACCGTACACTCGTCCGGCAGTCTCAGAGACAAACTGATGTTGAGTTCATCAGAGTAGACCTCTAATCCAGCCCCTAACTCCATCTTGAAGCCATTCCTTTAGATCGAAGTCTCAACCTCCTCTAGTACAGCATTCGCGCTCCGTTCAAATTGCGAATGACCTCACTCCAGTCGGCACTGGTGGCAGGTAGTCGGAGATTCTCCTCAGTCTACACTCCGCATCCATAACACCCAGAATCGAACTATGCCGCTGCTATCCTCCTTCAGCATGCCGAGCTCCCTCAGCCTAAGCGCGACCCTGGCTGCGCAGTTCCTAATATAGGTCTCAGTGGGCGGCATATCCAGCATCGCCTCCAGGCCTGCCTGCAGTGCGGATCTCAGTGCCCCTGTGACCCCGACACAAGCCAGTCTCTGGACCTTCTCGAACTCCTTCGCACGCGTACTCTTCTCTTCGTCATTCCACCATACTAGTGCTCCTTAGGTCAGTACTGATCTCACGATGGCCGTATACATCCAATAAATCATCTTGGGTGTTAATCCCCACTTTCTACCAAACATCACGCAGTAGTAAAAAGCGCACAGTGTTTTAAGGCTTCTTTCCTCGGTGTTTCTCTTCCAGGACAGTTTCAAATCGAGGACTATGCCAAGGCATTTCGCTTCCTACGACAGCCGCAGTGTGACCCCGTCGAAGGACGAAAGTCTGAACTCCGGTATCCTATATCCGCGCGTGAGGAGCACCAGCTCCGTCTTCCCTGAGTTGGTAATCAACCTATTTCTGGTAGCCCATCGCGACAACCCCCTCGGTGATCCTACCATGATCCGGCTGATCGTCGACTGAATTCTGCCTCGCACCAGCAGCATGACGTCGTCCGAATATGCGATAAGAGGCGTGCCGTCCCCACCCAGATCCATCAGGATTTCATTAATCACGAGGTTCCATAGAATCGACCAGAACACCCCTCCTTGGAGCGTTTATTATCCGCCTTCAGATCGGGGCCAAGTCTCTAAATCGGCGGATCGGTCTATATGGGGGCTATATCAAGATATAGCCCATTTTCGAACTTAAAAAACACCCAAAATCAAAAGTGGACCGATAAGCACCGTATGGGTATCAAATGAAAAGTATGCGGGAGTAGATTGCGAATCTGGCATAAAAATTCATGTCGAAGTATAGCGGTAGGGCCCCAAACAGAACCGATTTTCTCGAAATGTTCGCATTTTGTAGAGGTTGGTCTGGAGGGAAACATAGGCCATATAATTTTTCGGAATTGGAAGGGGGAAGGACCCTCCCCTTTATGCGAAAAACACAACCCAAAATCAAAAGAGGACCGATCGGAGCAATATGGGTATCAAATGAAAGGTATTGGAGAGCAGAATACGAATATGGCAATAAAATTTGAGTCTAAGTACCCATCGGGTCGACCAAATCTCCCCCAAACAGACATATTGAACGTTCATTTCAATATGGGGCTCAAATGAAAGGTAATCGGCAGTAGATTTCGAATCTGGCATTCAAAATCAAATCGGATAGCCCCATTATAGGCTGAAGCGATTTTCTTAAAATTTTCATAGATTGTGTACGTTTGTCTGGAAGGAAACATAGGCTATAACATTTTTAGATATCGGGTATAGGCGGACCCTCCCCCTTACCCCAAAAATGCCACCCATATTCGAAAATGGTCCTATGGGCACAATCAGGGTATAAAATGAAAGATATTGGAGACCAGAGAACGAATATGGTATTAAAATTGGGTCCCAGTGAGGTACCCTCCCCACCAACCCCAAAACTCCTCTAAACAGATATATTCGAAGTTCATGTCAATATGGGACTCAAATGAAAAGTATTAGGCAGTAGATTACAAATATGGCTTAAAACATTCGGGTCCAAATAATGGGAGGTCGTCCCGCAGTGCGACACCTCTTTGGGGAACATTTTTTAAATGACCATGCATGGAATTGTACCTCGCAAATGTCGCCAACAATAAGAGGGTATAAACACCGCTTTGCCCGATGTTCTCACTAGGCTACAATGGCACGAATTCGATATCCGCATTCAAGGCGAAATGTCCCCACCCTAAAAAGGTATTGAAGAGTTAAAAAAGGCGCAGCGGAGTGGGCCCGGGTCAGTTAGTTTTATATTGGTTTGCCCAAAAAGTAATTGCGGATTTTTTTTAAAGAAAGTAAATGCATTTTTAATAAAACTTAGAATGAACTTTAATCAAATATACTTTTTTTACACTTTTTTTCTAAAGCAAGCTAAAAGTAACAGCTGATAACTGACAGAAGAAAGAATGCAATTACAGAGTCACAAGCTGTGAAAAAATTTTTCAACGCCGACTATATGAAAAATCCGCAATTACTTTTTGGGCAACCCAATATATAAGATAGGGTCGGAAATGGATATTTCGATGTGTGGCTAACGGAATGACAAAACGAATATACCCCCATCGTGCGGTGGTGCGTATAACAAACGAAAAGCTGTTTTTTGCCCATTTACGATACCAACCTGTCTCACTATGAGGTTTTTGCACTCAATTTAGGGAGACTTGCTTCAGTCGTTCAAATGCATCCGTGATTTTGAAAAACAGAAGGACGGACACCCAGATCGACATAGCTGAGTTAGCTTAAAATGCCATATACATATATTTAGTCGAAAAAGTCTTTAATAAATATCTCATTTTTATTCTGACCTGCCCTATTTCAAAAACAACCCAACTTAAGTTGCCTTTTCTCCTCCTAATTTTGCCATTTAAAATTATGGCAATATTAAAGAGATGTAATTTATTGTAACGACTGCAACAGTTTTCGTAAAATATGAACACTGCTGTTGTTGTCATAATTTATGCGCATAGCATTGAGTCCAAAAGTCTATCGGCAGCTGGCATTATTACTGGCCATTAAAATGGTCCATTGCCTACTGTGACAATAGATTCAAAGTGAACGAGAAATGATGGATGTTAGCCAGTTGGGCCTTACCTGATAAAGGATTAGCAGGCACACAATGCTATGGAATCACAGAAATCAAAGCCAACTCAAACTGAGGTTGTCACTGGCCATCCTTTAATGATGGCAGTTGTGATTAATGAGCTTAGCCTTAAAATGATTTACATCAGAGTGTGATTGGATTTTCATTGGTGTTGGTGGACAATCTCTAAACGACTTCTCGTCTACTAAAGCCGTTTAAGTTTGGACATGGATTTTTGAGAGAAACTTTTTTATCTTGGCGGCGTCTTTAATGCTATCGACCTGTTCGCAGAAAAGCTTCCAGGAGGCACGTTTTGCCGCTCTGGTAATTGTATTGTATTTCTTGAGCCGTGTGTAGTATACATCCCAGTAAACTTCCGCTTTTCTCACAACGAGCTCTGTTACAAAGTCTGCGTATTCCTTACGTAATGTTATGAATCTCCCCGGTCATCCAGAGGGTTTTCTAGGCTGATTTCCTTTCCCGAAGAGGACAACTATCTTCGAAGGATCCCACCCGTGCAGTCGTAATGCTGTTAACTTTCTCGTCAATCTCTTCCATGCTAATCCAATCCTTAGACCAGTACCAGGTGGAACCGGTCCTTAGAGACTGGATAAACCATAGGCTAAGGAACAGGTGGATAAATATTCCCATGGCATAAATATAAGGGAGAAAGTGGCACAGGACACGCCACAGGGGCGCATTTTATCGCCACAGAGGCGAATTTTATCGCCACTCCTTTGGGTGATCACCATAAATGACCTATTACGGATGCTGATTGATCCATGGACTTCAAATCCCTTGAACCCCTCTGCTACGCAGATGATGTTATAATATTTCAAAGGTGTAAGGATCCGAACGAGCTATGCAGAAGGGCCTAAAGGGTCATGCATATGGCATATGACTGGGCTAGACCCACTGTGACCACCATAAATGACCTATTACGGATGCTGACTAAGGAGGGATTTGAACCCGACGGTGTTATAATACTTCTAAGAGGTAAGGATCCGAACGAACTATGCAGAAGGGGCGAAAGGGTCTTGCATATGGCCTATGACTGGGCTAGCGCCAGAGGTCTCAATGTTAACCCAGAGAAGACTGAAATATGCCTGTTCACGAGGTAGACGAAAGTGGGCGAATTTAACGCACCACGTTTCCTCCATATGATGATTTCGATATCTGCCAAGGTCAAATACTTAGGTGTGATCTTGGACAGGAAACTGAATTGGAAGTGTCACATTCAGGAGCGTACTGAGAAGGCTCACAGATGTTGGGCACTATGTAGACGGGCCTTAGGCTCGAAATGGGGCCTGAATCTGAGCATAGTCACCTGGCTCTACAGTAGCGTGATTAGACCAATACTTACTTACGCCTCAGTAGGTTGGTGGACTGCTATGGAGAAAAAGTGCAACATAAGGACCATACAACAGGTTCTGAGAACATGGTGTCTTGTCATAGGCGGACCGATGAAGACCACGCCCACTAGGGCACTGGAGACTATTCTAGATATCCGACCCATTGATATACAGATTAAGTGTGAGGCAGCCACTGCGACTATGAGACTTAAGGCGATTTGGGAATGGTTTGAGAATGGGAGCAGCTCATACCATTGCGGTATAATCGAGGCGACGATAGGAAACCTGGAAGAAAGGGAGGAGGTTTTCGATCGGATACCTGAGATGAACCTTGAAGTTGAGTGCGAGGCACTGCGGCCATCGGCACAGTCTTGGATTGACGGAACCCTAGTATTGCCATCTGGAAGATCATGTTACACGGATGGATCAAAACTAGAAGACAGAGTGGGCCTGGGGGTTTACATTGAGAACCCTGTTCTAGACTGCCTGACCATAATACGGTCCTGCAGGCGGAGATCCGGGCGATCACGGAATGCGTGAAGTGGTGTGGTGCTAACGCGAGTACGTCGAGTCTGAACATCTATACCGACAGTAAAATTGCCTTAAGGGCAAACAACAACCAGGACCGTAAGGTCACGAACGAATTGCAGTGTAAGAAGGAGATTAACGCCTTCTCTGAGGATGGGAAAATCCGCATCGTTTGGGTGCCGCGCCATAACGGAGTAAGGGGAAATGAAAGGGCAGACGATTTGGCGGTGAAGGCCAGAGGACTGCCGTCAATAAACTTGGTAAGCCCGAAGCCCTTCGGGTCGACGCAGTCCGAGTTAAGGGAGTGGGCGACGAATCCGCGTGCAACATTTTGGAAAAGCGAAATAGTCGGTAGGACGGCGAAAATCCTATGGGTGGGGGATCCAGATCGTGGAAAGACGAGGCTATTACTGAAAGGAAGCCAGAAGGAGGTCAGTATAGCTATTGGTATCATAACGGGACACATAGGACTACGAGCTCACTTATGTAAAATCGGTGCGGCAAGTGATAGCATGTGTAGGGCATGCGGGGAAGATGATGAGACTTTAAAGCATTTCCTTTGTAATTGCCCGGCTTTCGCGTCCAACAGATACCGGTACTAAGGTAGAGATACAATATCAGACATGAACCGACTAAGGGGAGTGGCATTGAAAACAATTTAAAAAATTTTCTTTTTATAGGTTTCTTTATAGTTTTTAGAGCGCACAACAAGCCCATTACTGGCTTAGGTGTATGTCCATAGTGGCATGGAGCGGATCAATATCTGCACCCTCTTTTCAACCTAACCTAACCTACCGAGTCGCAATTAGCAAGCAACTTACAACCGTAGAGAATGCAAGGAAGAAGATAAGTCTTTGCCAAGAGAGAGAGAGAGAGAGAGACCTAACCCGCATCGGAGTAACCGACTGAGTGGCCCAGAGAGCATGCAATTTTGAATATCCCTGACCAACGACAGAGTCGATATGATTACTCCAAGTCAGAATGCTGTTAATAACCACACCCAAGTTCTTTGCATGAGGAACGATTTCCAATCTAGCGTCGTTAGTGACTACACCGACATCACATGAAAACTGAGACAGCCTGTTTCTGATAACAGCACACTTGGACTTTATAGCGTTGAGACACAGGCCATTGGCTTTCGCCCACGTGCTGAATCTTGACAGATCTTGATTAAGCAGACGTATGTTTTCAGCAATCTCATCCCCAGGACTGCCGATATAAATCTGTACATCGTCAGCGTACCTATGTACCTCACAATTAGACAATTGACTCGCCAAGTCGTTACTGTACAATGAAAAGAGAAGAGGACTCAGAATTGATACGACGATACAGAAGACGGTGTGACAGATACGACAAAATAAGACAAACGAACGTAGAAGAAAACTTGTAAAGATGTCTCATCTTATCACAACACAAGGACCATTGACCATTCAAATGCCTTAGAATGGTCAAGAAGAACAAAGAAATTTATCTTGTCATTCTCCAAATTGACCCTGATCCTCTCAGTCACCTCTTCCAAGGCAGTTACGCAGCTGTGGTTAGGTCAAAACCCGGCCTGTCTCACATATAACAAAGAGTTGTCGTTGACAAAAGACGACATTTGCAAATTCAGCAATTTCTCAAAGACCTTTGACAAGGAACAAAGAATCGCAATTGGTCTGTTTTCCTTGGAATTCTTAGGCAGTGGAATGACCTTGGCATGCTTCCATGAGGAATAATAAGGGGGAGCAAGAGTCTTACAAATCTAGGATCAATGCCATCAGATCCGACAGCGTTAGACTTTAAAGTCGCGACACACTCAAAGACATCTGCGGGACCAATACTGCTGAAGCCAAAACCAGAGTCGTCATTCCTTGGAATTCTTAGGCAGTAGGATGACCTTGGCATGAAGAGTCTTACAAATCTAGGATCAATGTCATCAGATCCGTCAGCGTTAGACTTTAAATTCGCGACACTCTCAAGGACATCGGCGTGGCCAATACAGCTGAAGCCAAAACCATCGAGAGAGGGGGAGATATTGAAGCCATAGAAATTGGGATCAGTGGGACATTAACAAAGGCATCATTAAGCCCATTAACAAAGGCATCATTAAGCCAAGTTTGTTGAACATCTATTAGTAACTTTCCCAATTCCTATGTCTGGAATAGCCTTCCAAGTTCTCTTGGAGCCTATTGCAGAAGTAAAGCGTCTGTAATAGACGTCTTTCTTGGCATGGTCTCTTGCTGAGCGAAAGGCATCATGTAACTCAGGCGTTCTGAAACGTCTCCACCTGCGATGCGACATATTCCTCTCGTGAATAGCCGAACGAATATCCCGGGAGAACCACGTTTTCGATCTGGAGGACACTTCTCTAGTCTTGAGTGGAACCGTAAGTTCCTGTGGGTCACGGATATTCCTCTGTAGAAAGTCAGTTTGTTCATCGATAGTTTCCATACGAAATATCAAATCCCAGTCGATAAGCACAGCACTCGTATTTACCCTACCAATTTCTGTCAAATGTGGTTTAGATTGGATATCCAAAGTTCGGCCCATAAAAGGAGCTCAATACTCTATATCGAGAGATCGGTCTATATGGCAGCTATATCCAAATATGGTCCGATCTGGACGAAGTTCGACACAAAGGTGTAGAGGTCTATCAAAACTCACATTTTCAAATTTCATCAAAATCGGATGAAAAATGCTCTTTTATGGGCTCAATACTCTATATCGGGAGATTGGTCTATATGGCAGCTATATCCAAATATGATCCGATTTGGACCACATTTAACAGAAATGGGTGGGGGGTTCTACTAGAACACACTGTGCCAAATTTCATCGAATTCAGGTAATAAATGGATCTTATATGGTCTCAATACCCTATATCGGAAGATCGGACGGTCGGTCTATAGGGCAGCTATATCCAAATATAGTCAGATCGGAACCACACTTCACAGAAATGGGTAAGGGTCTACCAGAACTCACTGTGCAAAATTTCATCGAAATTGGATGAAAAATTACCAATTTATTGCCTCAAGACTGGAGCCAAATAACCGCTTCCAGGGGCTCAAAAGTCATAACGGGAGATCAGTTTCTATGGGAAACATATCAGGTTATAGACCTATTTGGACCGTACTGCATTCGTTCCTCTCAGGAAAACGAATCGGGAATGCCTTTGCCTCGGACCAGCAGCACGACGTCGTCCGCGTAAGCGATAATCCTCGTGCCGTCCCCATCGAGATCCATTAGGATTTCATTAATCACGAGGTTCCGCATTATCGGCGAGAACATTCCTCATTGGGGCGTTTCTCTGGTCACCTGCCTTCTGACCGCACAATCTCCCAAGTTTGCATTAATAGTCCTGCCATAAAGCATAGCATTTGTCCATTAGGAGATCTAGGAGAGGCGACTATCGCCCCAATCTCCACATTATTGAAAGCCCCCTTAATATCCAAGAAGCCCGCCAAAGTGTACTCCTTCTATCGGAGAGACGTCTCGACCTCCTGTACCACCTCGTGGAGGGCCGTCTCTACCGACCTGCCTTTGAGGTAAGCGTGTTGTGCTCCACTGAAGTTCTCCGGGTCAGTCCCTCCCCCTCACCTTCAGGGGTCAATCAGTATTTCCAGTGTTTTCAGCAAAAACGATGACAGGCTAATAGGCCTATAATTCTTCGTCGTACTGTGGTTTCTTTTTTTTCCTGCCTTGGGAATAGAGACCACCTTGACTTCCCTCCATGCCCTCGGTATGTAGGACCATGCCAGGCTCGCCCTAAAAATCTGCTCAAGCCATGGCAGGGTGACTCCAAGGGACTCCTACAGCAGTGGCGGGATAATTTAAATTGCCGGAAAGTGCGGACCGCCCACAATATCTTCTCCTCATCCACGATGTCCCTGATGAGATCATCCGTTAAGGCCACGTGTGTAGGTATTGCGTTGTCCTGATCGCCGACCTCATCTTGGCTGCCTGGGAAATGAGCCTCCATCAAGAGTTCCACAGTTTCCTGCCCACTCTCAGTGCAAGTCCCGTCCTCCCTCCTCAGGGAGCTAGGCGTGATGGGATCCTTCGAGAGCACTTTGCGCAACCCAGATGCCTCACTAGTGCTTTCCAATTCCCCACAAAATTTTGCCCAGGTGAAGAGTCACCTTTCTCGTCTCCTTCTTGAACCTGCCCTCTGCCATGTTCTCCCTCTTCTTGGCCGTGTTAAAAAGGCTTCTGCTCTCCCTCATGAGCACCTTCAGTTCCGGTGACCACTATGACTGGCTGGTTTTGCGTGGCGGTATTCTTTTGGGACATGCCTTCAATAAGGCCTTGTTTAGGCATTCAGTGACCAGATTGACTGCGATCTCCAGTTCCCTGGCGTCCTCCAGAGGCCCTCTAGGGGGTCCCAATTTCTGCATCTGTTCCCAGTCGGTCCTCCTCGGGTTTCTGTATACATATCCTATAGTGATTTGAAAAAGGGCACTGGGTGGAAACGTTCCACTACTAAACCTTTACCGAGTCAGTATTCGTCACAAGCGTTATATCTATAACCTGTTCCCTGATCTGGTTGTAGAAAGTAGGGGCGTTTCCCCCATTGCATGCGACTAGAAATAAATTAAAAGTCGAATATCCCCGAATCCAGTGGAGATATAGTAGACCTCAAGCGGACTAGTTTGGAAAAATTTCGGAAATCGGACCACAAACGAAGGTTTGGCAGCCTGAGCAAATTTTCGAAATACCAAGGTGACCAACTTTGGGGGCCTGCCAAAAGGCGCCCGGACATTTTAGGGCCTAACCATTCAAAACTTCAAAGAGATTTCTCTACCCTCTCTCACACTGCATATTTTTTTACTAATTTTTTCGATTTTTTCCCACTGTGGGACCGTCAGCCAGACGGATATAGCTTTTCCTTATCAGAAAGTGATTCTAAATCGATCCGATTTTTTTTTATCAATGGATATACCTCTCTTCCTAGTGGGGCTAAGTCTTCTTAACTTGTACCACAGTAGTGTTGTGGTGTAGTGTAGAAAATCTTTTAACTCATACTGGCTATCATGTTTTATCACTGTCTTACTAATTTTTGCAATATTATTTTTTTTTTTCTGATATTACAGTTCAACTCTACATCACTGTCAATGGATTGGATTTACAAGGTCCGGTATTTTTGCACGAGCCATCACATCGCGTGGAGTTCTCCAACAATTCGGGTGGACTTATTGAGTGTTCCGGGCATGGAAGTCCACCGCCGGAGGTAAGTTTAATTTGAAGTACGCTCTTCTGTTATTTGATATAGGAACCAATTCAGTTTCAAAACGCCAAATTTCGCAGATAAGTGCACATATTTAAGCAAAACTTAGTTTCCAAACTAATGGCAAGCACCTCCATGGCAAGCACCACCCAAATGCTTGGTCCCACATTTGGATATCAGATTCGTATTCTACACTCAAATAGCATTTATTTAAGCCCCATATTGCCATGGTCAGTAAATAAGTCATGTTTGGGGAGTGTTTCGGGCAAGGGGTGGACCTCTAGAAACTTGATCCCACATTTGGATATAAAATTCGTATTCTACTCGTAAATACCTTTCATTTGAGTCCCATATTGCCATGGTGGGTAAATATGTCCGATTTAGGGGTGTTTTGGGTATTGGGGTGGTCCACCTAACACTTGGTCCGACATTTGGACATCAGAAACGTTTTCTTATCCTAAATACCCTTCATTTGAGTCCAATATTGTCGTGATTTATCTAAATATATGTTTGGTAGGTTTTAGGGTGGGGCGGCCCCCCAGGTACCCCATCCGAAATTTGGATACCAAATTTTTGTTTTTAGGTTACTATATGAGAGCACACAAAATTTCGTTTAAATCGCACCACCCATCTCCGAGATCTAGCGTTTCCAAAAGTTTTTGTAAGGGGAGGGTCCGCTCCCCCTTCAGATATCAAAAAATGTAGTACTCTATTTTCACAACGGTATCATTATGCACCACCTGTGAAAAATTAAAGAAAATCTGTTCAGTCGTTTCTGAGTCTATAAGGAACACACAAACAAACAAACACAAATTGATTTTTATATATAAGATATCAGCCAAATCGGACAAAAAATGAGGCTTGCAAGGGCTTATGAAGTCATATCGGAAGATCGGCTTATATGGGAGCTATATCAGGTTTTTGACCGGTTTGAACCGTACTTGGCTCCATTATTGATAGGCATATTAGAATGCTATGTGCAAAATTTCAGCCATATCGAAGCTTCCAGGGGCTCAGGAAATCAAATCGGGCCATCGGTTTATATGGGAGCTATGTCAGGTTCTTGACCGATTTGAACCGTACTTGGCACAGTTGTTGGAACTCATAACAGAACACCGTGTGCAAAATTTCAGCCAAATCGGCTTTTATGGGCTCAAGAAGTCAAATCGGAAGATCGGTTTATATGGGAGCTATATCCAAATCTGAACCGATATGGCCCATTTGCAATCCCCAATGACCTACATCAATATAAATTTCAAGCGGTTAGCTCTACGCCTTCGACCTCTATCGTGATTTCGACAGACGGACGGACGGATATGGCGAGTTCGAATCAGACTTTCGAGACGATCAAGAATATTTATACCTTATGGGGTCCTAGATCAATATTTCGAGGTGTTACAAACAGCATGACTAGACTAAATATACCCCCATCCTATGGTGGTGGGTATAAAAACGTGTTGAGTTCGGCTGAGCCCAACTATGGATACCCACCACGATGGGTAACACGACCATCCTCTTTTATAACAACTCCAATAGCTTATCCATTGTGGTATGCAAATCGGGACTGGTCTGAATCATATTTGATTGAGGTCCCGAAAACTCTTATATACAAGTCACAGTTTCAGCTAAATCGGGCAACAAATCCGCTTTTTATGGGATTAAGACGCTAAATTGGTAGGTCGTACTATATGGCAGCTATATCTAAATATAGTCTGATCTGGACCACTTTTTGGTCGGATGACGGGAGGCTTAACACAAGTCATATTGTGTCAAATTCCAGCAAAATCGGGTAATAATTGCAGCTTTTAGGGGCTTATATATAGATATAGCTGCCATATAAGCTATATCTATATAAAATCCGATCTAAAACATATATAAATCGGATGTCGGCGATCGCAAAACAACTCAATTTTTAAAATTTCAGCGAAATCGGGTAATATTTGCGGCTTTTATTAGCTCAGGGATCTAAATCGGCAAATCGGTGTATGTGACAGCTATATCTAAGTAAAGTCCGACCGGAACCATATATGGGTCGGATATCGGGAGGCTATAATCGACTACCTATCTCAAATTTCAGCAAAATCGGGTAATAAATGCGGCTTTTATAGGTTTGAGACCCTTAATTGGCAGATCGGTCCATATGGCAGCTATATCTAAATATAGTCTGATCTAAGCAATATTTGAGTCGAATGTCGAGAGGCTTTGAACAACACACTTATTTTTAATTTTAGTGAAATCGGTTAATATTGTCGGTTTTTAAGGGGACGGACGGACGGAAGGACGGACGGAAGGACGGACGGAAGGACGGAAGGACGGACGGAAGGACGGACGGACGGAAGGACGGACGGAAGGACGGACGGAAGGACGGACGGAAGGACGGACGGAAGGACGGACGGATCCGATCCATTCCCCCATTGAGTCGTTGGCTAGTAATTTGCAATAGCTTGAGTAAAATTTCCACAACATATTAACAAATTTCCATAGAAAGAGATTTTGAAATTTGCACTTGGATGAAAATGTCAAACATTCACCACAATTAAGCTGTAAACGGAAAATCGCTCCCGCTCCTTTGTGTGGGAAAAGTCAATTTAGAATTTTGTCATAAACAACGGTCAGATGGGAAATCTACGACATTTTCTTGTGGTCGTCTTTCTTCGGTGTGTGTGTGTGTTCGCTCGTCTTTTTATGATCCTTGTGAATGTAATTCAGTTCCATTTTTTAATTAAACATAAATTAATGGTTACTTCTTAACTGTACATAAGGGCCTGTCCCCCCTCCACCCCTCCACTATACTGCCAAACAGCATCATTACATAAAAGCAACCGCAAGCTAATATCCTTCTTTGAGAAAATAAAATTTCGTTACGTTCTTCTTTGCAGGTGGAGTGGACACCCATACCGCCACAACAGGACATGGTGGTGCAGACAACAAATGGCAGTCTGATGTTCTATCCATTCACTGCTGAAAAGTTTCGCCATGAGGTCCATTCCAGCGTCTATAGGTGGGTATAAGCGGCCAAAGGACAAATTATTTGTTGCATGTTGTGGTCCTTGTAGTGGTGGCGGCGACCTGGAAAACTTTTACAAAAATTGACAATTTCTCTGTTTTTTTTCTCTTTTTCTTAAACTTTTTTTTATGAATTTGGGCGCATGTTGGTGCTGCATACTGTTTGTGCTGCAGATGTAAACTGAGAAACTTGGTGGGCACTGTACTCAGTCGTGAAGTCCATGTAAAAGGCGGTAAGTAATGTCTCATTTGCTTTAGCCCATAAATATTTATCAAAATTCCGGTTATGACATGGCGGAAAAACGTTATTCATTTTCCAAAATGAGTATCCAAAAGTTTGGGTTTTTTTGTTATCAACGACGGAACATAAATTTCTATAGATTTACTTCGTAGAAGTATTCGGGTGTGAGACCTTAGGCGATGGGAGAATGGATTGAGGATGGGAGCAGCTCATACCATTGTGGTATAATCGAAGCGACGATAGGGAAACTGAAGGGAACGGAAGAGGTTTGCGATCTGAGATGAACCTTGAGGTCGAGTGCGAGACACTACTTCCAGCGGTACACTCTTGGATTGACGGAACCCTAGTTTTGCCATCTGGAAGATCATGCTACACGGACGGATCAAGATGAATCTATTACGACTTCCAACAACTGTGCCAAATACTGTCCAAATCGGTCTATAAACTGATATAGCATCCATATAAACCGATCTCCCGATTTGACATCTTTAGCCCCTGAAAGCCACAGTCGTTCTGTTATGACTTCCAACAACTGTGCCAAGTATGGTCGTAAAACCATAAAATTATGCCTTTCAACAAAATTCACTTTGTTTAAAACGTTAGCAGAATCCATGGTGGTGGGTTCCCAAGATTCGACCCGGCCGAACTAAAAACGCTTTTACTTGTTACAAATTAGAACAGAATACATCATGCATAAGTTTAGCCAAATCGGATAATAATTGCGCCCTCTGGCGGCTCAAGGAATCAAAATCCGAAATCGGTTTATGTGGGGGGCATATCAGGTTATTAACCAATTTTGACTATACTTCGTACAGTTGTTGACTTTCAACCCAAAATGCTTTATGATAAGTTTCAGCCAAATCGGATAATATTTGAGCCCTCTAGCGGGTCAAGATATAAAATTGGGAGACTTTTTTATATGGGAGCTTTATCAACCGATGAACCGATTCAGACCATACGAACCGATTCAGACCACATGAACCGATTCAGACCATATGAACCGGTTCAGACCATATGAACCGATTCAGACCATATTATACGAAATCGGACGGACGGACGGAAGGACGGACGGAAGGACGGACGGAAGGACGGACGGAAGGACGGACGGAAGGACGGACGGAAGGACGGACGGAAGGACGGACGGAAGGACGGACGGAAGGACGGACGGAAGGACGGACGGAAGGACGGACGGAAGGACGGACGGAAGGACGGACGGAAGGACGGACGGAAGGACGGACGGAAGGACGGACGGAAGGACGGACGGAAGGACGGACGGAAGGACGGACGGAAGGACGGACGGAAGGACGGACGGAAGGACGGACGGAAGGACGGACGGAAGGACGGACGGAAGGACGGACGGAAGGACGGACGGAAGGACGGACGGAAGGACGGACGGAAGGACGGACGGAAGGACGGACGGAAGGACGGACGGAAGGACGGACGGAAGGACGGACGGAAGGACGGACGGAAGGACGGACGGAAGGACGGACGGAAGGACGGACGGAAGGACGGACGGAAGGACGGACGGAAGGACGGACGGAAGGACGGGCGGAAGGACGGACGGACGGAAGGATGGACGGAAGGATGGACGGAAGGATGGACGGAAGGACGGACGGAAGGACGGACGGACGGAAGGACGGACGGAAGGACGGACGGAAGGACGGACGGACGGAAGGACGGACGGACGGAAGGACGGACGGAAGGACGGACGGACGGAAGGACGGACGGAAGGACGGACGGACGGACGGAAGGACGGACGGACGGAAGGACGGACGGACGGACGGACGGAAGGACGGACGGACGGACGGAAGGACGGACGGACGGAAGGACGGACGGAAGGACGGACGGAAGGACGGACGGACGGAAGGACGGACGGACGGAAGGACGGACGGACGGAACGACGGACGGACGGAAGGACGGACGGACGGAAGGACGGACGGAAGGACGGACGGAAGGACGCACGGAAGGAAGGAAGGACGGAAGGACGGAAGGACGGACGGAAGGACGGACGGAAGGACGGACGGAAGGACGGACGGAAGGACGGACGGAAGGACGGAAGGACGGAAGGACGGACGGAAGGACGGACGGAAGGACGGACGGAAGGACGGACGGAAGGACGGACGGAAGGACGGACGGAAGGACGGACGGAAGGACGGACGGAAGGACGGAAGGACGGACGGAAGGACGGACGTAAGGACGGACGGACGGAAGGACGGACGGAAGGACGGACGGAAGGACGGACGGAAGGACGGAAGGACGGACGGAAGGACGGACGGAAGGACGGACGGAAGGACGGACGGAAGGACGGACGGAAGGACGGACGGAAGGACGGACGGAAGGACGGACGGAAGGACGGACGGAAGGACGGACGGAAGGACGGACGGAAGGACGGACGGAAGGACGGACGGAAGGACGGACGGAAGGACGGACGGAAGGACGGACGGAGGGACGGACGGAAGGAAAGACGGAAGGAAGGACGGACGGAAGGAAAGACAGAAGGAAGGACGGAAGGAAAGACGGAAGGAAAGACAGAAGGAAGGACGGACGGAGGGACGGACGGAAGGAAAGACGGAAGGAAGGACGGAAGGACGGACGGAAGGACGGAAGGACGGACGGAAGGACGGACGGAAGGACGGACGGAAGGACGGACGGAAGGACGGACGGAAGGACGGACGGAAGGACGGACGGAAGGACGATATTTCGTTAGAATGTGATCTTTTGTATTATGTTATGTCTTCAAAACTCGGCCTATAGATTAAATTATGGGGAATCAATGACCCTCAAGAGTGTATTAAAATTTATTGAATACAGTGTGTATTCAATAAATTTTAATACACACTGATGGTCATTGTTTCCCTATTATTTAATATATAGACCACCCCAAAGTTGATGTTTACGATTAAAATATGGTTAGCTTTTTAACAAGATCTTAATTTCACTTATTGCTGCCCAATAACAACATTTATTTTGTTTAAAGCTTAAATTTGATTAGCAAAATCCATTCACTCAACCATACCATGACGTAGTGAATATATCATCCTCCTTGCAGGGGTCATGGCATAGGCAATAAGTTTATGAGAAAGTACTCTTAATTATCGCTTCTAAATGTTGGCTTCGTTTCATTTTGGTCGACAAATAATTCGGGCATTATCTCTGCGGCAAGTGATGAGGCGTGTATGGCCAAGCAGCCTGCCAACCAGCCACTGCCATGACTTGACAATAAAAACTAAGTACTAATTTATTATACGGAGTCCTTGTTGTGTGGCAATGTGGATTAATATCAAAGACGCAAGATCTTAAATGGCCACAAATGACTGGGGATTAGTTGTAGTATATTCATGTCGTCCTTCCAACACAGCCACTGCTGCTCACTACGGCCTCGAACACCCATACCATTCTTCATTACACTATCAAGTTTCAAGTACTTGTCCTACAATGAAACAAACATCATTAGAGTCGTTAAATCACCCATCCAAGCAACCATTCTCCCAAAGACAATGTATTATCACCATGTTATCTTGATGATGAAGTATATGTGTGCGTGTGTGTGCGTGAATGTGAATGTGTGCGAAAACTTACCACAAACAGACCTACATAAAATCATTCTCACACTCTCACCCTCCGATACATTTAACAGCACTCAACCACATACATATCCAGTGCTCGTCCTGCCTGCCTGCCTTCCATTGTGCGCTATTCATTCATTCATTCTAAAAGAAAATAGAAAAAGTTGCTATCTTTAAGTTAAATCTATTATGAACGGACCACAATTGCTGATTGCCAAAAATTAGATGGCCTATGCGGAGGATTTTATTTTCTTTTATTTCTCCACTTTACACAAACACAATTCCTTGGCTGTTTTTTTTTTTTGTATTTGTTGGTGATTCTTATACTCTACCTCAAACTCACATGTTGGCAAAAATAGAATTGTTGAGGTTATTGTATTTTTTTTTGTGTTGTGCCATTTAAGTGGAATTAGGAGGTCAGTAAGCTAAGCTAAGTCAAAATTTGTGGGATTTTGTAAAAAAAAACACAAATAAAATGTTGAATAAATGCCAAATCGGACAAAAATTGAGGCTTGTAAGGACTCAAGATGTCAAATCGGCAGATCGGTTTACATGGGATCTATACCAGGTTACAAACCGATTTGGACCGTACTTAACACAGAGGTCAGAAGTCATATCAGAACACTGCATGCAAAATTTCAACCAATCGGACTAGAATTGCGGCAAACCGATTTGGACCGTACTTAACACAGAGGTTAGAAGTCATAACAGAACACTGCATGCAAAATTTCAGCCAAATCGGACACAAATTGCGACTTCCCGGGGCCCAAGAAGTCAAATCGGGAGGTCGGTTTATATGGGAGACTAGCCGAATCGGGCCCGTTCTGCTGCGCCTTCTTTACCTTTTTATATCTATTTAATTGGATAGCACTCATTGATGTGTGAGAATTTGTCTCTTCTCGGTTCCTTGTGGTAATGTTCTCTTTAGGGAAGGGATGGCACCTCAGACATTTCGACTCAAATACATTGGGTTGCCCAAAAAGTAATTGCGGATTTTTCATATAGTCCGCGTTGACAAATTTTTTTCACAGCTTGTGACTCTGTAATTGCATTCTTTCTTCTGTCAGTTATCAGCTGTTACTTTTAGCTTGCTTTAGAAAAAAAGTGTAAAAAAAGTATATTTGATTAAAGTTCATTCTAAGTTTTATTAAAAATGCATTTACTTTCTTTTAAAAAATCCGCAATTACTTTTTGGGTAACCCAATAGAAAGCAAATTGGCTCTTCATTTGGTCAAATAACCCAATTAAAAACCCAAATAACCCATTTGACGTATCTTTAAGAGCAAAAGCGGCACCTAGACTTGAACGCATTTTTAATGTCATATTCGTAATCTACTCCCAAATACCTTTTATTTGAGTCCCATATAGCCATGGTTGGCTAATATGCCCATTTGGGGGTATTTGGGGGTGTACGACATCCCATTACTTGGACCTAATGTTTTATGCCATATTTGTAATCTACTGCCTAATACTTTTCATTTGAGTCCCATATTGACATGAAGTTCGAATATATCTGTTTAGAGGAGTTTTAGGCTTGGGGGGGGGGGCCCGCTGGGTACTTGGACCCAACATTAAATACCATATTCGATTTTTGGTCTCCAATACCTTTCATTTGTTACCCTTATTGTGCCCATCGGACCACTTTCCGATGTGGTTGCCAATTTTGGGGTAAGGGGGAGGGTCCGCCTCCTCCCGATATCTGAAATTTATATAGCCTATGTTCCCTTCCGGACAAACGTACGCAATCTATGAAAATGTTAAGAAAATCATTTGAGCTACATAACCTTTAATATGCCTTTTTGGGTGAATTTTGGGGTTGGGGAGGCCCGATGGGTACTTAGACTCAAATTTTAATACCATATTCGTATTCTACTCTCCAATACCTTTCATTTGATACCTATATTGTCCCGATCGGTTCACATTTGATTTTGGGTTGTGTTCTTGGCATAAGGGGGAGGGTCCGTCCCCCCTCCGATATGAAAAAATTATATAACCTATGTTTCCTTCCAGACCAACCTACACAATATGCGAAAATTTTGAGCAAATCGGTTCTGCCGTTTTTCAGTCTATACGGAACAAACAAACCGTGTCCCATATGTCCGTGGGGGTGGGGTGACCCCCTAGACATCGACATGAAATTGTATGCCAGATTCGTTATCTACTCCTGCGTACTTTTCATTTGATACCCATATTGTCCTTATCGGTCCACTTTTAATTTTGGGTGGTGTTTTTGGATGAAAAAGTTCCAGCAAAGAAGTCTTTTGAAGGCAAACACGGTGGTACATGCAAACCGGGAAGACCAAAAGCCCAAAGGAAAGATCAAGCAGTGGGAGACACCTCGAAACTTGGTGTTAGGGCTTTTAGAATGAGCGCAGAAGATCGAGGCGCTTGAAACGAATTGTCATTAGCGAATTAAAGTAAAGTAAGTTTTTGGGGTAACGGTGGAGGGTCCGCCCCCTTCCGTTATCAACAGATTATAAAGCCTATTCCTACTTGCTGACCATATTTGTAATCTACTGCCGAATACCGTCCATTTGAGTCCCATATTGTCATGATAGTCAAATAAATCTATTGTAAGGGGTTTTGGGGCTGGGGCGACCCTACTGGTACTTGGGCCCAACTTTTACTATGAAACTCGATCTCTACTCTTGAATACCTTCCATATGAATACTATATTGCCCCGATCGGTCCACTTTTATTTTTGGGTAGTACTTTTGTGGTAAGGGGGAGGGTCCGCCCCCCCCTCTCGATATCAAAAAATTATGTAGCCTATGTTTCCTTTCAGACCACCCTACACAATCTGTAGAAATTTCAAGACAATCGGTTCAGCCGTTTTTGTGTCGGCACGGCACAAACAAAAATTGCAGCCGAGTTAGACCCCATTTCGATGTCAAGAAATGCTACCATTGTATATTCCTTGACAGCGAGAGAACCCTCTATGTAGCCGACTAGGTGGTGAAGGGCTGTTTTAGTGGATTTGCCTTTACCATATGCATGCTGCTGCCGCGACAGGCGATCTCCAGGGATCTTTGCCTTAAAATATGTTTCCATCAACCATGAAGGATACAGATTATGTTAGGTTGAAGAGAGGGTGCAAATATTAATCCGCCCCATGCCACTATGGACATACACCTAAGCCAATAATCGGCTTGTTGTGCTCTCTAAAAACTTTAAAGTAACCTCTAAAAAGAAAATTTTAAGTTAGGAATTCCGTACTACTTACAAAATCCTTAATTGTTTTCAATACCACTCTCCTAAGTTGGTTCATATCTGGTTTTGTGTCTCCGCGTAACTGCCGGTATCTGTTAGATGCGAGAGCCGGGCAATGACAAAGGAAATGCGGGGTCATCGCCGCACCGATTTTACATATGTAAGCTCGTAGTCCTATGTGTCCCGTTATGATGACCTCCTTCTAACTTTCTTCCAGTAATAGCCTCGTCTTCTCACGATCCATAGGATTTTCGCCGTCCTACCGACTATTTCGCTTTTCCAAAATGTTGCATGCGCATTCGTCACCCACTCCCTTAACTCGGACTGCGTCGACCTGAGAGGCTTCGGGTTAACCAAGTTTATTGACGGCAGTCCTCTGGCCTTCACCGCCAAATCGTCTGCCCTTTCATTTCCCCTTACTCCGTTATGGCGCGGCACCCAAACGATGGGGATTTTACCTTCCTCAGAGAAGGCGTTAATCTCCTTCTTACACTGCAAGACCTTGCCCTTATAGCCAGTTTACTGTCCGTAAAGATGTTCACACTCGACGTCCTCGCGTTAGCACCACACCACTTCACGCATTCCGTGATCGCCCAGATCTCCGCCTGCAGGACCATATTATGGTCAGGCAGTCTATAACAGATCTCAGTCCCTGGGTTCTCAATGTAGACCCCAGGCACACTCTGTCCTCTAGCTTTGATCCATCCGTGTAACATGATTTTCCAGATGGCAATACTAGGGTTCCGTCAATCCAAGACTGTCCCGATGGCAGCAGTGCCTCGCACTCGACTTCAAGGTTCATCTCAGGTATCCGATCGGAAACCTCTCCCCTTCCTTCCAGGAATCCTTTCGTCGCCTCGATTGTACCGCGATGGTATGAGCTGCTCCCATCCTCAATTCATTCTCCCATCGCCTTAAGTCTCATAGCCGCAGTGACTGCCTGACACTTAATCTGTATGTCAATGGGTCGGATATCTAGAATAGTCTCCAGCGCCCTAGTGGGCAAGGTCCTTATCGCTCCGCCTATGCGAAGATAACATGTTCTCTGAACCTGTTGTATGGTCCTTATGTTGCACTTTTCTCCATAGCAGTCCACGAAAATATTGAGGCGTAAGGAAGTATTGGTCTAATCACACTCCTGTAGAGCCAGTGGACTATCCTCGGATTCCGGCCCCATTTCGAGCCTACGGCCCGTCTACATAGTGCCCAATGTCTGTGAGCCTTCTCAGTACGCTCCTGAATGTGACACTTCCAATTCAGTTTCCTGTCCAATATCACACCTAAGTATTTGACCTTGTCAGATATCGAAATCGTCTTATTGAGGAAACGTGGTGCGTTAAATTGGCCCACCTTCATCTTCCTCTTGAACGGGCAGATTTCAGTCTTCTCTGGGTTAACATTGAGACCTCTGGGTCTAGCAGTTTTAGATACAAACTTCTCTTGTGTAAATTTCAAGTCTAACTGAATCTTTATTTCAAATTTTCCTTAACGCTAGCTTAATAAATAAATGTTTACAATTAGCTGATGAATTCTTCATAGTATATGTTTTCATTATGGCTCGCTATGGGTGGTCAAATGATATGTTTACAATTAGCTGATGAATTCTTCATAGTATATGTTTTCATTATGGCTCGCTATGGGTGGTCAAATGATATTTGCATTGATCTCTGTTTCTCTGTGGCTGGTTGGGGTAAATGGATTTTGTATATACAAAATCCATTTGCGACAATTTCGTTGATCATGGATTTTTGCTAATGCTGCAAAAATCCATAGTCATAATGAATTAAAATTCTGCGGACAGCGTGGGTGGCCCTGTAACTCCCCCAACGCTTGTTTCGGGCTCCGTCCTCGGAGTCGATGATAGATTTAACTTAAATCTTTTTACACTTTGATATGAAATAAGTATAATTATAATTGATATTAACAAATACAGACATGTATAATGGTAATTTGACACTTTTTGATGTTTTTCAATTTTGTTTCTATTTTGGACATTTTTTGTGTCCAATATTTCCATAGTAAGTTCTTCTTTGGTTGTATTTGTAAATGGTATAGCTTTAATAAACTCAGGGTTTAAATAATGGTGTTTAATAGTGTTTTCGACATTTGTAAAAGATTGATTTTTAAGGTATAAAGTACAATTTTTGTATTTAATCCATTTTGTTCCTTCTACAAAAATATTATGACCACAAGTAGTTTTCATTTTGGTTTTATGAAATTTCTGTATTACAATAGAGCCTGGCGTTATAATTTTTATTGTTTCTTCTGCTTTTTTCTTAATTCTAATGCAATTTTTTATTATGGATTTTGTAAAAATATCGATAATACATTCATCATTTAATTTTACAAGATTGCTTGCTTTTTCCGATTTCTCATTAAATTCGTAAACAATACCGTCTTTTAACAATATTTCTTTGTGCTTAAAACTAATTGTTTCATTTTTATCATCCAAAATTTCAAAAAGACGATATTTTTCATATTTTTCTTTTCCGTATTTAGGAATTAATAGAGTAAATATAATAATATTATGCTTATATAGTAATGACACTAAATCAATATTTTTAAATTCTTCGTCAGATTCTATCAGTTTTGTTTCTTGGTCTGTCGAAATATTTCTTGTGAGGATACCTAATCGGCTGGTCAAAATAACGTCCTCTATTGTGTCGATAAAATGAAGTAAAGAATTAATGTCATTGTGTATTTGAAAACATACTTTCAAATAGTAATAATGTTCCCTAATCTGAGTATTTAATACAAGACTTTTTATTTGGCTGGAAATATATCTTTCAATATTCAAAATATTTTTGTTTAGAATTTCTATCTGTTCCTGTATTGTTGCTACTAATTATTTCGTTTAACAGCATTACCCCTTCTAGTGGTTTGTTGCACTGGGAATCTTACGTTCTGTGCGTTTTGGAATTTCTTTTTCTTTTTAACATGTGTTTTATAATAAATTTGTTTTGAATTTTGGTCTTTTAAATGAGAGTCGTCAATTTTCCTTCCTTCTATTTTCCTGAATTTCTGATAATTTTTGCCTCCTCTAGTCTCTTTGATATAATTGATGCCGTCTTCTAGAATTTTTTCTCCTATCCTTGATTCATTCAGTTTATTAATTACTTGTTCCTTTTTCTTTAGCATCCTATCATATATATCCGGGTATTGAGATTCATTAATCTTCCCTTGAATAAAATCAATTGGTTTTATATTTGTTGTACTATGTATAGTATGGTTGTAGAAACCATTTATTTGAATCATCTGTTCTTCTATAGAAATGTCAATTTTGCTTTGCTTGAGAATTCTTAAATGTTCATTGATAGTATTATGTAGCCTTTCAATATCGCTATTGCTATTATGATTTAAACTTGATGTAAAGTTAATTTCAATATTCTTTTCTTTTAAGAACTCCATCATTCCATGTGATTTCATTCCGAGTTCGTTATCTGTTACAATTTTTTCAATATTTCCATAAGAGCTTAAATATCTTAAGATGCATTTCCTAAATTCGGGGTCTGATCTATTGGTAACACGAGTTATAAGTGCTACTTTACTAAATTTGTCTATCATGGTAACAAATATACTTTTATTTATGGAATAAAATACATCCATATGGATAATTTCATGTGGTCTTCTAGGGGTTTCAGATATTTTATAAGGAACTAGATCTGGAATCCTTTCGTATTTTGACAGCATACAAACTTCACAATTGTTTATAAATTCCGATACTTTCTTATACAAATATGGGTAATAATATTTATCTTTAATTTCTTTGTAGTTTTCATTGCATCCTCTATGGTTATTTTTCAAATGTTCATTAGAGATTATCTCTTCTAAATACTCCTCGTCGAGGATATCAATTAATTTCTTGAGACATCTGACAATTTTTAGATTACTATAATCTTTAAATAAGATTGATTTTAATTTATTAAATATGTCATCATCTACAAATAGTGCGTTTGTTTTTTCGTGATCAAAATGATTTTCTATAATTGTTTTCAGGAAATCATCGTCAAATTCCTTTGCCTTTATTACTTTTCTTTTGTGGTTATGTATGACTGAGTTTCTAATTGATACAGCGCCTGATATTATTTTTTGAAATATAACTTGATTGTCATAAACATTTATTGGTTTTTGCAATTCCTTAATTGAATTTAGATTTTCATTATTGTTAAAATTTTGATTTGATGATATGGTATTATTAATTTCAATTCTACTAAGACAGTCTGCCACCTTATTTAGGTGTCCTTCTTTATAGTTTATTTCATAATCATACTCTCCTATTTGAAGTCTCCACCGCATTAATTTCGAATTTGGCTCTTTTAAGTTATTTAACCATATTAGTGGTTTGTGGTCAGTAAAAAGTTTAATTTTCCTGCCATAGACATATGGCCTAAATTGTTTTAAACACCATACAATTCCAAGACATTCTTTCTCAATGGTGGAATAGTTTATTTCGTGTTCATTCAAAGTTCGAGATACGTATGCAATCGGTTTATCGTTCTGCGATAGAACTCCTCCAATAGCAACATTGCTCGCATCCGTAGTAATTTCAAAAGGTAAACTGAAGTCGGGATAAACTAATATTGGAGCATGAACCAACTTTTCCTTCAAAATGTTAAATGCATCGATGTAATTTATATCTTTTATATCTAAAATCGAGTCCTTTTTCAAGTATTTAGTCATGGGTTTAGTAATGTGTGCATAATTTTTTATGAATCTTCTATAATAGCCCGTCATTCCCAAGAATCTTTTTATTTCCTTTTCAGTTCTAGGAATTTGTAATTTTCTTATAACTTCAATTTTAGCTTGGTTCGGGGACACGCCTTCTTCATTTACTGTATGACCCAAAAATTCGACTTCTTTCCTGAAAAATTCACATTTATCTAATTGAATTTTGAGCCTTGCATTTCTTAATTTGTTAAGCACTGATTTCAAATTTTTTACATGTTCTTCTAGTCCATTGGAAAATACAATAATATTATCCATATAAACCATACACTCCCTTTTCGAAACATTTTCCCTTAAAATATTATCTACCAATCGTTGAAAAGTGCTCGGTGCATTTTTCAACCCGAATGGCATTCTATTAAATTCATAATGGCCGTTATCTACTGAAAATGCAGTTTTTTGTCTGTCCTTTTCATGGACTTCGATTTGGTGAAAACCGCTTTTGAGGTCAAGAATAGAAAAATAATTCGATTTTCCTAACTTGTCTAATATATCTGTTATATTTGGAATCGGATAATTATCCTCAATGGTTTTATCATTTAATTTTCGATAGTCAATGACTAATCTAAATTTCTTCATGCCCGATGCATCTGATTTCTTTGGTACAACCCAAACAGGACTGTTGTATGGACTACTGCTCGGTGCAATAATTCCATTACTTAACATTTCCAAAATCTGTTTTTGGATTTCATCTTTGTATATATAAGGGTACCGATAAATTTTACTTCTTATTGGTATTTCATCAGTGGTATCTATAGTATGCTTAATTTCGTGGGTAAAAGTCAATTTTCCATTATCAGAAAGTAAAACCTTAAAATCCCTAATTAGTTTCTCCAATTCTAATCTCTCCTTAGAATTAAGGTGTTCGGTTCTAATTTTCTTTAGAACTGAATCAACATCTATAATTTCGCTATTGATTTTTCCACTAATATCATTAATATTATGAATTTCCGAAATTTCTTCATACGTCAAAATCACTCCTGTATCTAAAACAATAGGTTTATTTGATTTATTATTAATCTTTACACACACTTCTCCATTTTCACATTTATAAAGACCTTCATTGAGAATTATTCCATTACCCTGCATAATATTATTAATTAATACGTCTCCATTTTCTAAAGGAAGACATATTTTACAATCTTGCTCTCCCGGTGGAATAGTTATCTTTACTTTCGTCGTTATTTTCTCAGAAAGTAATGGCAGTTTTGAACCATTTAGAAGTAAATACATCCCTTCGTAATTTATAATCGCTTTATTTTTCAATAAAATGTCGTTGCCTATTAATCCTTCAAAATTATTATTAAAATTGTAAACATAAAATTCAAACATTTGATTTGGCAAATTAAATTCCCTGAAAGCCTTCACCACGGCTTTATGTGTAACTATATGTGAATTTTTTAAAGCTAACATTTCCTTTGGTCCTTTTAATTGTACTATTTTACTTTGATGAAAAACATTTGGATTCACTAAGGAGTTTGTGGCTCCTGTATCAATCAAAAATTTGCACTTGTTAATTACTATGTAGGTGAGTTCATTGGAGCTGTCTGACAAAAATTTCCAATATCCATTGGTGTTGGTCTATCACTATCATTTATTGGCTGATTAGTTGAATCACTGCTAACGGTGTTATTTTGAAACGGGTTGTTTCGATTATTACTATCATTCTGTCTCGGAATATAATTTTGATATTGATCCTGATATCTGGTATAATTTTGATTCTGATGTTGATTTTGTCTGTGTCTTTGATTTTGATATTTATAGTTTTGATTTTTATTAAAGTTCGTATTTTGATTCACGCTTTTATTTCTATTGCAATGAGTAGAATTTGTTTCGTTTTTATTTGGAATTGGATTAGGATTATAGAAAGCATAATTCGTATCGTAAAGTATTTTCATCGCATTCTCGATATTATTTGGATTTCTACAAATTATAATGGAACGCATTGGTTCAATTAATTTGTTTTTAAATACGTCCAATGCTACCCTTTTATTAGCTGCAATGAGAGCATTGTAGCCCGCTTCGTTTTGATGTAATGATCGAGTTTTCATGTTAAGTCTTCTGAGATAAGTTATTATCTCGTCATAAAAATTCTTTGCATTAGTTTTAAATTTAACTGATCTTAATTTATCATATAACTGTTCATCTGTTAATCTATCGCCAAAGTTGTTAATAAGGGTTTCTTTTAGCTCTGTCCATCTTGTAAGGTGATTGTTTATTTCGGAAATGTCCTTAGCCGGTCCACTTAGTTTTGACTTAATTATGTCTAAAAATATTCCCTTCGACAAGTCATCATAGGTTTCTAAAATTTGCGTAATTCTGTCAACTAAGTCAATAAAGGTGTAGAGTTCGCTAAAACTACCGTTATAAACCGGTAATGTTGATAAATACTTTATAGGGTCAACCGTGACTCCGTTAAGTGCCATTTTACTATTATTTAAATTTTTTTTGTCTAAATTAAAACTTTTTTCTTTGCTGATTTTTTTTTTATCAGAAACAATTTTTTTTTTAGCGTAAAATTTTCACAATTTTTTTTTCACAATTTCTTAATATTCACTATTATTTTCTTATTAGTTACCATAAATTAGAGTTATCAGAAACAATTTTTTTTTTTTTAGCGTAAATTTTTCACAATTTTTTTTTTTCACAATTTCTTAATATTCAATATTATTTTCTTATTAGTTACCATAAATTAGAGCTGGTATGTTTCTCCCTCTTTCTTCCTTTATCCGTCGTATGGTTTTTCCTGCTGCCCGGACAAAACCTTTTCCTGGATTCCGAAAGTAAATCCTTTTCGAGGATTTATGTTTTCATCCTTTTTCTTCCTTTATCCGTCGTATGGTTTTTCCTGTTGCCCGGACAAAACCTTTTCCTGGATTCCGAAAGTAAATCCTTTTCGAGGATTTATGTTTTCATCCTTTTCCTGGATGGTGTTGAGTCGTGGATACCTTGTAGGATCCAGTTTTAGACTGCGCCAGTTTTAGATACAAACTTCTCTTGTGTAAGTTTCAAGTCTAACTGAATCTTTATTTCAAATTTTCCTTAACGCTAGCTTAATAAATAAATGTTTACAATTAGCTGATGAATTCTTCATAGTATATGTTTTCATTATGGCTCGCTATGGGTGGTCAAATGATATGTTTACAATTAGCTGATGAATTCTTCATAGTATATGTTTTCATTATGGCTCGCTATGGGTGGTCAAATGATATTTGCATTGATCTCTGTTTCTCTGTGGCTGGTTGGGGTAAATGGATTTTGTATATACAAAATCCATTTGCGACAATTTCGTTGATCATGGATTTTTGCTAATGCTGCAAAAATCCATAGTCATAATGAATTAAAATTCTGCGGACAGCGTGGGTGGCCCTGTAACTTCTAGCCCAGTCCTATGCCATATGAAAGACCCTTTCCGCCCTTCTGCATAGCTCTTTCGGATCGTTACCCCTTAAAAGTATTATAACATCGGCTGCGTAGCAGACGGGTTCAAATACCTCCTCAGTCCGCATCCGAAATAGGTCATTTACGGTGGTCACCCACAGGAGTGGCGATAAAATGCCACCCTGTGTCGAGCCTTGTGCCACTTTCTCCCTTATATTTATGTCATGAGACACACAATTCCTGTTCCTTAGCGTATGATTTATCCAGTCTCTAAGAACCCGGTCCACCCGGTACTGGTCTAAGGATTGGATCAGTGTGTCGCTACACACATTGTTAAAAGCCCCCTCGATGTCAATGCATACCGCTAGGGTGTACGTTTTGGCATCGAAGGATTCTTCTGTTTCATGCATAACCTCGTGCAGGGCAGTGTCCACCGACCTTCCCTTGACATAGGCATGCTATTTGTATTTGAGCAGTTCACTGGATGTCCTCCGTAGCGCAGAGGTTAGCATATCCGCCTATGACGCTGAACGCATGGGTTCGAATCCTGGCGAGAACATCAGAAAAAATTTTCAACTGTGGTTTTCCCCTCCTAATGCTGGCGACATTTGTGAGGTACTATGCCATGTAAAACTTCTCTCCAAAGAGGTGTCGCACTGCGGCACGCCTTTCGGACTCGGCTATAAAAAGAAGGCCCCATATCATTGAGCTTCAATATGAATCAGACTGCACTCACTGATATGTGAGAAGTTTGCCCCGGTTCCTTAGTGGAATGTTCATGGGCAAAATTTGCATTTTTATACCCTCCTTCCATCATAGGATAGGGGTATACTTATTTCGTCATTCTGTTTGTAACTCCATGAAATATTCGTCTAAGACCCCATAAAGTATACATATTCTTGATCGTCATGACATTTTAAGTCGAACTAGCCATGTCCGTTCCGTTCGTCCGTTTGTCTGTCGAAAGCACGCTAACTTTCGAAGGAGTACAGCTAGCCGCTTGAAATTTTGCACAAATACTTCTTATTAGTGTAGGTCAGGTTTGGTCGCTCCATGTTTTGATATAGCTGCCATATAAACCGATCTGGGGTCTTGACTTCTGGAGCCACTAGAGGACGCAATTATTATCTGATTTGGCTGGAATTTTGCATGAAGTATTTTGTTATGACTTTCAACAACTGTGCTGAGTATGGTTTAAATCGGTCCGTATCCAGATATAGCTGCCATATAAACCGATCTGGGGTCTTGACTTCTTGAGCCTCTACAGGGTGCAATTCCTTTCCGATTTGGCTGAAATATTGCATGAGGTGTTTCATTATGACTTCCAACAACTATATTAAGAATGGTTTAAATCGGTCCATAACCTGATATAGCTGCCATATAAACCGATCTGGGGTTTTGACTTCTTGAGCCTCTGGAGGACGCAATTATTGTCCGATTTGCCTGAAATTTTGCATGAGGTGTTTCATTATGACTTCCAACAACTGTGCTGAGTATGGTTTAAATCGGTGCATAACCTGATATAGTTGCCATATAAACCGATATGGGGTCTTGACTTTTTGAGCCGCTAGAGGGGGCAATTATTATCCGATTTAGCTGAAATTTTGTACAACGGCTTCTCTTATGACCTTTAACATACGTGACAGCTCGCCTATGAACCGATCTGCCTATTTTACCTCTTCAGCCCCTAAAGTGCGCGATTCTTATTAGATTTGGCTGAAATTTTACACAATGACTCCTACTATAGTCTCCAATATTCAGTTCAATTATGGTCCGAAATGAACCATAACTTGTAATCTCTATATGTGGGTATTTTTCTACCCATTGTGGTGATTAAGAAAATGTTCCAGTCCTATTTGAAACCGTTTTTTTTTTTTTCCTTAAAGTGTAACTGCCTACTGAAATTTTGTATTCGCCCTCATATCTCATCACCTCTAGTCATGTATGTAAGTGCTAAACGATATGTCGAGCGTGTATTAGCAGTTGTTGAAATGGATAAATTGTATGTTATGGTAAATTTTAGTGCAGGACATTCTATGCCATCCATTTTTGCTCTGTTTCTTATTGTTCAGTGAATGGCTGGCTTTTTACATACCACTTCAATAAGGCTAAGATATTCTTAAAGATGTTAAGTACAAAATTTGACATAAATTGTTCGAAAATTTCTAGAAGAATGGTATTCTCTTAAAAACAAACAAGTAAAAGCGTGTCAAGTTCGGCCGGGCCGAAACTTGGGAAACCCACCACCATGGATTCTGCTAAAAGTCATACCAACTAAATTTAGTTGAAGGGCATAAATTTATTCCATATATATCAAACCAAACCAGAAAAATTAAAGCTTCTAGGAACCAAACAGGGATAATCGAGAGACCGCTTTATATAGGAGCTATATCAGGTTATAGACCGATTTTACCTGGACTTGGCACAATTGGGTCCAAGTACCTAGAGGGGCGCCCCAGCCCCAAAACCCCGTAAAATAGCTTTATTCGAAGATTATGATAATATGGGACTCAAATGAAAAGTGTTCGGGAGTAGATTACGAATATGGTAAGGAAGTAGGAATAGGCTTTATAATTTATTGATAATGGAAGGGGGCGGTCCCTCCACCGTTACCCGAAAAACACCACCCAAAATCACAAGTGGACTGATAAGGACAATATGGGTATCAAATGAAAAGTATGAGGGAGTAGATAACGAATCTGGCATACAAATTCATGTGGAAGTAATGGGGGTCATCCCACTCCCACAAAAACGCCCAATATGGGCACATTACCCAATCACAGATATATGGGACTCGGTTTGTTTGCTGCGTATAGACTGAATTTCGCATTTTGGTTGGTCTGAAGGCAAACATAGGTTATATAATTTCTCCGTATCGGAAGGGGGACGGACCCTCCCCTTCATGCCAAAAACACATCCCACAATCAAGAGTGGGCCAATCGGGACTATATAGGTATCAAATAAAAGGTATTGGAGAGTAGAATGCGAATATGGTATTAAAATTTGAGTCTAAGTACCCAACGAGCCGCCCAAACCCCAAAACTCCCCCAAACAGACATATTGGACGTTCATTTCAATATGGGGCTCAAATAAAAGGTATTCGAGAGTAGATTTCGAATCTGGCATACAAAATCAGAGATCGAAGTATAGGGGGTCATATATGATACTTGGCTGAACCGATTTCCTTAAAATTTCCATAGATTGTGTACGGTTGTCTGGAAGGAAACATAGGCTATATAATTTTTTAGACATCGGGTGGAGGCGGACCCTCCCCCTAACCCCAAAAATGTTAATCATATCCGAAAGTGGTCCGATGGGCACAATAAGGGTAACAAATGAAAGGTATTGGAGACCAAAAAACGAATATGGTATTCAAATTTGGGTCCAAGTACCCAGCGGGCCCCTCTAACCCCAAAACTCCTCTAAACAGATAAATTCCCAAGTTCATGTCAATATGGGACTCAAATGAAAAGTATTAGACAGTAGATTATAAATATGGCATAAAACATTAGGTCCAAATAATGGGAGGTTGCCCACCCCCAAATTCCCCCCCCCCCCCAAATGGGCATATTAGCCAACCATGACTATATGCGACTCAAATGAAAGTTATTTGGGAGTAGATTACGAATATGACATTAAAATTTGCGTTCAAGTCAAGGTGGCGCTTCTCCTCCTAAAGATACGTCAAATGGGTTATTTGACCCATACTGACAATATGGGACTCAAATGAATGGTATTTTAGAATAGAAAACAAATTTGATATCCAATTTTGGAGCCAAGTGTTTTGGGGTACGGCCCCTTTACTTAACTTTATTTCCGTTGAGAGAAAATAACGAATTTGCCCCAAAACACACTCCAAATCGTTCATGTTTACCGGCCATGGCAATATGGGGCTCAAATTGAATGGATTTGGAAGTGCAGCACGAATTTGATATCCATATTTGAGTCGAAATATCTGATCTGCCATCCCTCCCCTAAAAAGCAATTCTCATTACCCTAATTTTTAAAAACACCAGGAACCTAGCAGGGCAAACTTCTCACACATCAATGAGTGCTTTCCGATTCAAGTTTAAACTCAATGATAAGGGTCCTTTTTTTAGAGCCGAGTTCGAACGGCGCCCCACAGTGCGACACCTCTTTGGGGAACATTTTTTAAATGACCATGCATGGCATTGTATCTCGCAAATGTCGCCAACATTAAGAGGGGATAACCACTGCTTTGTCAGATGTTCTCGCCAGGATTCGAACGCGTTCAGACTCATAGGCTACAATGGCATGAATTCGATATCCGCATACAGGGCGAAGTGTCCCCACCGTAAAAAGATATTAGAGAATTAAAGAAGGCGCAGCGGAGCGGGCCCTGTTCCGCTAGTAGATCTATTAAGTTGGGCCAGCAGAGGAACACCTCAAGGAGGTTTACCGTCTCCTCAGCTTTGGCACAAGGCCATTAACTATACTTTATTGCCTCTGGATTAAAGGTTTAAAAATGGTCGGGTATGCTGATGAATGTTCCCCAGCTTTCTCCGAGATATACTTCAAGAAGCTCTACGGCCGACAGCGATGTGGGCTATCGAAATTGGTCTAGGCATAAGTCCGTCAAAGACGAAAGTTGTTGTTTTTAGCAGGAGATACATCTTGCCCACAGTGGCACCTGTCTCCTTGGGAGTCCCCCTCGGGGGTCCATTATGAGAAAAGTATTGGGTTGCCCAAAATGTAATTGCGGATTTTTCATATAGTCGGCGTTGACAAATTTTTTCACAGCTTGTGACTCTGTAATTGCATTCTTTCGTCTGTCAGTTATCAGCTGTTCGTTTAGCTTGCTTTAGAAAAAAGTGTAATAAAAGTATATTTGATTAAAGTTCATTCTAAGTTTTATTAAAAATGCATTTACTTTCTTTTAAAAAATCCGCAATTACTTTTTGGGCAACCCAATATATAATAGCTCTTCACCACGGTCTGCAGGGGAAGATTAATGCTACCCAGGCATTGTGTTGTAGGACGGTAGCATGAATTGTGGAAGGTGATAGACGGTTGAAGCGATGGAACGGAGGATGAATGAGTGGTTTGCAGACTGCATCGAAAAGGTCGATGAGTTGAAGGCTGCTGTATGGTTGAAGTCTTCGGAGCTGTTCTAATGGGTGTGAGTGTAGAAGTTCTGATTGTTGGAATGTTTTCCCCACGGTGTCGCTACCATTCCTTGCGAATAGCAGAATGTATACCGTATTGAGTGAATGTTTCGGTGCCATTCATGTTTCATGGTTATGCCACCTGTTTTCTGATGGCTTCTGAATTACGAGTTGCTACGGGATGGTGCTTGCATTACCCCACTAGGTAACCAGTAGTGCGGAACTGTTTGGAGTGAAACTGAAAGTAGTTGGACTAGAGTCTTTAATCTGGTACCACGGGAGTCAGGAGCCCCTGGAACTTCTGCTACAGCCTGACTATGGTGAGGCCTCAGTTAGCAGCATCCTGGTGGCTGTGGTTTAGATCTAAAATCGCAGAAAGTGTATTTTGATGCTCGGTGTGGAGTTGCATGTAATCAACCGGATGCCGTGACCCACAGATCGGAAGGAGTTTAAGATGATACACCACTCTCAATCAAGGGGGAGATCATGTCCAAACAACATGAGATCGATTTGGTACTCATGCTGGCTTTTGTCATGTTTGGGGAGTTGGTAGACGCATTATATTCACCAGGGGTTAAGAGCCCTGCAGAGTTAAGCCAACACGGAAGGCGCCTGCACATTAGTTGTCCCTTTGGAAGAAGAGAATGTTCCGTTTACTGAAAGCGCAAAATCGCTGGGGGACCAGAGTCCTTAATCTGGTAGGTCGGCAGTTAGAGCCCCTGTAACTTCGGTTACAGCCAGACTAGGGTGAGGCCCCAATTGGCAGCAACGTGGTGCATGCGTTTTGCACCTAAAATCGCAGTAAGGACATTTCGATGCTCAGTGTGGAGTTGCATGTAATCAACCGGGAGCCGTGACCCATAGATCGGAAATAGCTTAAGATGGTGCACCGCTCCCAATCAAGAAGGAGACCACATCCAAACAACGTGGTATCGAATTGGTACTCATGATGGCTTCGGTCATGTTTGGGAACGTTGGTAGACGCATTATTTTCATCCGGGGCTAAGAGCCCTGCAGGGTTAAGCCAACACGGCAGGCACCTGCACAAAACTCCAGTAGGACTTGTCTCCTTGAAAGGAGAGAAAGCGTAAAATCACTGGGTGGACCAGAGTCCTCAATCTGGTACCACGGGAGTCAGGAGCCCCTGTAAGTTCGGTTACAGCCAGGCTATGGTGAGGCCCCAGTTGGCAGCAACGTGGTGGCTGTGGTTTACACCTAAAATCGCAGTAAGTAAGCCCTTCGAGTCGACGCAGTCCGAGTAAGGGGCATGGGCGTTGAATGCGCGTGCAAACAGTAAACGGTCGGTAGGACATCGTGACAGATCGTGAGAAGATGAGGCTATTACAGAAAGGAAAGAAGAAGGAGGTCAATATAGCTATTGGTATCATAACAGGACACATAGAACTACGAGCTCACTTACGCAAAATCGTTGCAGCAAGTGATAACATGTATGTCCTACACATGCTGGGAAGATGATGAGACGTTGAAACATTTCCTTTTGTCATTGCCTGGCTTTCCCGTCTAACAGATACCGGCACTTGGGTGGGGACACAATACCAGACATGAACCAACTTAGGGGAGTGGTATTGAAAACCTGCCACTGCACGGCCTGATGTCTCAAAATGAGAATTTCTGCCTATCCTAGTCTTCCCAATCTTGAAAAAGACAGCTTTGCTCCCGTAGTGCGCCATGGCTCTAGTCTTAGCCAAACTCGCCACGGAGACTTGATCAATGCCAACCACAAGAAGAGTTCCTTCCTCCTTCACCACTCTGAGGAATACCACCCACTTCTTTGCGACCAAACCTTGGTTTTGCCTGTCCAAGAATCCCAAAATGCATTCCGTCGCAAATTTACAGCCCCATCCCTTGATGAGGACCCTCGCCTTTGGGAGCTGGGGGATATCCATCTTTCTCACCAGGTCGAGCTTTGCGCCCTCCCAGGGAACGTGAATACCTTTGACGAGCTGTTTGACGGTATCAATACATTCCGCTGACGCAAAACGCAGCGTAAAGATGTCCCCTCTAAACTCGCAGCTCATCTTTTGTATGGATGGACCCTCTACAGAGTTCCACACATGTTCGAAAATCCGATCGTTAACCATATCCTCCACTTGGGGCCGATGATCTGGTGGAATCCTACCGGATGCATAGCTGATATTGATGACTGCGTAAGTCAGCTCATCTCTGTGGTGCTTCCTTGCCACTCTAGCGTACGAGGGCAGATCCTTACCATTCTCAGCGACCATCTTCCGCTTCCGTAATGGTTGTGGCCTCCTATTAGAAGTCACAGTCCTCCATGAAGACTCAGGGGCCATGCGGGCTTCCTTCATTTCTATTCCAACTTTGTCTCCATTGCGGGATGGCTGACTTAGTTTTCCCAATGTACTTGAAAGTGGGGAGCTCTTTTTCTTCTTCAGCATTTCAGCAGTGTTATGCTCTTCCATAAAGACTCAGGGGCAATGCGGGCTTCCTTCATTCCTATTCCGACTTTGTCTACCTCCGCTGGACATTGTCTGGAGTCTCCATTGGGGGATGGCTGGCTTGTTTTCCCTGAGTACTTGAAAGCGGGGAGCTCTTTTCTTCTTCAGCATTTCAGCAGTGTTATGCTCTTCGAGAGATCTGATTCTTTTTCCAGCTTCCGTAAAAGTGCCTGGAATGTCAGTTCTATCCCTTTCGGCATCCTGCACTTTTGCCCGATTACGCTGCTGGTACATACTCCTCTATCTGCTTCGTCGTGCACCGGATCGCTTTCTCGATCGGCTTGTGAGCTTAGCAAAGCCATCGCTCACTTCTGCCGTCATGCCGATGACCTCATCTCTCGATTCGGCTGCGATGACTGTTTCATTGACACCGTGGCTATCTAAATCCGAGTCAGAAACACCACCTTTGCTTAAAGGCTGGGGACGAACTGTGCATCCCTCTGATTTATCCGTCTCTTCCTCATTAATTAGTCTGACGACTAGTTGTGCGCTTGAAGCATTACTCTCGACTACAGGTGCCAAGGCACCCACACATATGGGAGGGGAGGACAACACGCTACGGTCTGGCGCCACCATCACATATGTTGAGTCTTTGGAGCCCATTTCTAGCCTATTCCAAAAGGCCTTAAAATTTTTTGTAATAGGTAGTACCTACTCCGAGATACGGATATATTTTTTCTTTGAGGAGCGAACTAAAAACACGTCCGCTCCACTCAACGGCTACAATCTTTTTTTCTTTTTTGGAAAAAAATTAAGGATTTTGAAACTTGCACGGAATTCCTAAGTTAGATTTTCTTTTTATACCCACCACCATAGGATGGGGGTATACCTATCTAGTCGTTCCGTTTGTAACTCCTCGAAGTATTGATCTAGGACCCCATAAGGTCTATACTTGATCGTCTCCATATTCTGAGTCGTTAGTGCTGGCAGCTGACGATCAAGTATAGACTTTATGGGGTCTTAGATCAATACTTCGAGGAGTTACAAACGGAACGACTAGATTGGTATACCCCCATCCTATGGTCGAAATCACGATAGCGGTCGAACGCGTAAAGCTAGCTATCCATAGTTGGGCCCGGCCAAACTTCAATGCCTTTTTTACTTGTTATTATTAAAACTTGGAACAAAAGCTCCATGTAAATCCAAACCATTTTGAGAATGAAAAAAAAAACACAAAAAAATGGTTTTATATTTTTAGAACAAAATATTCAGAAAAAAACTTCTATAACTTTTGGACAATGGACAAATTTTGTTAGGGCTCCCAAAACAATGGCATGAAATTGAAAAAACACATTTATTTAAAGTTGTTGCATACTTTCTATGGTCACACAACTACAAGGCAACTGACCAGCCAATTTCTGTCACCTGATATAAACTTTAGGAATAACAATGCCAGCTGCCAGCACTAACAACCTTAACGCTTATTATTAAGGTAAAGGATATGCTGAGGACAAGGTGGATGGTCTGTGGGATGTAAAGACCTTAAAAAGTTAAGAGGAATACTTGCAACGATGCCAATATTACACAAAACATAATTAAACCAACCACCATGGGATGGGCGTATGTTAACTTCGACATTTCGTTGGTGAAACCCTGAAATATTCATCACTGAACACATACAGAATATTTTCGTTTTAGAAGAAGAACTTTACTTTAATTGGCTATGACAGCACATTTGTTCCACTAGCCAAACTCAGAATTGCGTTCCAAGCGCCTCGTTTCCCACCACTTGCTCTTTTCACCGGGCTTCTTGTCGCCCCGGTTTGTGTATACCACAGTGTTTGCCTTCAAAAGACTTCTTTGTTGGAGCTTCTTCATCCATTCTGACAACATGACCTAGCCAACGCAGCCGTTGTATTTTAATGCATGTAATTATGACATCGTCGTCATACAGTTCGTGTTTCATACGACGCCTATATTCTGCATTAACGCAAACTGGTCCATATATTTTGCGAAGCATTTTTCTCTCAAACACTCCAAGCACTGCCTCTGCTTGCACAAGTACCCATGTCATATGAAATTCGTATTCTACTCGCAAATACCTTTCATTTGAGTCCCATATTGCCATGGTGGGCAAATATGTCCGATTTAGGGATGTTTTGGGGTGGTCCCTCAAACACTTGGTCCGATTCGTTGGATATCAGATACGTTTTCTAATCGTAAATACCTTTCATTTGAGTCCCATATTAACGTGATTGGTCTATATATTAAAAGAAAATCTGTTTAGCCGTTTGCGAGTCTATAAGGAACACACAAACAAACAAACAAACAAACAAACAAACAAACAAACAAACAAACAAACAAACAAACAAACAAACAAACAAACAAACAAACAAACAAACAAACAAACAAACAAACAAACAAACAAACAAACAAACAAACAAACAAACAAACAAACAAACAAACAAACAAACAAACAAACAAACAAACAAACAAACAAACAAACAAACAAACAAACAAACAAACAAACAAACAAACAAACAAACAAACAAACAAACAAACAAACAAACAAACAAACAAACAAACAAACAAACAAACAAACAAACAAACAAACAAACAAACAAACAAACAAACAAACAAACAAACAAACAAACAAACAAACAAACAAACAAACAAACAAACAAACAAACAAACAAACAAACAAACAAACAAACAAACAAACAAACAAACAAACAAACAAACAAACAAACAAACAAACAAACAAACAAACAAACAAACAAACAAACAAACAAACAAACAAACAAACAAACAAACAAACAAACAAACAAACAAACAAACAAACAAACAAACAAACAAACAAACAAACAAACAAACAAACGAACAAACAAACAAACAAACAAACAAACAAACAAACAAACAAACGAACAAACAAACAAACAAACAAACAAACAAACAAACAAACAAACAAACAAACAAACAAACAAACAAACAACCAAACAAACAAACAACCAAACAAACTTTTTTTTTTTTTTTTTCAATTTCAATTTGAATTTTATTGAGTAACAAATTGTTTCCATACATAACAAATAATCCCCGCGAAGCCGTGGCTTGTATGCAGGTTTTATAAAAGACAATGTATAAAAAAATTAATTAACAAATTTGATTCTTAGTTCATATTTTACAATATTATTTAAATTTTTCGCTTCATTGCGAGTTTAAGAAAAATTGTTTAATATTTTTTCTTCTCTTAATTTTGTTTTGTAAGCTAAAAATTTCCATTGGCAAGGCGTTTAAAATGCTGGGTAATTGTACTTCAATCGAGTTCTTGCCATATTTGTTATTGAATCTTGGCGTTTTAAATCTTCCTTCAGCTCTTCTTCTCGTATTATGGGAGTGACTGATAGGCTCCAAAAAATTTGCGTCTTCGAATTCCTTGATTATTGTTGTTTTATAAATGTTCTTGATGGTCATTATATTTTGAATTTTCATGAACTCCTTTATTGTCTCTTCGGGTGTATTATAATTGATCTGATTTTGTCGTACGGAAGTGTATCTTTGGGTGAGAGTGGAGGCGTATTGTAAGTGATTGCGGGGTGAATTGGCTGATTTATTTTTCATTAATATTTTAATTAGCCTATCTTGAGACTTTTGTAGTGTATTGCAATGAGAAGAGTTTCCATATGCTGTAATGCCGTGACGTATGTAGGATTCCGCTAATGAGTAGTACGCCTGTTTGGTTACGTGTATTGGCGCACAATTATTTAGATGATAAAGCACATAGGAGACTTTTCTTAACTTTTTATTCAGGTTCAGAATATGTTCCTTCCAGTTAAAATTATGGTCAACCATAACTCCAAGGTATTTATATGTACCAACTACCTCGATTATTTTATCGCATGTATCATTTGCAAATGTTGTAGATAGTTGTTTCTTATGCAGGCAGTCATTGTTATGAAACTTTATGTTTATGTCACACGTTGGAATGTGAGGCTGTTTAATATGCATTAGCTTGGTTTTGTTCGCATTGATTATTAATCCATTGTCATGGCACCATTTTGTTATGTTGTAAAGCTCATTTTGCATATTCTCTACTGCTCTCTCCAAATCATTGTGCGCAACAATTATAGCCGTATCATCAGCATAGGCAAATATTTTGCTGCAGTTGGCTTGTCTAATCATTTCGTTTGCATATATTAGGTATAGTATGGGCCCGAGTTTTGATCCTTGAGGAACTCCATAATGCAAATCCTTCTCCTGGCTCAGATGTTCATCAATTTTGACTCTGTATTTTCTGCAGTACAAGTAGTTTTTGATCCATTCAAGGCAGTTTCCTCGTATGCCAACTCTTTCCAGTACATCAAGAAGTTTTGCATGTGATAAGGTGTCGAACGCTTTGCTAAAGTCAACAAACGGTTTGTTTGTTTCTTTGTTCCGTATAGACTCAAAAACGCCTGAACCGATTACCTTGAAATTTTCACAGATTGTGTAGGTTGATCTGGAAGAAAACATAGCCTATATAATTTTTTGATATCGGGATGAGGGCGGACCCTCCCCTTTACCCACAAAGTACTACCCAAAAATAAAAGTGGACCGATCGGGACAATATGGGATTCAAATGAAAGGTATTCAAGAGTAGAGTACGAATTTCACAATAAAAGTTGGGTCCAAGTACCTAGGGGCCGTCCCAGCCCCAAAACCCCTTAAAATAGGTCTGTTTGACGATCATGACAATATGGGACTTAAATGAAAGGTATTCGGGAGTAGACTACGAATATGGCCAAGGCAAGTAGGCAAGTAGGAATAGGCTTTATAATTTATTGATAACGTAGGGGGGCGGACCCTCCACCGTTACCCCAAAAACACCAACCAAAATCAAGAACGGACCGATAAGGACTTCATAGGTATCAAATGAAAAGTATGCGGGAGTAGACAACGAATCTGACATACAAATTCATGTCGAAGTATAGGGGGTCACCCCACCCCGACAAAAACGCCCAAAATGGGCACATTAGACAATCACGAATATATGGGACTCGTTTTGTTTGTTGCGTATAGACTGAAAAACGGCAGAACCGATTTTCTCTAAATTTTCGCATATAGTATAGGTTGGTCTGGAAGGAAACATAGGCTGTATAATTTTTCGGTATCGGAAGGGGGACGGACCCTCCCCCTTATGCCAAAAACACAACCCAAAATCAAATGTGGACCGATCGGGACATTGTAGATATCAAATAAAAGGTATTGGAGAGTAGAATGCGAATATGATATTAAAATTTGAGTCTAAGTACCCATCGGGCCCCCCCAACACCAAAACTCCTTCAAACAGACATATTGGACGTTCATTTCAATATGGGGCTCAAATGAAAGGTATTCGGGAGTAGATTTCGAAACTGGCATACAAAATCAGAGATCAAAGTATAGGGGGTCATATATGATACTTGGCTGAACCGATTTTCTTAAAATTTTCATAGGAGTTTTGGGGTTGGGGGGCCCGCTGGGTACTTGGACCCGAATTTTAATACCATATTCGTCGTTTTGGTCTCCAATACCTATCATTTGGTACCTTTATTGTGCCCATCGGACCACTTTCGGATATGGTTGGATTTTTTGGGGTAAGGGGGAGGGTCCGCCTCCACCCGATGTCTAAAAATTATATAGCCTAGGTATTGGAGACCAAAACGACCAATATGGTATTAAAATTTGGGTCCAAGTACCCAGCGGGACCCTCCCCCCGAACCCCAAAACTCCTCTAAACAGATATATTCGAAGTTCATGTCAATTTGAGACTCAAATGAAAAGTATAAGGCAGTAGATTACAAATATGGTATAAAACAATAGGTCCAAGTAATGGGAGGTCTCCCACCTCCCAGCGCAGAGGAGCGGGCCCGGTTTGGGTTGTTTCCATATAAATGCTATGGGTTCATAAATGATGTATCTTTTCACCGGTCTATGACGAAAAGTGCTGGAGATTTATGCACGAGGTGAGGGGTATCCAAAGTTTGGTCCTGCCAATCGTAATGCCTTCTTACGTGTTTACTTGTATTTAGTTATACTAGAATACAATTAAAGCTGTACGTCGAACATTCTCATTTTGAATTCAAAAATAGGTTTTAATCATAACTCTGAGACCTTCTGATAGTATGGGTGTTTATTATTATTATTTTGAGAACTTGCAGCGCATAATATACACAAAACTTTATTTTCACACTACAGTTCTGTTCATATTTCAATATGGAATACTAGGAAATTTGAAATAAATCCTTGTTTTCAAAACAGAAAACTTTTTTCACCATTGCCTTTGGGGACTTTTTCTTGTTGTGCAGACCTGAAACAGCACAGTTGGATATTTGTACGAAGTTTTTAACATGAACTCAGTTACGAAGTTAAAATGTATTTTATAATACTTTTCCCAGCATAGTTTTACGGGAAAGTTGCTGCTAAAAAATAGAAGCCAACAATATTAAATTACATTCGGTTGCATTTAATAGTTTACTCTTTTTTTTGGCAACATTAAATGTTAGTGTAGAACCAGATGAGAATATAAAAAAAAAACAATAGGTAAGCGGGTTCGCTATATAGGGAATAAGTTTCAGCTCGTATTCTGCAGAACTATATCTTGTTGCCTTGAAAAGAAGTGGAAACTATGGAGGACATTGATGTGATGCCGAAGAGGATCCTGAAGGTCCTGGATAACTCGAGTAGCTCTGCATGCCCTAAAACCAAAACCAAGGAAGGCCCTTGAAGCCTAAAACAAATTTTGCTGCGGCTACCAAGGTGGCTAACAACAAGTAAAAGCGTGCTAAGTTCGGCCGGACTGAATCTTGGGAACCCATCACTAAAAACCAAATTTAGTTGAAGGGCATAATCTTATTCTATTGGGTTGCCCAAAAAGTAATTGCGGATTTTTCATATAGTCGCAGTTGACAAATTTTTTCAACGGCTTGTGACTCTGTCATTGCATTCTTTCTTCTGTCAGTTATCAGCTGTTACTTTTAGTTCGCTTTAGAAAAAAAGTGTAAAAAAAGTATATATGATTAAAGTTCATTCCAAGTTTTATAAAAAAATGCATTTACTTTCTTTTAAAAAATCCGCAATTACTTTTTGGGCAATACATACCAAACTTCAGTCAAACCAGCAAAAATTTAAGCTTTTAGGAACCGAACCAGCATGATCAAGAGACCGGTTTACATGAGAGCTAATCAGATTATAGAGCGATTTAAACCATAGTTGGCATAGATGTTGGAAGTCGTAACAGAACACCATCTGCAAAATTTCAGCCAAATTGGACAAAAATTGCGGCTTGCTAGGGATCAAGAAGTCAAATCGGGAGATCGGTTTATATGGCAGCTATATCAGCTTATAGACCGATTCGCACCACATTTGGGACAGTTGTTGGCAATCATAACAGAACACCATCTGCAAAATTTCAGCCAAATCGGACAAAAATTGCGACTTCCAAAGGCTCAAGAAGTCAAATCGGAAGATCGGTTTATATGAGAGCTATATACAAATCTGAATCGATATCGCCCATTTGCAATGCCCAAAGATATTAAGTAATATTAAGCATCTACGCAAAATTTCACGCTGCTAGCTTTACGCGTTCGACCGCGTGATTTCGACAGACGGACATGGCTCGATCAACTCAGAACGTCGAAACGATCAACAATATATACTTTATGGGGTCTCAGATCAATATTTCGAGGTGTTACAAACGGCATCATTAGATTAGTATAACCCTCCACCACAGGATGTGGAGGGATAAAAACAAATATTTTATAGGGGTTTTCAAACATTTGGAAAATCGGCATTTGGCTGCCCGAACCAAATACTGGGGGACCAAGGTGACCAACTTTGAAGGCTCACCTATGGGACATTTTAAGTCGATCCAGTCCGTCTGCCGGTTGAAAGCACGCTAACTTTGGAAGGAGTAAAGCTGGCCCCTTGAAATTTTGCACAAGTACTTTTTATTAGTTAGTGTAGGCCACTTGGGATTGTAAATGGGCCCTATCGGTTCATGTTTTGATATAGTTTCCATATAGACCGATCGGCGGATTTGACTTCTTGCGTTCCCAAGAAGTCTCAATTTTCATCCGATTTGGCTGAAACTTGTAACCAAAACTTGTGTTATGACTTCCAACATCAATGCCAAGTACAATCCTAGTCGGTCTGTAAACTGATATAGCCCCCAATAAAAACCCACCCCCAGATTTGACTTCTTGAGGTCCTCGAAGCCTAAATTTTTACATGATTTGGTTGAAATTTAACCCAAAACCTTTCTGATGTCTTTCAACATCATTACCAAGTTTTGTCCGAATCGGTCAATTCGGTGATATAATTTTCACAGATGATAAATGCTTATTTTGTAGATGGCGAAGGGTATTTTCAATCTTCTGATCTGTTTTCGATATGGTTTGCTGGAACATATGACAAGGTCCGATTCTTCAGTCAAGTGCTAAAATAGGTTAGTGGCAGTCTGCCTTGCAAATTGCACGAAACATGAACATTCCACTACGGAACAGGGCAATCTTTTCACATATCAATGAGTGCAGTCGGATTCAAGTTTAAACTCAATGATAAGGGGCCAGTGCGACACCTCTTTTTCATGGCATAGTAACTCACAAAAGTTGCATTAGGAGGGGAAAATACCGCTGAACATTGATGTACCCTCCACCATAGGTTGGGGATATACTAATTTCGTCATTTTGTTTGTAACTACTCGAAATATTCGTCTGAGACCCCATAAAGAATATATATTTTTGATCGTCGTGACATTTTATGTCGATCTAGCCATGTCCGTCCGTCTGTCTGTCCATCCGTCTGTAAGTCGAACGCACGCTAACTTTCGAAGGAGTATCGAAGGAAATTTTGCACAAATTCTTCTTATAGGTGTAGGTCGGTTGGGATTGTAATTGGGCCATATCGGTCCATGTTTTGATATAGCTGCCATATAAACCGATCTTGGGTCTTGACTTCTTGAGCCTCTAGAGTGTGCAATTCTTATCCGATTGGAATGAAATTTTGCATGACGTGTTTTGTTATGTGCCAAGTATGGTTCAAATCGGTCCATAACCTGATATAGCTGCCATATAATCCGATCTTGGGTCTTGACTGGAGCCAGTAGAGCACGCACTTCTCATCCGATTTGGCTGAAATTTTGCACGAGGTGTTTTGTTATGACTTCCAATAACTGTGCCAAGTGTGGTGCAAATCGGTTCATAATCTGATATAGCTGCCATATAAACCGATCTGGGGTCTTGACTTCTTGAGTCTCTAGAAGCCGCAATTCTTATCCGATTTGGCTGAAATTTTGCATGACGTGTTTCGTCACAACTTCCAACAACTGTGCCAAGTATGGTTTAAATCGGTCCATAAACTGATATATCTGTCATATAAACCGATCTGGGGTCTTGACTTCTTGAGCCTCTAGAAGGCGCAATTATTATCCGATTTGGCTGAGATGTTGCACGACGTGTTTCGTCACAACTTCCAACAACTGTGCTAAGTATGGTTCAAATTGGTTCATAACCTGATATAGCTGCCATATAACCCGATCTTGGGTCTTGAATTCTTGAGCCAATAGAGGGCGCAATTATTATCCGATTTGACTGAAATTTTGCACGTGGTGTTTCGGTATCACTTCCAATAACTATGTTAAGTATGATTCAAATCGGTTCATAATATGGTATAGCTGTCATATAAACCGATCTAGGATCTTGACATCTTGAGCCAATAGAGCGCGCACTTCTCATCCGATTTGGCTGAAATTTTGCATGAGGTGTTTCGTCACAACTTCCAATAACTGTGCCAAGTATGGTTCAAATCGGTTCATAAACTGATATAGCTGTCATATAAACCAATCTGGGGTCTTGACTTCTGGAGCCAATAGAGCGCGCGCTTCTCATCCGATTTGGATGAAATTTTGCATGAGGTGTTTCGTCACAACTTCCAATAACTGTGCCAAGTATGGTTCAAATCGGTCCATTAACTGATATAGCTGCCATATAAACCGATCTGGGATCTTGACATCTTGAGCCAATAGAGCGCGCACTTCTCATCCGATTTGGCTGAAATTTTGCATGAGGTGTTTCGTCACAACTTCCAACAATTGTGTCAAGTATGATCCAAATCGGTTCATAAACTGATATAGCTGTCATATAAACCGATCTGGGGTCTTGACTTCTGGAGTCAATAGAGCGCGCACTTCTCATCCGAAATGGCTGAAATTTAGCATGACGTGTTTCGTCACAACTTCCAACAACTGTGTCAAGTATGATCCAAATCGGTTCATAAACTGATATGGTTGCCATATAAACCGATCTGGGGTCTTGACTTCTTGAGCCTTTATAAGGCGCAATTCTTACCCGATTTGGCTGAAATTTAGCATGACGTGTTTCGTCACAACTTCCAACAACTGTGTCAAGTATGATCCAAATCGGTTCATAAACTGATATATCTGCCTTATAACCCGATCTTGGGTTTTGACTTCTGGAGCCAATAGAGCGCGCGCTTCTCATCCGATTTGGCTGAAATTTTGCATGACGTGTTTCGTCACATCTTCCAACAACTGTGCCAAGTATGGTTCAAATCGGTCCATTAACTGATATAGCTGCCATATAAACCGATCTGGGATCTTGACATCTTGAGCCAATAGAGCGCGCACTTCTCATCCGATTTGGCTGAAATTTTGCATGAGGTGTTTCGTCACAACTTCCAATAACTGTGCCAAGTATGGTTCAAATCGGTTCATAAACTGATATAGCTGTCATATAAACCAATCTGGGGTCTTGACTTCTGGAGCCAATAGAGCGCGCACTTCTCATCCGATATGGCTGAAATTTAGCATGACGTGTTTCGTCACAACTTCCAACAACTGTGTCAAGTATGATCCAAATCGGTTCATAAACTGATATAGCTGCCATATAAACCGATCTGGGATCTTGACTTCTTGAATATTCTTAGAGTATTCTGTAGATGCAAAATTTAAACAACTTTGTTACAGATTTTGACGAATTTTAATACCATCCGCCATAGGATGGGGGTATGCTAAGTTCGTCATTCCGTTTGTAGCACCTCAAAATATTTGTCTAAGACCCCAAGAAGTATAGATATGCTTGATCGTTATGAAATTTTAAGTCGATCTAACCATGTCCGTCCGTTCGTCTGTCGAAAACACGCAAACGTTCGAAGGATTAAAACTAGTCGCCTGAAATTTTGCATAAATACTTCTTTACAATGTGGGTCGGTTAGGATTGTAAATGGGCCAAAAAGTTGGACGTTTGTGTGTAGCTTCCATACAAACCGATCTCACTAATGAACTTCTTGAGCCCATAGAGGGCGCAATTCCAGTCTAATTTTGCACAATGGTTGAAATTTTGTACAGAGTTTTTGATCTGCTGGAGTATGGTATGGTGTGAAGGGTATACAAAATTCTGCCCAGCTTTTACCTACATTTTTATGCATTTTGTAAACTCCATCCCAAAAACTTAGTCCATAAACATATGCTTGGGTTAAGTTTGGACTGGTATTAAATTGGGATAAATATTCCAAAGCTCCATTTTCATCAGTGGTCTTCATTAATGTATGCCCATTGAATGGAGTGGCATGACGGTGTATATGTGTCTGTGCCTTAGTTTGTGTGTCATTTTACTAAAATGAAGATGTAGCAGCATTTTACAGAAATGTCCTTTTACCTAAGTATCCTTCGAAAGATGCTACAACCATTCTTGAGAAGCTATTATTTGCACAACGCAACGCAAGGCAAGGCAACACAACACAGACTGTATTGTGCTTATTTGTTATTCCATTTATTCTTAAACAGCTATGCTGCCGTTGTTGACGTCGTCATCTTCGTCTTGCTTTTCTAATTAATTAAAAAAAGGACGAACGAAGCAATCTAAGTGTAGTGAAAGTTTGGACTCCTTGCCAAAAGCCAGCATATAAATTTCTATTCCTCCCTCCCATTGCTATTCAGCAAATAGCAAATCTTTAGATGAGCACCCAAGGATGGTGGCAGCATGGCAGCATAGTAGCCTCTTTTCGCTCAAGCTAAGGCTGTGCCAAAGTCCTTCGAACTTCTGCTGCAAATGGTCTTTTTTGCCAAAGAGAGAATATCCTTTTTGCATGAAATTGAGTCGAGATGGGTACGGAGGAGAAAAGTGTAAAAGAAACCAGTCAGAAAAGAGGACAAGATATATAAATGAAGGAGAAATTAAAATGTATTGTGAAAACTTTTTAATTGAGGAAAGTATATAATTTTGCCGTTTTTGCTAATGCTGCTGCTGCTGCTGCTTAGCTTGCTCCCTTGGAGCCTTACTTTCCTGTTTCTTGGCCGATGTTATTTTTTCATTTATATCTCATTTCTCTGCCCAAGTTAAGGGCAAAACTTTTATTGTTGGCTTTTGGGACTTTAAAATGTTCACCAAGATGTCTGTAGGGTATCACCGCGATGGAGGGGCGGGGGGTCTCTATTAACAATCCAGACGTAAGTCCTTGACTACTACCGCACACACACACACACACACAATTACCGACGCTCTTATTTATGCCTTTTTGGTTATTCAAATTTTCATTTTATACATCCATAAGGCATGGAATTTGAAATGGTAAACAAAAAAAAGAAAAAAAAAATTAAAAGGATAAGATAATAATTCAAGGCCCCAAAGGAGTTGGTTCTTCCTTCTTCTTGGTTGGGAATTTCTTATGAACTGATGTTGATGTCAAGGGAGAAAAATAAAAACTTAAGACATTGCAATTCACGCAAATGGTGCGGGGAAGTATGAAGCGTGTGTAAAACATTCCCGGAAAAAAGGAATTTATTTCATTAGAATAAATGCACTTGAAGTTAGGCAAAAAACTGAAGCTACATGAATGAATGAGAGGCTAAAATCAGGAGGTGTCCACTACGCAATACCATATACCTAACCTATAAGTGGAAATGTGGAGCTATATCTAATTTTTAACCGAATTCTACGAAATTCCCCGTGTAATGTAGAAAGTAAACCAGTAAGAAAAGGCAAAAGTAGGGCGGAGCCGACTATATAATACCCTACACTACCGAGTCTACGTAGTACTTTTAATCTATACCACTTATATCCAAATTTAGTCAGACTTTAAGTTTGCATACCTTTTGAAATATTGAATAGAAACTTCTACAATTTTCCTACGATGGTACGAAAATTGTGGCTTCTACAGCCTTAATAGTCGAAACGCATAAAAGATATATATGGAAACTTTACTTAAATCTGCTTCGATTTTAATGACATTGGTTGCATGTAGTGTGACGTCAAAACAAAAACATCTCCTGCAAAATTTTTTTAAGATGGAACCAAAGTTGTGCCTTCTACAGCCTTAAAAGGGATATATATATATCAGGAATATATATACATTATGGGGTCTTAGACGCATATTTCGAGGTGTTACAAACAGAATGACGAAATTAGTATACCCCCATCCTTTGGAGGAGGGTATAAAAAGTCAACAATTTGTTGTGGTTTATGGGCTGGTGGCAACATTGGACCGTACTTCTTCAAAGATGATGCGAATCGTAACATGACTTTGAATGATTAGCGCTATTGTGAGTTGATATCCAACGTTTTTTTTTTTGCCCAAAAATCCAAGAACTTGACTTGCATGCCACATGGGACACAGTACGCGTAACAATGCACCTATTGAGAGGCTAGTTCAGGGAAGATTTTATTTCACGTTCAGGACCGGTCAATTGGCCGCCTAGATCGTGCGGTTTAACGCCTTTAGACTATTTTGTGCGGGGCTATGTTCAAGCTCAAGGCTATACGGACAAACCCGCTTCAATTGACGCATTGGAAGACAACATTGAGGCATTTATTCGTGAGATACTGGCCGAAATGTTGGAAAGAGTATGTGAAAATGGGACTAAGCGGATGGACTAATTGAGGCGCAGTCAAGGTCAACTTTTGCATGAAATAATCTTCAAACCTTAAATTATATGGAACGTACTTTCGATTTAAGCATTTTTCTAAATTTTATGTGATTTGGGAAAATCATCCTCTTTAACCCGATCTTGACCATACTCGGTATTACCGTGGAGAGGCTTAAAGCAACTTAATGTGCCAAATTTCAACCAAATAAGAAAATAAATTTATATGCCCGAGACCTTAAATCGGGAGATCGGTATATATGACAGCTACATATATCTTACCATACGCCAATCTAAGACGTATTCAACACGGATGTCAAGGGACAACTCAGTGCCACAAAACAACAACTGTGGTTGAAAAAGCAACTACGAAAGTTGTTAATTTTTCTGCAACAATTTATTTTGAATCTCAACGACCCAAAGTACAAATTTGTTGTTGAAAGGCACTCTTTGTAAGCCAACATATAACAACAACAATATATTCTTAAGCAAGTCAAAAAACGATCTACCAACCCCACCGCATGTGCTTTGCTTTGGGTGGTGGTGTTTTTTATTTTCTTTGTCCGGCTCGCGCTGCCTGCTTTGCCTCGCTCGTTTTACAGCAGCTCTCGGATTTTTCTCTGTCACTCACTCTACAATTACCCTTAAAAATGTTAATAATTTTGGTGCCGCAGAGTATTAAACTCGTGGTAGTCTTGCAAGCATCCTCTAGCCTATCGACATCACCTTCTTTACGATGAAATAAATCAATAAGTACTGCGGCACAGTAATAAGTGTCTCAATTAATTAAATTAAATAAAGGTTAAAACCACTCTAATTTTTTTTTTTCCGAATACGAAATTCATACTTTTTATGCCGATTTTTATAAAATAAATTTATTGAACAAAAAAACACAAAACCATGGTTTGCAATTCATGAATGGGAGTTTTGTGCTCTACATGGTAGTACGCCTATTTTTACAACTACCTCAACTAAAACTACTAAAATCGACATGCTTCTTCAATTTGGCTCAGATCGGTCCAGATTGGGATATAGCTTCCATATAGACCGATCCGCCGATTTAGGGCCTTACGCCCATAAAAGCCACATTTTTTTATCCGATTTTGCTGAAATTTAGAACAGTGAGTTGTGTTGGGCCCTCCGACATCCTTCGTCAAGTTGTCCTAGATCGGTCCAGATTTGGATATAGCTGCCATTTAGACCGATCCTCCTAGGCCCCTAAAAGCCATATTTATTATCCGATTTTGCTGAAATTTAGAACAGTGAGTCGTGTTAGGCCCTTTGACATTCTTCGTCAATTTGGCTCAGATCGGTCCAGATTTGGATATAGCTGCCATTTAGACCGATCCTCCGATTTAGGGTCTTAGGCCCATAAAAGCCACATTTATTATCCGATTTTGCTGAAATTTAGAACAGTTAGTTGTGTTAGACTGCTAGACATCCTTCGTTAATTTGGGCCAGATCTGTCCAGATTTGGATATAGCCCCCATATAGACCGATCCTCCGATTTAGGGTCTCAGGCCCATAAAAGGCGCATTTATTGTCCGATGTCGCCGAAATTTGGGACATTGAGTTAAGTTAAACCCCTTGACATACTTCTGAATTATGGCACAGATCGGTCCAGATTTGGATATAGCTGCCATATAGACCGATATCTCGGTTTTAGGTTTTGGGGCCATAAAAGGCGCATTTATTGTCCGATGTCACCGAAATTTGGGACAGTGAGTTAAGTTAAACCCCTTGGCATACTTCTGAATTATGGCACAGATCGGTCCAGATTTGGATATAGCTGCCATATAGATCGATCTCTCGGTTTTAGGTTTTGCGATGAATTTTTCACCGGATTATGATGAAAGGTAGTTTACATATATACCCGAGGTGGTGGGTTTCCAAAATTCAGCCGGCCAGCCGAACTTAACGCCTTTTTACTTGTTTTCTGTGCGCTTTAACTTGTTAAAAACTAAAGCGTAACGAAAAACAGATAGGTTGGGGCGCCGTGTTAGTAGCCCATCACCCGGAAAACCTGAAGGAATTGCTTTGAAACAAGTAAAAGCATGCAAGTGCGGTCGAGCCGAATCTTATATACCTTCCAACTTGGATCGCAAGTTCTTCGAATGACATTTTCAAATAAATATGTGCCATATCAAGTTATTGGCCGATGTGGACCGTACTTGCCATGCCTGTTAGTCATAGAAAAACAGCACTTCCAAAACTTCAGGCAAATCGAGTTATAATTGCGCCCTCTAGAGGTTCAGAAGTTCGGTTTATAAGGCAGCTATACCAGGTTATCAACCGATTTAGACCGTACTTGGAACGGTTGTTGAAAGTCATACCGAAACAATATGTGCAAAATTTCAGCCATATCGGTTAAGAATTTCGCTCTCTAGAAGCTCAAGAAGTCTTATCGGGAGATCGGTTTATATGGCAGCTATATCAGATAATGATATCTGATTGTTGGAAATGATACCAAAACACCACGTGCAAAACTTTAGCCAAATTGGATAAGAATTGCGCCCTCTTTGGAAGCTCAAGAAGTCAAAACCCAAGATCGGTTTATATGGCAGTTATATCAAAACATAGACCGATTTAGCCCATTTACAATCCCAACTGGCCTACACTGATAAGAAGTGTTTGTGCAAAATTTCAAGCGCCTGGATTTACTCCTTCGAAAGTTAGCGTGCTTTCGACGGACGGACATGGCTAGATCGATTTAAAATTTCATGACGATCAAAAATATATACACTTAAGGGGTTCTAAGATGCATATTTCTAGGTGTTACAAACGGAATGACTAGGTTTGAAAACCCCCTTTCTATGGTGGTGGGTATAAAAAGAAATTATTTGAGAAACTGGGAGATCACCTTTCAAAAGAGAAAGTGTAACTGGGTTAGGTCTAACCTTACGTAGCAATACTTCTGAAAATTTCTAGAAATCCATCTTTAAATATAACAACAACTATTGTTGCACATTTCCTAGTTGGCTTAAGCCGAACCTCCCTAACATTGTGTTACATGCATGAGTACTTGCACATGCAAGCATGTTATGCTTGAACAACGACAAGGACACTACGGCCATTAAAATGTTGTAAATGGCCTGGTCTATTAAGAAAAGCTAATGTGCTGTCAATAGATAAAAGTTTTGGTGTTTTTGGTTTTCCTTTTTAGGGGAGGGGTGGACAGTTGTGAATTTAAACTCATGTCATTTGGAAAGTCAAATCACTAAGAACTAAATCGATTTTACACGCAATTTCTTAATGGAGATTAAAATTGTAAGAATGGGTTGCTATTTCTGGACATCGTTTTGTGATTCTGCAAACATATTCTAGAATAGAAAAGTCTTTATAAAGGTTAAGCAAGAGTGTGCTGCTGTCAAAATCTCTTTGACTGGCATGGTGGATCGCTATTTCTGATACGCCATGTATGTTTGGCAACACCTTTGTCAAATTGATTAACATTTCTTGTTTCATTTCGAAAGCGAAAACCGGAACATAATCAAGTCCAGTACGATAGATGATAAGTGTAACAAATAAAATCGGTTTATATGGGAGCTATATCAGGGTATATACCGATTCGGGTAGTACTTAACACAGTGGTTGGAAGTCATAACAGAAAACTACATACAAATTTTCAGCCAAATTGGACGAAAATTGTCGCTTGTAAAGGCTCAGGAAGTCAAATCGGGCTATCGGTTTATATGGGAGCTATACCAGGTTCTTGACCGATTTGAACTGTACTTGGCGCAATTGCTGAAAGTTATAATAGAACACGACATGCTCAATTTCAGCCAAATCGGACAAAAATTGCGGCTTCCAGAGGCTCAAAAACTCAAATCGGGAGATTGGTTTGAATGGGACCTATATCCGGTTAAAGACCGATTTGGATCGTACTTTGCACAGTTGTTGGAAGTCATTACAGTACACTACGTGCAAGATTTCACCCAAATCGGACAAAAATTACGACTTGTAGGGGCTCAAGAAGTCAAATCGGGAGAACGGTGTATATGGGAGCTATATAAGGTTAGAGACCGGTGTGGACCGTACTTGGCACAGTAGTAGGAAGTCATAACAGAACACTGTGTGCAAAATTTCAGCCAAATCGGACAAAAATTGCGGCTTCCAGGGGCTCAAGAAGTCAAATCGGGAGATCGGTTTATATGGGAGCTATATTAGGTTAGAGACCGATGTGGACCACACTTGGCACAGATGTTGAAAGTTAAAACAGAACACCGCATGTAAAATTTCAGCCAAATCGGACGAAAATTGCGGCTTCCAGGGGCTCAAGAAATCAAATCGGGAGATCGGTTTATATGGGAGCTATATCAGGTTATAGACCGATTCGGACTGTGCTCAGCACAGTTGTTGAAAGTCATGACAAAACACTTTGTGCGAAATTTCAGCCAAATCGGACAAAAATTGCGGCTTGTAAGGGCTCAAGAAGTCAAATCGGGAGATCGGTTTATATGGGAGCTATATCAGGTTAAAGACCGATTCGGACCGTACTTGGCACAGTTGTTGGAAGTCATAACAGTACACTACGTGCAAGAGTTCAGCCAAATCGGACAAAAATTGCGGCTTGTAAGGGCTCAAGAAATCAAATCGGGAGATCGGTGTATATGGGAGCTATATTAGGTTAGAGACCGATGTGGACCGCACTTGGCACAGATGTTGAAAGTTAAAACAGAACACCGCATGTAAAATTTCAGCCAAATCGGACGAAAATTGCGGCTTCCAGGGGCTCAAGAAATCAAATCGGGAGATCGGTTTATATGGGAGCTATATCAGGTTATAGGCCGATTCGGACTCTACTCAGCACAGTTGTTGAAAGTCATGACAGAACACTATATGCTGAATTTCAGCCAAATCGGACAAAAATTGCGGCTTGTAAGGGCTCAAGAAGTCAAATCGAGAGGTCGGTTTATATGGGAGCTACATCTTAATCTAAATCGATATGGCCCATTTGCAATCTCCGACGACCTTCATCGATATTTAGTAAATGTGCAAAATTTAATGCGGCTAGCTTTATGCGTTCGACCGCTATCGTGATTTCGACAGACGGACGGACGGACGGACATGGCTAGATCGACTCAGAACGTCGAATCGATCAAAAATATATATACTACAATATATGGGGTCTTAGACGAATATTTCAAGGTGTTACATACGGACTGACTAGATTAGTATACCCCCATCCTATGGTGATGGGCAGTATTGCCACTCAAGAAAATTATTTCCTACCAAAATTTAAGAAAAATCCTACCAAAACCGACCAAAACCTAACGAATGTTCTACAAGCCAAAACTGATATTATTTTAAATTTTTAATGGTGAGCTTTTTAAATCCTCCCGATATCCGACCCAAATATGCTTCGGAACGGACTAAATTTAGGTATAGCTGCCATATAGGCCGATCTGCCGATTGAGGGTCTTAAGCTCATGAAAACCGCAATTATTACCCGATTTCGCTGAAATTAGAAACATTGAGTTGCCTCCCGACCTATATATGGTTCGGATCCGACTATATTTAGATATAGCTGTTATATAGACCCATCTGCCGATTCAGGGTCTTAACCCATTAATGCAGCATTTAATACCCGATTTCGCTAAAATTTGCAACATTGAGTTTTTTTTACGTCTTCCGACATCCGACTCAAATATAGTTTAGATCGGACTATATTTAGATATTGCTGCCACATGGACCGATCTACCTATTAAAGGTCTTAAGTCCATAAAAGCCGCAATTATTATCCGATTTTGCTGAAGTAGTAGTAGTAGAAGTAGTGCGTCGACATCCAATTCAAATATGCTTTAGGTCGGAGTATATTTTGATATAGCTGCCATATAGACCAATCAGCCGATAAAGAGTCGCCCATAAAACCCGAAATTATTGCCCAATTTTGCTAAAATTTTAAATGGTGAGTTGGCTAAAGCTTTTTGATATCGAACACAAATATGGTTCAGATCGAACTATATTTAGACAGAGCCGCCATACGGTCGAGTTACCGATTTGGGGTCTTAAGCCCATAAAAGCCGTAATTATTGCCCGATTTTGGTGAAATGGCGACTTCCGACCCGAATATGATTCAGATCGGACCATATTTAGATATAGCTGCCATGCCTTAAGCCCATAAGAGCCGCTTTTATTACCCGATTTACACAGTGACTTGTATTAAGCCTCCCGTCATCCGGCCAGAACATGATCCAGATCAGACTTTTTTTAGATATAGCTGTCAAATAGACTGTTCTTCCAATTAAGGATCTTAAAATACGTTTACTTTGGCCACCAAACCCGGATTTATGGACTTTTCGAGATTTAAATGCTTTTTTGGAGGTTTTACCATACAAAAATGTATTCCATTTTTGCAGGATTTACTTAAAACCCATATAAATCCGATATCATGCCTGGATAATCGATAAAATTACCAAAATATGCAACAGCTTTCAAGAATTGTGTATGGTTTTGTGTGATACGCACATTCATGAATACACTGATAGAAAAATCGGTCGGTACTTTGCCAATACCGCCTGGTATTATTTTGTTGGCAAAGATTTTTAATACCTTTTGGTATCAATTTTTTTTTTTGGTTCGTTAGGGGGTAGAATAATTTATAACGGTTTGGTACAAAAATCAATAACGGCATGGTGCTAAAACCAATAACAGATTGGTATTAAAACCGATACCAGTTCGGTAATAAGGCTAGTACCAAACGGTATTTATCATTTTATTTTTGTACCATGCGGTGTTGCTTTACTATTAATACCATATGGTACTGAAGTGAACAAGTTTTATATCAACTTTTCTGAATCCACCGTTGGGGTGGATTTATTGGATGAAGCGTCCTCTAAAGTTGTTTGACTAATGATTATTTTTTTAAATTTTTTTCCATTTCAGTGGTCAATCAAAAGTACACCGTACAAGTACACGATGAATATGTTATGGCAGGCAATACGGCTGTCTTAAAATGTCAGGTAAGCTCTACAAGTAATGCATCTATTTTAACGTCTTCATACGCAAAATCATAAAATAGGGGCATACAAATTTGTTGATATACCTCCAAATATCGAGTTGCAAACCTTTTAAGTATAAATTCTAGCTGACATGAAGTGTCACTGGTATATCTGTCCAACTAGAAATGACAGCTACATGATATTTGTATACCCACCACCATAGGATAGGGGGTATATTCATTTAGTCATTCCGTTTGCAACACATCGAAATATCAATTTCCGACCCTACAAAGTGTATACATTTCGGTTCGTCGTAAAATTCTACGACGATTTAACAATGTCAGTGTGTGTGTCCGTCCGTCTTTTGTAATCATTCTACAGCCTTCAAAAATTGGGATATTGAGCTGAAATTTGCCAGAGATGCGTCTTTTTGATGCACGCTAGTTAAGTTCTTGAAAGAGCCAAATCGGAACATATTTGGATACAGCTGCTATATAGACCGATCTCCCAATAAAGGGTCTGAAGCATATAAATGCTTTATTTATTTCCCGATTTCGCTAAAATTTGAAACAGGGAGTAGTTTTAGACCTCCTGACATCTGACCAAAATATGGTTCAGATCGGACTATATTAAGATATAGCTTCCATATAGACCGATCTGCCGATAAAGGGTCTGAAGCCCATAAAATTTTATTTTTTATTCGATTTCGCTGAAATTGGAAACGGTGAGTAGTTTTGGCTCTCCCGACATGTGACCCAAATATGGTTCAGATCGGACTATATTAAGATATGGCTGCCATAAAGACCGATCTGCCGATAAAGGGTCTGAAGCCCATAAAAATTTATTTTTTATTCGATTTCGCTGAAATTTGATACAGTGAGTAGTTTAAGGCCTCCCAACATCCGACCTAAATATGGTTCAAATCGGACTATGTTTTGATATAGCTGTCATATAGACCGATCTGCCTATATAGGGGCTGAAGCCCATAAAAGTTTTATTTTATATCCGATTTCGCTGAAATTTGAAACAATGAGTTATTATAACCCTCCCAACAGAGTACCCAAATATGGTTCAGATCGGACTATATTAAGATATAGCTGCCATATAGACCGATCTTCCGATAAAGGGTTTGAAGCTCATAAAAGCTTTATTTTTTATCCGATTTCGCTGAAATTGGAAACAGTGAGTAGTTTTGGCCCTCCCGACTCATTGAAATTTGAAACAATGAGTTATTATAACCCTCCCAACAGAGTACCCAAATATGGTTCAGATCGGACTATATTAAGATATAGCTGCCATATAGACCGATCTTCCGATAAAGGGTTTGAAGCTCATAAAAGCTTTATTTTTTATCCGATTTCGCTGAAATTGGAAACAGTGAGTAGTTTTGGCCCTCCCGACTTCTAATCCAAATATGGTTCAGATCGGACTATATTTAGATATAACTGCCATATAGACCGATCTGCCTTTATAGGGGCTGAAGCCCATAAAAGCGTTATTTTGTATTCGATTTCGCCATCCGACCCAAATATGAGTCAGATCAGACTTTATAGATATAGCTGTCACATAGACCAACCTCCCAATTTAGGGGCGGACCCCTCCCCTTACCCTAATTTTCAGAAACGCCAGATCTAGGAGATGGGTGATGTGATTTAAGCGAAATTTTGTGTGCTCTCATATAGTACCCTAGAAATAAAAATTTGGTATCCAAATTTCGGATAGGGTACCTAGGGGGGCCGCCCCACCCTAAAACCTACCAAACATATATTCAGGCCAATCACGACAATATGGGACTCAAATGAAAGGTATTTAGGACAAGAAAACGTATCTGATATCCAATTGTCGGACCAAGTGTTAGGGGGACCACCCCAAGCCCCAAAACACTCCTAAATCGGACATATTTACCGACCATGGCAATATGGGACTCAAATGAAAGGTATTTGCGAGTAGAATACGAATTGAATATCCAAATGTGGGACCACGTTTCTGGGGATCCACCCCTCCCCAAAACACCCCCCAAACAGGACTTCTTTACTGACCATGGGATTATGGGGCTTAAATAAAAGGTATTTGAGTGCAGAATTTGAATCTGATATCCAAATATGGGACCAAGTGTTTGTGGGGCCGCCTCTCCCCAAAAACATCCCCCAAAGGAAACAAATTTACGACCATAGCAATATGGGGCTCAAATGAAAGGTCTTTGGGAGTAAAGCACGAATCTGATATCAATATTCTGGAAAAGTGTCTATGGGGCCATTCCACCGGCGCAACACCACCCAAATAGGAAGTAGTTGCTGACTATTGCAATATGAGGCTCAAATAAGAGGGTATTTAGAGAAGAACACAAATCTGATATATATTTTCAACCCCAAAACACGCCCTAAGCCGGTCATGTTTGCCGACTCTGGAATATGGGGCTCAAATTAAAGGTTTTTGGGAGTAGACCACGTATCTGATATCAACATTAGGGGCCAACTGTCTAGCGGACGTCCCACCACCATAACAACCCCCAAATACGAGGTATTTGCTCACCAAGACAATTTGGGTCTTAAAGCGAGGGGAACTAAATATTTGTAGTTTTTAGGGCCAATTCCCCAAACCGGACATATTTGCTGACTTTTGCAATAAGAAGTTTAAATGAGATTAGAAAACGAATTTCATATTCAATTTTGAGGGCAATGGCAATATGGGGTTCAAATAAATGATATATAGATCTATGAGAATAGAGCACGTTGCTGATATATTTTCCCGACTTAGTGTTTGGGAGACCACCTCAATCCACAAAACACCCCTAAATCGGGCATATTTACCGACAATGTCAATGTGGAGCTTAAATGAAACGTATTGGGGGATAGATCAAGAATTGATACCCATTTCGGGACCAATTTTCTGGGGTCTACCCCTTTCCCAAAATACCTCACAAACAGCAATTTTTTAATGACCATCGCAATATGGGTCTCAAATAAAGGTATTTGGGAGTAGAATACGAATTTGATATCCAAATGTAGGACCATGTATTTAGGACATCACCCCTTCCCCTAAACACCCCCCAAAGGGTAAAAATTTTTCGACCATGCCAATATGTGGCTCAAATGAAAGGTATTTGAGATTAGAAAACGAATTTGATGTTGGGGCCATGTGATATTTTGGGGCCATGTGTTTGGGGGACGCCTCTTCGTGTAAACTCCGCTAAACCAATGGCAATATGGGATTTAAATAAATGGTATTTGAAAGAAGAGCACGATGCTCTTATATTTTCAGGGCCAAGTACTGGGGACAACCTCACCCCCGGAAACACCCCTAAATCAGATATCATGAGGATATCGGGCTGAAATAAATTATTTTAAGAATGGAGTACACCTTACATCCAAACTTAAATTCCTAGACCAATTAAGTTATGGGTTCCAGACTGTTAGTCAAGCGATGTACTATTTTCGTAGCATGGTATTTCACTAAAAGATCTTTAATTGCCGAAAATAAATATTCCAAGGAAACTTTTGTCCCATATAAAGTAAAAGAAGGCGTAGCGGAGCAAGCCCGAGTCAGCTAGTAACATATATAAAACAAGTAAAAGCGTGCTAAGTTCGGCCGGGCCGAATTTTGGGTACCCACCACCATGGATTCTGCCAAAATATGGGAGCTATATCTGCTTGGTGAGAGTAATAACACAACACTTTGTGCAAAATTTTTAGCCAAATCGGATAAAAATCGCGACTTGTAAGGGCTTAAAAAGTCAAATCGGGAGATCGGTTTATATGGGAGATATATCCAAATCTAAACCGATATGGCCCATTTGCAATCCCCAACGACCTATATCAATATAAAGTATCTGTGTAAAATTTCAAGCGGCTGGCTCCACCCGATCGACCACTATCGTGATTTCGTCAAGCGGACGGACATAGCTAGTTTGACTCTGAATGTCGAGACGATGAAGAACATATTTTCATCCCATCGTCTCAAAATTTTGTACAGACATGTTTTTCGGCTTTGAGACGAAGCCTATTGAAATTAGAAAAAATTAGTTCAGATTTAGATATAGCCCCCATATATATGTTCATCCGATTTGCAGTAATACTGCAATAAAATAGTCATTTGTTAACCCATTTTCTCGATATGTGGATGAAATGGATTTTCTTATGACTCCCGGTATTACGGGTGAATTTCATAGAAATCGGTTCAGATTTGGATATAGCTCCCATTTATATGTTCGTCCGATTTGCAGAAATAATGCAATAAAATGGTCACATGTCAACCGATTCTCTCGAAAGTTGGCAGGAAAGCTTTTCTCTTGACACTCGATATTACTGTTGAATTTCATGGAAATCGGTTCAGATTCGGATATAGCTCCCATACATATATATCGCCTGATTTTAACTTCTAGAGTCACAGCAAGCGCATTTATTGACCTATCTTGCCAAAATTTTGCACAGCGCTCTCTTTGACGACTTCCACAATATCTGGGTAGTTTGCTCGAAATCGGTTCGGATTTGGATATAGCTCCCATATATATGTTCGTCCGGTTTTCAGTAATAATGCAATAAAATGGTCACATGTCAACCGATTCTCTTGAAATTTGGCAGGAAAACTTTTCTCTTGACACTCGATATTACTGTTGAATTTCATGGAAATCGGTTCCGATTTAGATATAGCTCCCATACATATATATCGCCCGATTATCACTCCAAGAGCTACTGCAAACGCTTTTATTAACCAATCTTGCCAAAATTTTCCACAGCGCTCTCTTTGACGACTTCCACATTATCTGGGTAATTTGCTCCAAATCGGTTCGGATTTGGATATAGCTCCCATATATATGTTCGTCCGATTTGCAGTAATAATGCAATAAAATGGTCACATGTCAAACGATTCTCTTGAAATTTGGCAGGAAAGATTTTCGTATGACCCTTAGTATTACTGATGAATTTCATAGAAATCGGTCCAGATTTAGATATAGCTCCCATACATATATATCGCCCAATTATCACTCCAAGGGCCACTGCAACCGCATTTAGTGACCAATCTTGCAAAAATTTCACACAGCGCTTTCTTTTACAACTACCACAATATGTGAGAAATTTGCTCGAAATCGGTTCAGATTTGGATATAGCTCCATTACATATATATCGGCCGATTTTCACTCCAAGAGCCACTTTAATCGCATTTATTGATCAATCTTGCTAAAATTTTGCATAACGCTTTCCTCTACAACTTCCACAATATCTGAGAAGTTTCCTCCAAATCGGTTCATATTTAGATATAGCTCCCATATATATGTTCGTCCGATTTTGGGAAATATTGCAATAAAATCCTCATTTGTTAACCGATTCTCTTGAAATTTGGCAGGAAAGATTTTCTTATGACCCTTAGTATTATTGATGAATTTCATAGAAATCGGTTCAGATTTAGATATAGTTGTAATATATGTATATCGCCCGATTTTCACTCCAAGAGCCATTGCAATCGCATTTATTGATCGCTCTTTGCAAAATTTTGCACAACGCTTTCCTCTGCAACTACCACAATATCTGAGAAGTTTCCTCCAAATCGGTTCAGTTTTAGATATAGCTTCCATATATATGTTCGTCAGATTTTGGGTAATTTGCAATAATGTTGTCATTTGTCAACCGTTGGTATTAAAGTTTGAACATATTTGCTCGAAATGTGATACGGATTGTTTAATAACCCATCTGAAAACATCCGTAGAGGTCTATAAAAATTGGTTCAGAATTGGATATATTGGTTGCCCAAAAAGTAATTGCGGATTTTTCATATAGTCGGCGTTGACAAATTTTTTCACAGCCTGTGACTCTGTAATTGCATTCTTTCTTCTGTCAAGTATCAGCTGTTACTTTTAGCTTGCTTTAGAAAAAAAAGTATATTTGATTAAAGTTCATTCTAAGCTTTATTAAAAATGCATTTACTTTCTTTTAAAAAATCCGCAATTACTTTTTGGGCAACCCAATAGCTCCCACATTGTACTTAAAGGGTTGATGTAGGGTATGATACAGTCGGCACCGACCGACTTTTACCCTTCCTCACTGTTTTTTTTTAAACTTTCCTACAGCCCCTACAAGAGCCACCGTAACGCAGAGGTGTAGCGTAGCGCTATGACACCTCCAAAGAGATGTCGCATTGTGGCACCCCGTTCGGCCTCTTATCAATGAGCTTATACTTGGAATGGCCTTTCTTTGGGATTTTCTGTCTCGCCTTATTTCTATCGTTCTTACTTGGCCAAATCCGGCAGCTTGCAACACATCCTTGCAAACTCTATTGCAAGGTTTTATACCCCTAATCTAATAAAAGTTGTGAGCATAAATATGCTTTCGATGTTTCAAACCCACACATCCACTATATTTTAGAGTTGTTCATCCATACAATGCTCTTTGGCATAAAGTGATGTGGTTATTTCTATCTACCTCTATTTTCTGCATTTTAGCCAATGGTTCATTTGATTCAATTATTAACTCTCTGCTTTTAAACTCGTTACGTTCGTTACGTTTTATTTTTGCAAATTCTACAACCACTACTTGATAGTGAAAAAAAAATCCTTTTCATTTTTTTCTCCTCTATCTCTCCCACACATAAAAATAAACAAAAATCGAATACAACACCTACTCACTCACACACACACACACATATATATATAGGTGCCCAGCTATATGTCGGAGTTCGTTATGGTCACCGCTTGGATCCAGGACACTGGCATGCATTTGTATCCCAACACAGACATAGGAGGCAAATACACGGTACTCTCGAACGGCGAACTGTACATCAACAATGCCGGACCCAATGATGCATACAAAAGTTATACATGTCGCACCGTAAATCGATTAACAGGTGAGTAGATGAGTAGTAGTAGCGTCCATTTGCCAGCCATTTAGCCATGGCATTTAGCCTTGGTATTTTTTTTTTTCTTATTATACGCCCAGGCACTTACCTATCCAACTCCATACGAAATCAGAGGTGTGGACAAGTGGCTTGTAAAAATTGGAAGGGATAATTGATTTTCAGTTGTGGCCCTCCCCCCCCGCCCCTTGTCAATGATGTGACATTTTTCAAAGAATGAAGTCTTTTTGCCTTAGAAAAATGAATATGAACAACTAGAGGGAAATGTCAATGAAATATCAAGGAAAATTGAATAAGAAAACTTTTATTGATGACTTTGCCAGTGTATAACGTTTGGAGGAGAAGAGAAATGTCATAGTTAGCTATGATAAAATTTTTAAAAATTTTAATTAAAGATGGAATCGGACGTCAATTTCTGAGATTCTTCACCACTGACTAAGGCAGCACTTTTCAACATAAAATGGGTGGTACTCTGATTTCTATAGTTTGTTTTATCTATAAGACATCAATCACAAGATGTTTGTAACCGATTTTATCCATAATAGGGCGCAGAAAAGCTGTTCCAAATTGCAGTCAAGTCTGAAACTAATTCTTAACGCCATATAGGGGGGTAGGACTATTTTTATACCCTCCACCGTAGGATGGCGGTATACTAATGTATTCATTCTGTTTGTAACACAGCGAAATATTGATCTGGGACCCCATCTTATATACAACAAGTAAAAAGGCGTTAAAATCGGCCGGGCCGAACTTTGGATACGTGGTGGATATCCGATGTATATGTGTTATCCACCTTTTGTCATAATCCGGTGATAAAAGCATAATTTATGCCCCATAGCAGCTTTATCGAAATATGGTCCGATTTGGACCAATTTCGACACGGATATTGAGAGGTCTAATAAGTAAAAGTCACTGTTCAATTTTGTAGAACCAAGAATTGGTTTTGGTAGCCCACTATAGACCGTTCTGAACCATATACGACACGGATGTCGCTAAGCCTATCGTAAGTCCTGTGTCAAATTTGAGACTTTAAATCGAGAAATCGGTTTATATGGCAGCTATATCCAAATCGGGATCAATCTGGGTCAAATTGAAGAAGGATGCCCAAGGACCTAACATAACTCACTGTCCCCAAATTCGGCGAGATCGGATAATAAATGCGCCTTTTATGGGCCAAAAACTTTATATCGAGAGATCGGTCTGTATGGCAGCTATATCCAAATCTGAACCGATCTGGGTCAAATTGAAGATGGATTTCGAAGGAGCTAACACATCTCTCTGTCCCAAATTTCGGCGAGATCGGATGATAAATGCGCCTTTTATGGGTCCAATACCTTCAATCGAGAGATCGGTCTATAAGGGAGCTATATCCAAATCTAAACCGATCTGAGCCAAATTAAAGAAAAATGTTGAAGGGCCTAAACCAACTCGCTGTCGCAAGTTTCGGCGAAATCGGACAATAAATTCGCCTTTTATGTCCAAAAAACCTTAAATCGAGAGATCGGTCTATATGGCAGGTATATTCAAATCTCGATCGATCTGGACCAATTTGAAAAAGGATGTCGACTGGCCTAACACTGTCTCAAATTTTGGCAAAATTAAGCAAAAAATGTGCCTTTTAAGAGCCCAAAACCTTAACTCGTGAGATTGGTTTATATGGCAGATATATCTAAATCTGGACCGATCTAAGACAAATTGAAGAAGAATGTCGAAGGCCCTAACACAACTCACTGTCCCAATATTTCGGCGACATCGAGGAATCAGTGCACCTTATATGGACCCAAGACCTTAAATCGAGAGATCGGTCTATATGACAGCTATATCCAAACCTGGACCGATCTGGGCGAAATTAAAGAAGGATGTCGACTGGCCTAACACAACTCACTGTCCCGAATTTTGGCAAAATTGGACAATAAATGCGCCTTTTATAGGCCCAAAACCTTAAATCGAGAAATCGGTCTATATGGCAGCTATATCCAAATCTGGGTCAAATTGAAGAAGGATATCTACTGGTCTAACACAACTCACTGTCCCAAATTTCGGCGAAATCGGACAATAAATGCTCCTTTTAGGGGTCCAAAACCTTAAATCGAGAGATCGGACAATATGGCAGCTATATCCAAATCTAAACCGATCTAGGCCAATTTGCAGAGAGATGTCGGATAGTAAATGTGGCTTTTATGGGCCTAAGACCCTAAATCGGCAGATTGGTCTATATGGGAGCTAAACCGATTTTCTGGAAATTTTCACAGATGGTGCATAATGATCCCGTGGTAAAAATAGGGTATTACATTTTTTGATATCTGGAGGGGGGGTGGACCCTACTCCTAATTTTCAGTAACGCCAGATCTCGGAAATGGGTGGTGCGATTTAAGCGAAATTTTGTGTACTCCCTTTAGTAACCTAAGAACAAAAATTTGGTATCTAAATTTCGAATGGGGTACCTAGGGGGTACACCCCAACCCCCAAAACCTACCAAATATATATATAGACCAATCACAACAATATGGGACTCAAATGAAAGGTATTAAAGATTAGAAAACTTATCTGATAATAAATTGTCGGACCAAGTGTTTGGAGGACCACCCCAAACCCTAAAATATCCCTAAATTGAATATATTTACCGACCATGGCAATATGGGGCCTAAAAGAAAGGTATTTGAGTGTCGAATAAGAATCTGATATCCAAATGTGGGACCAAGTGTTTGGAGGACTACCCCAATCCCTAAAACATTCCTTAATCAGACATATTTACCGATCATGGTAATATGGGGCTCAAATGTAAGGTGTGTGCGAGTAGAATACGAATCTAATATCCAAATGTGGGACCACGTTTCTGGTGGTCCACCCCTCCCCAAAACACACCCCAAACAGGACTTACTTACTGACCATGGCAATATGGGGCTTAAATGAAAGGCATTTGAGTAAAGAATACGAATCTGATATTTAAATGTGAGACCAGGTGTTTGGGGGCCGCCCCATCCTAAAAACATCCCCCAAAGGGGACAAATTTACGACCATAGCAATGTGGGGCCCCTAACACACCCCCCAAAGAGGACTTATTTACAATATGTGACTTAAATAAAAGGTATTTGAGTGTAGAGTGTGGAATACGAATCTGATATCCAAATGTGGGACCAAGTGTTTAGGGGCCGCCCCTCCCTAAAAACAACCGCCAAAGGGGACAAATTTACGACCATAGCAATATGGGGCTCAAATGAAAGGTCTTTGGGAATTAAGAACGAATCTGATATCAATATTCGGAAAAAGTGTTTATGAGCCACCCCACCCCTCTAACACCACCCAAATCATTGCAATATGGGGCTCAAATTAGAGGTATTTTAGAGTAGAACACGAATCTGATATATATATATTTTCAAAGCCAAGTCACTGAGTGGCGGCCCCATCCCCCAAAACACCCTCCAAAACCGGATATATTTGCCGGTTTTGGAAATATGGGGGTATTTGGGAGTATACCACGAATCTGATATCAACATTTGAGACCAACTATCTAGGGTACGTTCCACATCCATAACAACCCCCCAAAGAGGACGTATATGCTCTCCATGAGAATTTGGGTCTTGAAGTGAGTGGAGCTCGATATTGATAGTTTTTAGGGCCTATAGCCCAAACCGTAAATATTTGCTAACTCGTGCAATAGGGGTTTTAAATGAAAGGTATTTGAGGTTAGAAAACGAATTTGATATCCAAATGTCGAGGCCAATGGCAATTTGGGGTTAAAATAAATGATATTTGAGACTAGAGCACAATGCTGATATATTTTCAGGGCTTAGTGTTTGGGGAACCACCCCAATCCCCAAAGCACCCCTAAATTGGGCACATTCACCAATCATGTCAATGTGGGGCTCAAATGAAAGGTACTTTCTAATGCTAGGTATAGAGGAGTAGAGCACGAAATTAATACCCACTTTCGGGACTAATTTCCTGGGTGTCAACCCCTTCCCCAAAACATCCCACAAACAGCAATTATTTACTAACCATCGCAATATGTGGGTCAAATAAAGGTATTTGGGAGTATAAAATAAATCTGATATTTCATTAAAACACCATGGCATATGTATGTCGCTTGACTAACATTTTAAATGTCATTATCTGAATCCAATATGTTCTCTATTGGTCTATGAAGTCGCTCGAAGGGTTTAGGTTCTTTAAGTTTGAATGTTAGATGCACTCCATTCCCAAATGACTTTATTTGAGCCCGATACTCTCATAGGGATTTTAGGAGTAGGAAGGCCCCAAAGTGGTGGTTGGTGAGGAAAAGGGGGTAGTGTGGATCCCCAGAAACGTGGTCCCGAAATGAATGTATGTGTATGAATTTCGTGCTCTACTCCCAAATACCTTTGATTTGAGACAAATATTGGTTGAGGTGGTCCTCCAGGCACTTAGCCTTGAACAAGATATCAGCATTGTGCTCCACTCTCAATTACCATTTACTTAAACCCCATATTGGCATTAGTTTAAGGTGAGTTTATGGGACGAGGCGTCCCCCAAACACTTGGCCCCAAAATTGGTAATTCGTTTTCTAATCTGAAATACCTTTCATTTGAGCCACTTATCGCCATGGTCGGTAAAGTTTTACTTTTTTGGGGGTGTTGTGGGAAGGGGCGGCCACCAACACTTTGAAATAGAAAATAGATATCAACTTTGTTCTTTATTCCCAACGGAAATGAAGTTCACTATAGGGGGTGCTTTAGGGCGTACGCCAAAACACTTGGTTCCAAAATTGGATATCAAATCCGTTTTCTACTCCCAAATACTATTCATTTGAGTCCCATATTGTCATAATGGGTCAAATAACCCATTTGACGTATATTTAGGAGGAAAAGCGCCACTTAACGGCCCGCAGGCTACTTGGATCCAAATTTTAATACCATAATCGTTTTGTGGTCTCCAATGCCTTTCATTTGATACCCTTATTGTGCCCATCGGACCACTTTCGGATATGGGTGGCGTTTTGGGGGTGAGGAGGAGGAGGGTCCGCCTCCACCCGATATCTAACATTTATATAGTCTATGTTTCCTTCTAGACAAACGTACACAATTGATGAAAATTTTAAGAAAATCGGTTCAGCCAAGTATCATATAGTCATAACGGGTCTAATGGCGCCTTTGAGGGGTGGCGTGACCCTTTATACTTTGATCTGATTTTGTATGCCAGATTCGAAATCTACTCCCGAATACCTTTCATGTGAGCCCCATATTGAAATGAATGTCCAACATGTCTGTTTGACTAGACTAAAATTGTAATACGATATTCCTATTCTACTCTCCAATACCTTCCATTTGATACCTATATTGGCCAGATCGGTCCAGTTTTGATTTTGGGTTGTGTTTTTGGCATAAGGGGGAGATCCGTCCCCCTTCCGATACCGAAAATTATATAGCCTATGTTTCCTTCCAGAACAACCTACACAATATGCGAAAATTTCGAGATCGGTTTTGCCGTTTTTCAGTCTACACGGAACAAGCAAACCGAGTCCCATTTATCAGTGATTGGCTAATGTGCCCATTTTGGGTGTTTTGTGGGGCTGGGTTGACCCCCTGTACTTCGACATGAATTTGTATGCCAGATTCTTTATCTACTCCCGCATACTTTTCATTTGATACCCATATAGTCCTTATCCATCCACTTTTGATTTTGGGTGGTGTTTTTGGAGTAACGGTGGAGGGTCCGCCCTCTTCCGTTATCAATTAATTATAAAGCCTATTCCTACTTCCTGACCATAGTCGTAATCTACTCCCGAATACCTTTCATTTGAGTCCCATATTGTCATGATCGTGAAATAAACCTATTTTAAGGGATTTTGGGCCTGGGTCAGCCCGCCAGGTACTTGGACCCAACTTTTATTATGAAATTCGTACTCTATTCGTGAATACCTTTCATTTCAATCGCATATTGTCCCGATCGGTTAACTTTTATTTTCGGGTAGTACTTTTGGGATAAGGGGAGGGTCCGCCCCCCCTCCTGATATCAAAAAATTATATAGCCTATGTTTCCTTCCAGATCAACCTACACAATCTGTGAAAATTTCAAGGTAATCGGTTCAGCCGTGTTTGAGCCTATTCCTACTTCCTGACCATAGTCGTAATCTACTCCCGAATACCTTTCATTTGATTCCCATATTGTCATGATCTTCGAATAAACCTATTTTAAGGGATTTTGGGCCTGGGTCGGTCCCCCAGGTACTTGGCCCCAACTTTTATTATGAAATTCGTACTCTATTCGTGAATACCTTTCATTTCAATCGCATATTGTCCCGATCGGTTAACTTTTTAATTTGGGTGGTCCTTTTGGGATAAGGGGGAGGGTCCGCCCCCCTCCTGAAAACAAAAAAATATATTAACTATGTTTCCTTCCAGAACAACCTACACAATCTGTGATAATTTCAAGGTAATCGGTTCAGCCGTCTTTGAGTCTATAGGGAACAAACAAACAAACAAACAAACCGACAAACAAAAATTGAATTTTATATATAAGATAAATTTTATATAAATTCTCATCCCCCTTAATATTTTATATCAGCCCAGTATACGACCATGCCCCGACACCTATAGTACATCGCATCAACTTGTGGCATAGTTGTGACATCTCGCTCAATCTATCCCACCTCTTGTAAGGCATCAATGACGCTGCCATTGCATTTACCAACGACTAAAATTTCACTTTCCGTTAGAGAATTTGAACTTATTTGGTTGAGATAGATAGTAGAAATCTGTGTGCCTAAAATTATTTGTAGATTTCCCCCATACACTCGCCTTAGTACCTTTGCATAATAATTAGGCCATGCTTCTTTGGCACTCCCAATAGCCAAAACCCATTTTTATCCTAAGCCCACACTTAGGAATACTTTTAACTACGAACGAAACACAATCAAAGGTCATAGGCACTCTCTTTGTCACAAAGACTAAATAGTCCTTTGGAGGTAAAGTAGAAGGGGACACATCCACACAAACACATTCAATGCAATGATTGGGATTTATGCACAGGCATAGTTGTAAGTGTGTTAATTAACATCAATACAGTGACATTTGTGCTGCCTAATGGAAAGCAGCTTTTGATATTCCATTTACTCCTACAAGGACACACTTAAGTACATGCACATATATGTGGGACATTTCATTGAAAAATTCACTTAGTTGTGCATATGACATGAGCCGAAGCCGAAAATGGCAACTAGCATTTACATATAACGCCAACAAGAACAACTAAATAATAAAAATTGCATGTAACATTGGATTACTAGGAAAAAATTATAAATTTGAGAATACATTCCCTTTTTCAGCTTGCCGATGCTGAATAGTACTATGCACAGTAAATGAATTACCACACGTTATCAAGGGGGGAAACATTTTAGGGTATGTGTCTAGTGACATGATGATAAATGGGTATAAAACAAATTGGACAAGTAAAAGCGTGCTAAGTTCGACCGGGCTCAATCTTGTATACCCTCCACCATGGATCGCATTTGTCGAGTTCTTTTCCCGGCATCTCTTCTTAGGCAAAACAGGATATAAGAAACGATTCGCTCTGCTATTAGAGCGATATCAAGATATGGTCCGGTTTGGACCACAATTAAATTACATGTTGGAGACCTGTGTAAAATGTCAGCCAATTCGAATAAGAATTGCGCCCTTTGGGGGCTCAAGAAGTAAAATAGAGAGACCGATTTATATGGGACCTGTATCGGGCTATAGACCGATTCAGACCATAATAAATACGTATGTTGATGGTCATGAGAGAATACGTCGTACAAAATTTTAGGCAAATCGGATAATAATTGCGAGCTGTAGAGGCTCAAGAAGTCAAGATCCCAGATCGGTTTATATGACAGCTATATCAGGTTATGGACCGATTTGAACCATACATGGCACAGTTGTTGGATATCATGACAAAACACGTCGTGCCAAAATTCATTCCAATCGCATAAGAATTGCGCCCTCTAGAGGCTCAAGAAGTCAAGACCCAAGATCAGTTTATATGGCAGCTATATCAGGTTATGGACCGATTTGAACCGTACTTGGCACAGTTGTTGGATATCATGACAAAACACGTCGTGCCAAAATTCATTCCAATCGGATAAGAATTGCGCACTCTAGAGGCTCAAGAAGTCAATACCCAAGATCGGTTTATATGACAGCTATATCAGGTTATGGACCGATTTGTACCATACTTGGCACAGTTGTTGGATATCATAACAAAACACGTCGTGCAAAATTTCATTCCAATCGGATAAGAATTGCGCACTCCAGAGGCTCAAGAAGTCAAGACCCAAGATCGGTTTATATGGCAGCTATATCAGGTTATGGACCGATTTCAACCATACTTGGCACAGTTGTTGGATGTCATAACAAAACACGTCGTACCAAACGTCATTCAATTCGGATAGGAATTGCGCCCTCTAGAGGCTCAAGAAGTCAAGACCCAAGATCGGTTTATATGACAGCTATATCAGGTTATGGACCGATTTGTACCATTTACAATACCAACTGACCTACACTAAAAAGAAGTATTTGTACAAAATTTCAAGCGGCTAGCTTTACTCCTTCAGAAGTTAGCGTGTTTTCGACAGACTGACGGACGGACGGACAAACGGACTGACATGGCTAGATCGACATAAAATGTCACGACGATCAAAAAGATATATACGTTATGGGGTCTCAGACGAATATTTCGAGTAGTTACAAACAGAATGACGAAATTAGTATACCCCCCATCCTATGTTGGAGGGTATAAAAATGGGCATAAAGATCTATCGACGATAGATCACTTTATAGACGATAGAGAATTCATTTTCCACATTCGTGCCTCTGACATTCATTCGAAAATTTGTAACAAATGTACCAAAATACCCATTTCGGGCAAAGATAGTTTCCACCTCAGCATTCGGCAGTAACAGTCTCCGTGGAAGCTACAATCTTAGTAAAATGCAAAACGTTTTTTTTTTTTGCATGGGTTTAGGGGCCATATGAAGTAAAAGAAAGTAAAAGGGTGCTAAGTTCGACAGGGCCGAATCTTGGGTACCCACCACCTTGGATTCTACTAATATATGGGAGCTATATTTGGTTACAGACCAATTTGGACCGTACTTGGCACAGTGGTTGTGAGTCATAACAGAACAGTATGTGCAAAATTTCAGCCAAAACAGATGACAATTAAGGCTTCCAGGGTCTCAAGAAGTCAAATCGAGTGATCGGTTTATATAGGAGCCATATCGGGTTATAGACATAATAGAATATTATATGCAAAATTTCAGCCAAATCGTTAAAAAATTGGGGCTTCCAGGGGCTCAAAAGGTCAAATCGGGAGATCGGTTTATATGGGAGCTATATCCAAATCTGAACCGATGTGGCCCATTTGCTATCCCCAATGAGCTACATCAGGCGGCTAGCTTTACGCGTTAGACCGCTATCTTGGTTTCGACAGACGCACGGACGGACGGACGAACGAACATGGCTAGTTCGACTCAGAATGTCGTGACGATCAAGAATATATATACTTTATGGGGTCCTAGATCCATATTTCTAGGTGTTACAAACGGAATGCCTAGATTGATATACCCCCATCCTATGATGGTGGGAATAAAAAGTAAACTCGAACAAGGAAATCTAAGTTGAGAATTCCGTGCAACTTACAAAATCCTTCATTGTTTTCCATGACACGCCCCTAGGTTGGTTTATGTCTGGTATTGTGTCCCCACCTAAGTGCCGGTATCTGTTAGACGGGAAAGCCAGGCAATGACAAAGGAGATGTTCCAACGTCTCATCATCTTCTCTACATGCCCTACACATGGCATCACTTGCCGCAACGATTTTGCATAAGTGAGTTCGTAATCCTATGTCTGACATTACGACACCAAAAGCAATACGATTTTCAATGTCCCCACAGGATTTTCAATGTCCTACCGACCGTATCGCTGTTCCACAGGGTTGCATGCGCGTTCGTCGCCCACCCCCTTAACTCGGGCTGCGTCGGCCCGAAAGACTTAACCTTGCAGAGCTCTTAGCCTCTCTTAGCAGAGCTCTTAGTCTACCAACGTCCCCTAAACATGACCGAAGCCAGTATGACTAACAATTCAATTCCACGTTGTTTGGAAGCTCTTTCCGATCTATGGGTCACGATATCCGGTTGATTACATGCAACTCCACACTGAGCATCGAAATGTCCTTACTGCGATTTTTGGTGTAAACCGCAGCCACCACGTTGCTGCCAACTGGGGCCTTACCATAGTCTGGCTGTAACCGAAGTTCCAGGTGTTCCTAACTCCCATGGTACCAAATAAAAGACTCTGGTCCGACCACGTAGTCCAATTACTTCCAGTTTTACTCCAAACAGTTCCGGACTGGTTGCCTAGTGGGATACCATCCCGTAGCAACTCGTCATTCAGAGACCATCAGAAATCAGGATGCATAACCCAAATTTACTCAGCACTAGACTAAGCCAGAGCAGGAATGCCACCAAAACATTCACGGTATACATTCCGCTATTCGCAAGGAATACTATCGACACCGCGTGGAAAACATTCCAACAATCAGAACTTTTTCACTCACACCCACTAGACCAGCTGCGAAGACTCTAACGATACAGCAGCCTTCAACTCACCGACCTTTTCGATGCAATCTGCAAACAACTCATTAATCCTCCGTCCCATCGTTTCAACCGTCCATGGCCACCTACCCATCCATCACCTTCCACCATCAAAAATCTTTAAATCTGAACATCGATTTATATGGGAGCTATATCAGATTACCAACCAATTCAATTCATATTTGGCACAGCTGTTGGAAATCTGTGGTTAGTCGGAGACTGAAACACCTTGTCTCCAGCTTTACTCCGGTGTATGAGAGGCTCCACAATCCGCATAAAAGCCAAATTCTTCAACATCAGCCTTATTTGTGCCCATGGCTCGACGGAAGACAAAGACGAGCAGACCAAGGATATTTTTTACGAGCGCCTAGAGAGAGAATATGACCGCTGACCCTCCCATGATATTAAAATCGAAGATAGGGAAGGAAGACATTTTTGGTCCAACAGTCGGAAAGTTTAGCCTCCACGAGGCAACGTCCAGTAATGGGTTGAGACTAATAGATTTCGCCGCGGCAAAAAACATGGTACTTAGTGGCACCAGATTTCAACATAAAAATATTCACAAAGCCACAACCAAACCAAATTGATCACATTGTGATAGATGTGATAGATGGAAGGCATTCATCCAGCGTGTTAGATGTACGATCGATCCGTGGAGCGAATATAGATTCGGATCATTACCTTGTTGCGTTTGAACATAGCGAGGAAAGTACGAGCTGGACATTGAAATGCTGCAAACACAACAAATGGCAGCGGCATACTCCACTCGACTGACCCAACTGCTTGATGAAAGCACTCCTTGATATAATGGCGAAGTGGCAAACTATTGCCCGCGCCATGGAAAATGCCGCTAAATCCGTACTTGGGTACCGAAAGCCTTCTCCAAGAAACCCATAGTACAACCAAGAGTGTCGAGATGCTACTGAGGCCAAGAATGCGGCATATAGGGCAACCCTGCAATCAGTAGCAACGCGCCAGATGAAGAAGAGGTATCGGGAGAAAAGGAGAGGGAAGAAACGTCCATTCCGCAGAAAGAAAAAGGAAGTGGAAAGACGTGAGTGCGAGCGAATTGAGATGTACAGGAGTCAGAATGAAGTCCGGAAATTCTACCAAAGAATTAAACATCAAACCGATGGCTTTGGTGCAGGCACATCCTGCTGCAGAGACAAAGAAGGAAATCTGTCAACTGACACAGATAACATGCTGAGGATATGGAAAGAACATTTTACCCAACTGCTAGTGTCCGATGTTGGCGGCGAAAAGGATACCGCAGAACCAATCCCTGATGATGGTATAGAATGTTTACCTCCTAGTCAGAATGGGGTGCAAGTAGCATTGACCCGACTAAAGAACCCAACAAGGCAGCAGGAGCCGACGGGTTACCCGCTGAACCATTTAAGACCGCAATCTGGCTAGAAGAACTCATACCGGATGATTGGAAACTCAGCATACTATGTCCCGTACACAAGAAAGAAGGCAAAACGGAATTTGCCAACTACAGAGGAATAAGTCTCCTCCCCATCGCATACAAGATAATCTCGAGCGTACTGTGCGAAAGAATGTTTACCTCCTAGTCAGATTGAGGTGCAAGTAGCAGTGACCCAACTAAAGAACCCAACAAGGCAGCAGGAGCCGACTGGTTACCCTCTGAACTATTTATAACCGAAGGCGACACACTGATAAGACGTATGCATCAGCATATCTGCGCAATCTGGCTAGAAGAACGCATACCCGATGATTGGAACTTCAGTATACTATGTCCCGTACACAAGAATGGAGACTAGACGAAATGTGCCAACTACAGAGGAATAAGTCTCCTTCCCATCGCATACAAGATACTCTCGAGCGTACTGTGTGAATGGTTAAAACCTAAAGTTAATGAGATAATTGGACCCTATCAATGCGGCGGCTTTAGACCTGGTAACTCCACACTGGACCAGATATTCAAAATGCAAATGCAAATTTTGCCCATGAACATTCCACTAAGAAACAGGGGCAAACTTCTCACATATTAATGTGTGCAATCCGATTCAAGTTTAAGCTCAATGATAAGGGGCCTCCTTTTTATAGCCGAGTCCGAACGGCATGCCGCAGTGCGGCACCTCTCATGCTGCCTCTCACAAATGCTGCCAGCATTAAGGAGGGGAAAACCACCGCTGAAATTTTTTTTTAATGGTCTCACCAGGATTCGAATCCGGGCGTTCAGCGTCATAGGCGGACATGCTAACCTCTGCGCTACGGTGGCCTCCCAGATATTCACACTGCGCCAAATCCCGGAAAAGACCCGACAAGGACAATTCAACACCTACCACCTCTTTGTTGACTGCAAAACCTCCTTCGATACTCCTTTACGTTCAAAGCTATTTCAAGCCATGTCTGAGTTTGGTATCCCTGCAAAATTAATAAGACTCTGCAGGATTACACTTGCTGATACGCGTTCCTAAGTAAGAATAGGAAAGAATCTCTCCGAACCATTTAATACCCAACGAGGTTTCAGACAAGGAGACAGCCTATCGTGTGATCTCTTTAATATCCTGCTGGAGAAAATTATACGAGATGCAGATGTGAATAGATATGACATACTAATCACAAGAGAACACATGCTACTCGCCTAAGCCGACGATATCGATATTTAAGGTCGGTCACCGGAAATAGTAACTGGAGCCTTTGAAAGAATCGGTAAAAATGGGTTTGACAGTTAATGGAGATAAGACGAATTGGATGGTTTCAACTCCCAAAAAGCCTTGCACTACCGAGCTGGAAAAAGTTGGGAATCAAAACTTTGAGACAGTCAGTAACTTTATCTACCTCGGCACCGCCGTAACCGAAACGTATAACACCAGTTTTGAGATTAAGCGGAGAATAACACTGGCAAATAGATGCTACCTTGGACTAAGTTAGCAGTTTAGAAACAAGGCCACCTCTCGACAGACGAAGATTACACTAGACAAGACACTGATACTACCTGTGTTGTTGTATGGTTCTGAAGCATGGGTACTTGTGAAAGCAGATGAGGCAGTGCTTGGAGTATTTGAGAGAAAGATTCTTCGTAAAATATATGGACCAGTTTGCGTTAATGGAGAATACAGGCAACGCATGAACCACGCATCAAAATACAACGGCTGCGTTGGCTAGTTCATGTTGTCAGAATGGATGAAAGAGCTCCAGCAGAGAAGTCTTTTGAAGGCCCGATGGAAAGATCAAGTTGTGGGAGACACCTCGAAACTTGGTGTCAGAGATTTTAGAATGAGCGCAGAAGATCGAGGCGCTTGGAACGTTATTCTACGTTCGGCTAGTGGAACAAATATTCTGTCCTAGCCAATTAAAGTTAGTATGTAAGTAAGTAATATTCGCAAACCAATAACCCTTTAAAAGTCTTCTAGTTGGTTTAACAAGAAGAACTTGAAATCTTATTTCCATTATTCGTGGCATCATAATGAAGTAAACAATTTTCCCAATAGCTAAAACCCCATAAAGTGGAAATTAAAACCTGGAAATGAGTTAAAATTTTGCTCACAACATCTCTCATATTCATATATCTCTTACACGGAAACTAGCAATCCTCCCATCTATGTGTGGCAAGGGGGGAAGAAGTTGTAATGCATTTATGATTCATTCATGTGGTGCCATTATGTCATAAAGTGTGGCTGGCCTCATGTTGTGTTAACTGATATAAAAGGCGGCAAAATGTGTGCGTATGATTGATGAGTTCCTAGTTTAATTACAACTACACCTAGGGCCATTACAAGATAATTTAAATACTCCAAACTGTTTCAATTTCGACTACGGCGAATGAAAGGGGTCAAGATGTTTATATAAAGCATAGGATTTCCAGGGTTACCGGGTAAAGTCCAAATTAAAAACTGTTTGTAGAACTGCAGATTTTTAACACATGGATGTTTTATTGAGCTTTAAAATCATTCCTTGGATTTTTGTACTGAGCATCGAAAACTTCTAAGTAACTTTTAAACGAGTGGAGGTAACCTTAAAATTATTTCTATGGAGAGCTAAGTTATTATCAAGCTTGAATTGCCAGCGCGGGGGAAACGTGGGTTAAAACAAGTTAGAATAGGCTAAAGTCGGGCTAAGCCGACCTTTTGATACCCTACAACGCACTGAATATGCTGGCTAGGTGGCCGATGACTAAATTTGATTTTTTGAAAAGATCGATTGATAAATGGGTTAGCAAAGGCCTTAAAAGTGAAAATCGGGGGATATATATATATATATATGGGAGTATATATATAAATCTGAATCGATTCCCATGTAATAGAAACTTGCAAAAGAATAACTCACGCACAATTTCGTGAGAATCGGTTTACAAATACCGACATAATTGCACTTTTAGTCCAAATCGGACGAACATATATGTGGGAGCTATAACAGAATCTGAACCGATTTCTATGAAATTCTCCAATAATGAGACTTATAAGAGAATCACTCGTTTAAAGCGATACAACGATCTTCGAGATTTGGCGTTTTTGTGGTTAGAGTATCCGTACTCTACTCTCGAATACCTTTCATTGGAGTGCCATTTTGTCCCGATCGGTCCACATTTGATTTTGGGTGGTACCTTCAGAGAGGTTTTAGGCTTGTGGCGGAGCTCTAGGTACATGGATCATATTCGTATTGTACTTCCAAATACCTTTCATTGGAGTCCCATATTGTCCCCATCGGTCCACTTTTGATTTTTGACGATACTTTTGTGGGGGTTTTGGACTTGGGACCGCTCCTTAGACACTTGGATCTTTGTTTTAATATCATATTCATACTCTACTCCCGAATACCTTTCATTGGTGTCCCAATCGGTCCACTTTTTATTTTGGGCGGTACTCTTGGGGCAACGACCTAGGTATTTGGATCCAACTTTTGACACCATATTCGTTTTGTACTCGCGGAAACCTTTCATTTGAGTCCCATATTGTCCACATCGGTCCACTTTTGATTTTGGGTACTACTTTTGGGCGAGGTACTAAGTGGCAGTCTGCCATAGGACTCACTTAGACGTTTTCGTCCATTGTGATACCACAGGAACAGAAGAAGGAAGATGCCTTCTAGTACCCACCGTTGAACCATCCAGATCGCTTTAAAAAGCCCAATAACTTACGAATGCTCACATCCGCTAAATCAAACTGATTCTCAAAGAAATGAGAACCTAAAGTGGAACTCCTTCTGACTGCTAGTGCGGGACACACACACACAGTAGGTGTTCTATAGTCATTTCTTCCTCGATGTCCTCCCAGCTTCTGCAAAAGTCGTTGCTGGCAACCTTCAGTCCGTCAGCATGTTTTCCGATTAGACAGTGACCTGTCATGACGGACACAATGACTGAGAGGTCTGTTCTAGCCAATGACAGCAAAGCAGTAGACCTCTTCAAGTCTAGATGAGACTGGGATATCTCTATGGCCCGGCACCTAGAACAGATGAATTTTGAACTGTTCAGCCATCTCGTTGAGAGATCTGCGACAGTCGAGGGCGGTTTTTGTCTCCAGGGATTTAATGGCTGCCTGGCTGTCTGAGAAGATATTTATGCCAATCGTCGTAATGACATTATATCTTAGCCATTCCATCACTTCCTTCATTGCAAGGATCTCTGCCTGATACACACCGCAGTGGTCGGGTAACATTTTAACATTTAACAGTTATGACCAGTTCTAGATCTTTAGAGTACACCCTAAGTCCACCTCGCCGTTTAGTTTGGAACCATCCATATAGAAGTCTACATAACTTCTGTTACCAGGGATATCGCAGTTTCAATCGGTTCTATCAAGAAAAGTGGTACAGTAATTTTTTAGCAAAAAGTGGCTCAGGTTTTTTTTTGGGTACTACTTTTGGGCCGAGTTTTGGCCTGGGGCGGGTCCCTATATACTTGGGTCCAATTTAAAAGATCATATTAAGACTCTACTCCCGATTGTCTTTCATTGAAGTTCTATATTGCCCCGATCGGTTCACTTTTTATTTTGGGCTGCATTCTTTTGGCGGCGCTCCAAATACAATTTTTAACACCATATTGGTATTCTATTCCCAAAAACCTGTAATTTGAGTCCGATATTGCCACGATCGGGACAGGCCCAATCTCCTTCTACTTTGATTTTTGATAGTTTTGGGACTTGGTACTTGGACCCAATTTTAAATATCATTTTCTTTAATACCACATTTGTATTTAACTCCCAAATACCTTTCATTTGAGTCCCATATTGTCCCAATCGGTAAATTTGCCCTGCTGAGGACTTTTGGGGGCCCTTCATACACCATGGAATACATATGTGCAAAATTTCATGCTGCTAGCTTTACGTGTTCGACCGCTATCGTGATTTCGACAGACAGAAGGACATGGCCAGGTCAACTCAGAACGTCCAGACAATAAAGAATATACGTTAAGGCGCCTTTTAAGGGCCCAAAACCTTAAATCGAGAGATCGGTCTATAGCAGCTTTATCCAAATCTGGAATGATGAGCGCCAAATAAAAGAAGGATGTCGATAGGCCTAACAAAACTCACAGTTCCAAATTTCGGCGAAATTGGACAATAAATGCGCCTTTAATGGGCCAAAGACCTTAAATCGAGAGACCGGTCTATGTGGCAGCAGTATTTACCAATTTGAAGGAGGATGTCGAGGGGCCTAACACAACTTACCGTCCCAAATTTCGGCGAAATCTGACTATAAATGCCCCTTCTATGGGCTACCAAGACCTTAAATCGAGAGATCGGTCTATATGGCGGCTATATCCAAATCTGTACCGATCGGCGCCAATTTGAAGAAAGATGTCGAAGGGCCTAACACAACTCAATGTCCCAAATTTCGGCGAAATGGGACAATAAATGCGCCTTTTATGGGCCCAAAACCTTAAATCAAGAGATCGGTCTATACGCCAGCTATATCCAAATCTGCACCGATCGACGCCAAAATAAAGGTGGATCTCGAAGAGCCTAAAACAACTCACTGTCCCAAATTTCGGCGAAATCGGACAATAAATGCGCCTTTTATAGGCCAAAGACTTTAAACCGAGAGGTCGGTCTATATGGCAGCTATATCCAAGTCCCACCACCGAAGGATTGGAGGCCACCGTAGTGCAGAGGTTAGCATGTCCGCCTATGACGCTGAACATCTGGGTTCGAATCCTGGCGAGACCATCCGAAAAAATGTTCAGCGGTGGTTTTCCCCTCCTAATGTTGGCAACATTTGTGAGGTACTATGCCATGTAAAACTTCTCTCCAAAGAGGTGTCGCACTGCGGCACGCCGTTCGGACTCGGCTATAAAAAGGAGGCCCCTTATCATTGAGTTTGAAAAACTTGAATCGGACTGCACTCATTGATAGGTGAGAAGTTTGCCCCTGTTCCTTAGTGGAATGTTCATGGGCAAAATTTGAATTTGCAAGGACGAGATAGATCCATAAATAGATATAGGCTTCACACAAAAGTATGGCCTAATTAGCCTTATTGAGCACCAACTTGGGTGAAGTATATTCGCACTTGAGGATAATTAGCAACCACACCAAATAGTGGGCGGTATTTATTGTGTGCCATTTTTATACCCTCCACCATAGGATGGAGGTATACTAATTTCGTCATTCTGTTTGTAACACCTCGAAATATGCGTCTAAGACCCCATAAAGTATATATATATTCTTCATCGTCATGTCATTCTAAGTCGATCTAGCCATGTCCGTCCGTCTGTCCATCCGTCCGTCTGTCCGTCCGTCTGTCTGTCGAAAGCATGCTAACTTTCGAAGGAGTAAAGCTAGCCGCTTGAAATTTTCCACAAATACTTCTTATTACTGTAAGTCGGTTGGGATTGTAAATGGGCCAAATCGGTCCATGATTTGATATAGCTGCCATATAAACAGATCTTGGGTCTTGACTTCTTGAGCCTCTAGAGGGCGCAATTCTCGTCCGATATGACCGAAATTTTGCACATAGTGTTTTGATATCACTTTCAACAACTGTGTTAGGTATGGTCCAAATCAGTCCATAACCTTATATACCTGCCATATAAACCGATGTTGGGTCTTGACTTCTTGAGCCTCTAGAAGGCGCAATTCTCGTCCAATTTGACTGAAATTTTGCACATAGTGTTTTGATATCACATTAAATTACTGTGGTGAGTATAATTAAAATCGGTTCATAACCTGATATACCTGCCATATAAACCGATGGTGGGTCTTGACTTCTTGAGCCTCTAGAGGGCTCAATTCTCGCCCGATTTGAACGAAATTTTGCACATAATGTTTTGATATCACTTCCAACAACTATGCTGAGTATGGTTTAAATCGATCTATAACCTATTATAGCTGCCATATAAACCGGTCTTGGGTCTTGACTTCTTGAGCCACTAGAGGTCGCAATTCTTATCCGATTGGACTGAAATTTTGCACATAGTATTTTGATATCACTTCCAACAACTGTGTTAAGTATGGTCCAAATCGATCCATAACCCGATATAGCTGCCAAATAAACCGATCTTGGGTTTCTACTTTTTGAGCTTTTAGAGAGAGCAATTCTCGTCCGACTTGGCACAAATTTTGTACAACGGCTCCTGCCATGGGCTTTAATATACGTGTGCAATATGGTCTGAACCGATTTATAGCTTGATACAGCTCCCATATAAATCGATCTCCCAATTTTGCTTCTTGAACCCCGAATCGGACTATAACTTGATGTAGCTCCTCCTCCTCCTCCTCCTTTGCCTGCTGCAGAGAATCCTATTTCATGTTAACTATTTGTGAACTGCCCAAATGTTCTGATCCATCTACAAAATGTTGTTTATTTTTTTGCTTGACTTGAGCTCACCTTTCAGTGCTATTGCGATTTTTTGATTTTGTTTACACTGAACAATCACACTGTCCAAATTTAAGTTTTTGTTCCATTTTCTTCCTGTTCTATCTGTCTTCAAGAAAGAATAAAGAAAATGTTTCATTTTGAATATAGTTTTGTGTTTTCCTTTGGAGTGTCCTCAACTATCTGGAAAAATTGAAAAGTCTATTCCTTTCATAGAAATATCTCATGTTTGTTGAATTGTACTTTGGAAACTTCATTTCCATGTTTAGCAAATAAGAAACTTTTAAAAAAATTGTCAGTACTGTACGAGTAATTTTAATTGATGTGGACGATAAGCAATACACAGCCATTGCAGTGCTTTGTCTAGGTTGATGCGAAACGTCACGTGTGCCTGGCCATCCATGTTACTGCATATGCATACACATTTTTCATCACAAAGTTTTTCAATTTTAAGCAGTTTTTCTTTAGTTTATGCAGTTAGCCAATAAACTTGCCCAGAGATATAAAAAAAAAAAACAAGTAAAAAGGCATTAACATAGTCCGGGTGGAACTTTGGATAACCACCGCTCGAATATATGTCTTAACTACCTTTCGTCATTATACGATGAAAAGTACATCATTTATGAACCCATAGCAGCTATATCGAAATATAATCCGATCTCCACCATATTCAGGAAGGCCATGTAAGGGTCCAACACAACTCATTGCGCAACAATCACAACAATTTTCACTGATAGTGCATAATGACCCTCTGGTGAAAATAAGGTACTACATTTTTTGGTATCCGAAGGGGGAGCGGACCCTCCCCCTTAGCCTAATTTTCAGAAACGCCAGATCTCGGAGATGGGTGGTGCGATTTAAGCGAAATTTTGTGCGCTCTCTTATAGTAACCTGCAAACCAAAAACTTGGTATTCAAATTTCGGATGGGGTACCTGGGGGGGGGGGGGCGTCCCACCCAAAACCTACCAAATATATATATATACACCAATCACAACAATATGGGACTCAAATGAAAGGTATTTAAGAGCAGAAAACGTATCTGATATCTAATTGGCGGACCAAATGTTTGGGGGACCACTTCAAGCCCCAAAACACCCCTTAATCGGACATATTTACCGACCTTGGCAATATGGGACTCAAATGAAAGATATTTGCAAGTAATATACGAATCTGATATCCAAATTTGGGATTAAGTTTCTGGGGGTCCATCCCTTCCCCAAAACACCCCCCAAACAGGACTTATTTACTATATTTACCATCGCAATATGGGGCTTATATGCAAGGCATTTGAGTGTAAAATACTAATCTGATATCGAGATGGGGGACCAAGTGTTTGAGGGGCCGCCCATTCCCGAGAACATCCTCCAATGAAGAAAAATTTACGACCATGGCAATATGGGACTCAAATGAAAGGTCTTTGGAAATAAAGCACGAATCTGATATCATTCTTCGGGAAAAGTGTCTATGGGGCCACCCGACCCCCATTACACCAACCAAATAGGAAGTAGTTGCTGTCCATTGCAATATGAGGCTCAAATAAGAGGTATTTTAGAGTAGAACACGAATCTGATATACATTTTCAAAGTCACTGAGTGGCCGCCCCGTCCCCCAAAACACCCTCCAAACCGGTCATGTTTGCCGACCATGGAAAAATAGAGCTCAAATGAAGGGTATTTGGGAGTAGACCATGAATCTGACATCAACATTTGGGACCCACTGTCTAGGGGACGTCCCACTACCATAACAACCCCCAAGTAGGACGTACTTGCTCACCAAGACAATTTGGGTCTTCAAGACAGTGAAGCTCGATGTTCATAGTTTTTAGGGACCATACCCCAAACCGGAAATTTTTGCTGGCCTTTTTAATAAGGGGTTTAAGTGAATGGTATTTGAGATTTGAAAACGAATTTGATATCCAATTGTGAGGCGGATAGCAATATGGAGTTCAAATATATGAGAATACAGCACGTTGCTGATATATTTTCAGGGCTTAGCGATTGTGGGACAACCCTAAAACACCCCTTAATCGGGCATATTTACCGACCATGTCAATGTGGGGCTTTAATGAAAAGAATAGGGGGGTAGAGCAAGAATTGATACCCACTTTCGGCACCATTTTTCTGGGGGTCTGTCCCTTTCCCAAAATACCCCACATAGAGCAATTTTTTTACAGACCGACCGTCGGAATATGGGGCCCAAATACCTATGGGAGTAGAATACGAATTTGATATCCAAATGTAGGACCATGTATTTGAGGCAGGCCCAACACTGCCCACTGTGTCAAATTTCAGCGAAATTCGAGATATAAACGTTCTTTTATTGACGCAAGAACTGAAATCGGGAGATCGTTATATAAGGCAGCTATATGCAAATTATGCCCGATCTTGAACTTACTCGGGACGAATGTCGAAGTGCCCAACAGAACTCCTTGGGCCTTTAAAAGAACACCTTTTATAGGCCTAAATCTTTTAATCAGGAAGTCAATATATATGGCATCTACATCGAAATCTAGGCCGATCTGAACCGTATTGAGCAGGGATGTCGGGGAGCCTAACACAACTCATTATTCCGAATTTCAGCGAAATCGGAAAATAAATGCGCTTGTTATGGGCTTAAGATCTTAAATTGAGAGATCGGTCTATATGGCAGTTATATCGATATATTGGCCGATCTTAACCACACTCGATATGAATGTCGAGCGACCTAACGCTCATTGTGCCTAATTTTCGCAAAATCAATCAATAAATTCACCTTTTATGGAACTAAAACCTTAAATCCGGAGATTGTTATATATGGCAGCTATATCCAAATCTAGATCGATCTGGGCCATATTAAACAGCGATGTCGGGGAGCCCAATACAATTCGCCATACCAAATTTCTACGAAATCGGACAATTAATGCGTCTAGTATGGGACCAAGACCTTAAATCGAGAAATCGGTCTATATGCCAGCTATATCCAAATCTCTACCGATCTGGGCCAAATTCAACAAGCATGTCGAGGAGGCTAACATAACGGACTGTCTCAAATTTCAGCGAAATCGGACTATAAATGCTCCGTTTTACTGGTCCAAGACCCTAAATCGAAAGATCGGTCTATATGGCAACTATATCTAAATCTGGACCGACCTTAAACATATTGACTACGGATCTTGAGAGGTCTAACACAACTCACTTTTCCAACTGTCGTGCCAAATGTAAGTGCAATTGGATAATAAATGTGGTTTTTATGGGCCTAAGACCTGAAATGGGCAGATCGGTATGTATGGGGGCTATATCAAGATACAGTCCGATATAGCCCATCTTCAAAATTAACCTGTGCAAAGTTTCAGCTCAATATTACGATTTTTATATACCGTCCAGCGTAAAGATAGTCGCTTGAAATTTTGCACAGACGCTTATTATTGATGTAGATCCTTGGGGATTGCAAATGGGTCATATCGGTTCAGATTTCGATATAGCTCCCATATAAACCGATTTGACTTTTGGAGCCCTTACACGACGCAATTTTTCTCCGATTTGGCTGAAATTTTGCACATAGTGTTCTGTTATGACTTTCAACAACTGTGCAAAGTACGGTCCGAATTGGTTTATAACCTGATATAAATCGATCTCCCGTTTTGATTTCTTGAACCCTTACAAGCCGCAATTTTAGTCCGATTTGACTGAAATATTGCAGGTGGTGTACCGTCATGACTTTCAACAACTGCGCCGCGAACGGTCCGAATTGGTCTATAACCTGATATAGCTGCCATATAAACCGATCTCGCGATTTGATTTCTTGAGCACCTGGCAGCCACAACTATTATTCCATGTGACTAAAATTTTGCATGAAATGTTCTGTTATGACTTCCAATAACTGTACTGAGTACGGTCTAAATCGGTCTACAACCTGATGTAGCTCCCATATAAATCGATCTCCCGATTTGACTTTTTGAGTCCTTAGAAGCCGCAATTTTTGTTCGATTTGGCTGAAATGTTACATGCAGTGTTCTGTTAAGATTTCCAACAACTGCGCCTAGAACGGCTCCAATCGGTCTATAACCTGATAAACCGATCTTCCGATTTTACTTCTGGAGCCTCTAGAGGGCGCAGTTCTTATCCGATTTTGTTGAAATTTTGTATTATGATGTGTTTTATGACCTGACCAGTCTGAAACGGCTTTAAACCTGATGCAGTTCATATATAAACCGATCTCCAGATTATACTGCTTGAGCTTCGTGAGGCTGTAATTCTCATCCGACTTTTACTACGACATTTAACGTAACTGCCAAATATGGTCTGAATCGGTCTTTAACCTGATATAGCTTCCACATAAACCGATCTCCCGATGTAACTACTTGAGCCCAAATCGTATCCGATTTGGTTGAAATTTTGCACAGTGACTGTCTCTCTGACCCAAAACATACTTGGCAAATATGGTCTGGTTCGGTTCATTAGCTCATATTGGTCCCATAGAATAGCTATTCTTATTCATTTTCCTTTGTTATACCCTCCACCATAGGATGGAGGTATACCTATTTAGTCATTTCGTTTGTAACAACTCGAAATCTTGTGTTGTGTAGGATCCCACAATGTTTATATTGGGTTGCCCAAAAAGTAATTGCGGATTTTTTTAAAGAAAGTAAATGCATTTTTAATAAAACTTAGAATGAACTTTAATCAAATATACGTTTTTTTACACTTTTTTTCTAAAGCAAGCTAAAAGTAACAGCTGATAACTGACCGAAGAAAGAATGCAATTACAGAGTCACAAGCTGTGAAAAAATTTTTCAACGCCGAAAAATCCGCAATTACTTTTTGGGCAACCCATAAATATCCGTCCGTCTGAGGAAAACACTCTTCCTTTCGCTAGAAATTTTCCACAAATATTTTTAGTGTAGGAAGGATGGGATTAATAATAGGCCAAATCGGTCCATGTTTTGATATAGCTGGCATATAAACCGATCTTGGGTCTTCACTGTTTCAGATTCTTGGGGCACAATTCTCATCCGGTTTGACTGAAATTTTGCACGTAGTCTTCTGTTATGACTTCTAGCAAATGTGCCAATTTTGGTTCAGATCTACTGATTTAGCCGTTCTCCCGATTTTACTTCTTGAGCCTCTGGAGGGCCCAGTTCTTATCCAATTTGACTGAAATTTTGCACATGTCGTTTTAGTATGACCTTCAACAACTGTGCCAAGTATGGTCTACATCAGTCCATAAATTAATTTAGCCGCCATATAAACTGATCTCCCGATTCGACTTTGTGAGCCTCTAGAGGGCGCATTTCTTATCCAATTTGGCTGAAATATTGCATATGTCGTTTTGGTATGACTTCTAAGAACTTCCTCTGGTATAGTATGGTCTAAATCGATACATGACCTGATATATAAACCGATCTCCCAATTTGACATTCTTAGCCTCTAGAGGGCGCTATTATTACTTGATTTGACTGAAATTTTTAGGGATGGTATTTTCCTGTGACTTCACACAGCCATGACAAGTAAGGTTCATATCGATCAATAACTTTATACAGCTCATATACCATATATTTGAAAAAGTCATTCAAAAGCTAGACAAGCGCGATCCATGCTTGAGGGTATATAAGATTCGGTCCGGCCGAAGTTAGCACGCTTTTACTTGTTATACCCTACACCACTACTGTGGTACGGGGTATTGCTTATAACTAAGTGCATTTGTTTGTAACACCCATAAGGAAGAGAGATAGACCCATTGATAAGTATACGGATCGACTCAGAATCACTTTCTTATTCGATTTAGCTATGTCCGTCTGTCTGTCTGTCTATGTATCCGTCTGTCTGTCTGCCCATATTAATGTCTGTACAATCTTTTTTGGCCTGGAGACGAAGCCTATTTAAATTGGACAAAATTGGTTCCGATTTCGATATAGCTTCCATATTTCGTTCGTCCGATTTGGACTATAGGGCCCACTCTGCCCTATAGCTTTGAATCACTCGTGTAACATGAACTTCCAGATGGCAATACTAGACTTCCGTCAGTCCAAGACTGTGCCGCTGGCAGCTGTGCCTCGCACTCGATCTCATGTTTCATCTCAGGTATCCGATCGAAACCCCTTCCCTTCCTTGCAGGTTTCCTATCGACGCTTCGATTATACCGCGATGGTATGAGCTGCTCCTAGCTCATACCATCGCGGTCTGCACACCCAATGTGGTGTGGGGTATCAAGAGGTGGGCTTCGCCTGACTTTAGCACGTTGTTTACTTTGAGTGTATGTTTGCCAAAAGGCTTTTTATACCCATCGCCACTAGATAGGTATTTACCCATCTTGTTGTGCTGTCTGAAACATCTCGAAATATGGATTATCGACTAAAAACAATAATTTTCATCATCTTGATATATTAATGCTATCTAGTAAAGTCCTTCAATCTACTCGTCTGTCTGACTGTCGAGAATAAAGCTTAAGATTTGGCACACATACATCTTAGTGATGTAGGTGGTCGAGTCATGAAAATGTTCCATGTGGGTGAACAATGTGATATAGCTACCATTTATACCGAGTCATGAAAATGTTCCATGTGGGTGAATAATGTGATATAGCTACCATTTATACCGATTTAGCTTCTTGTGCCACAAATTTTAATTGATTTGGCTTAAATTAGTACTAGAATGTCCTCTTGCGACCATTTCGCTTGTGAAATAGTTTTTCCCACTTGTTCCCACTTAGTTTGAATTTATGTGTTGCGCTTATGCCGAATCCAGGTCATTTATTCCCAATTGTATTCAATAGTCAGCGTTGCTGAACGGTGCTAGTTAACATCGCTTGGAGAAAATGTAAATGTGATGCATAACAGTCTAACGAATTCAATGAAGTTTTCTCCTAATTGGGAAAACTATCTATTTTTCCATCCACGACATTGAAAACTAGGTTGGCTAAAATGTTTCCTCCAAGCAAAACTTTTAAAATGACCCGCCCTCATTCCCCCTTCTTCTTATTGCCATCGATTTTATGTCAACACTATGAGAGCATGAGTTTTATGTGTCATTTTGAAAATTTATGCTATAGGGTGTTGTTGAAAGTGGCCATCATGGATTCTTTCGAAAAACAGATAAAATAATTTTTCAAATCTGCCTGTGTTATGGCGTGATCATTCAATTTTACAATTTTTGTTTGTTTCTCTTTCGAGACGATCGGAATGATCGGAGATGCTAAAGGGAAAGGGAAACCCAAAGACAGCAACACACACCAACCACTATGGAATGCGTTTCGTCTTTGGTTAGAAGACTTTTCAACCATATTAGGTGTGATGGCTTCCAGGCCCGTGCGTTGGTTTGTTGTATTTGAATCGTATTAATAGCGAAAACGCATCTATGAGATAATAACCGCATTAACCACGCTCGACAACCCTGTCTATTAGCTGTACTTTTCCCAATGCATGTATTTTTGTGCAATGACAGACATTCTATCTGTGACAAATTACACCTCTTCCGTAGTAAACATGATTTTGTTCATCTGTTGGAAGTTGTATTGATGGCTTCGAACGCTAAGACAACGGCAATCCAACTGAAAAAAAAAATTCTGTAGAAGATAAAGGAAGAACTGATAAAATTGAGGGAGGTCCTGCTGGTCGCTGGGGTTCAGTTTTGACAACCAATTCCTGGCTAGGTGAAATACAACCCGCTGTGTTTTAGCTATAACCAGAAAGGCATATCGCGTGGCTCACTTAAGATTTTCAATTAAGGCATTATAGCTGAGAGGTCAAGAAATCCGGGAGCTTTGGTGAAAGTTTATTTTATGGTGATTTGGTGACTGTGTGGTTTCTTTGAAAACACTTACCATCCATTTCTTTATATTCCACAATGTATTGGGAGACATCACCTGTTTTTTGAGCCTTTGGTTGCCATTTATCATGGCTGCCTCTAGCACTGAAGGTGGTTGGGGTGGCTCTTGCACTTGGAGTTGTACCGATTGCTGATCATTACCATATAAATTGCTGGCTCGACAAAAATATGGTCCACTATCGGTGGCATCTACTAAATGAATCTGTAATTCCGCTGATACACCATCGGGTGTTGCCTCCTGTTTTACCGAAATTCTACAAAGGAAAAAGTGAAATTTAAATTAATGGCAAGGTAAAATGAAAACAAAATTATATTGCCCATGAACATTTCACTGAGGAACAGGCGCAAACTTCTCACATATCAATGAATGCAGTCTGATTCAAGTTCAAGCTCATTGATAAGGGGCCTCCTTTTTAAAGCCGAGTCCGAATGGCGTGCCGCAATGCGACCCCTATTTAGAGAGACGTTTTTGCATGGCATAGTACCTCTCAAATGTTGCCAGCATTAGGAGGGGAAAACCACCGCTGAAATTTTTTTTGATGGTCTCACCAGGATTTGAACCCGGGCGACCAGCGTCATAGGCGGACATGCTAACCTCTGCACTACAAGTAAAAGCGTGCTAAGTTCGGCAGGGCCGAATCTTGGAACCGAAACAAGGATGATCGAGAGACCGGTTTACATGGAAGCTATATTAGGTTATTGACCGGTTTAGACCGTACTTGGCACAGTTGTTAGTGGTCATAACAGAACACTAGATGCAAAATTTCAGTAAAATTGGGCAAATATTACAGACTGTAAGGGCTCAAGAACTCAAGTCGGGAAATCGGAAGCTTTATAAGGCTATAGACCTCTTCGGACCGTACTTTGTACAGTTGTTGGAAGTCTTAACAGTACACTACGTGCATGATTTCAGCCAAATCGGAAAAAATTGTGGCTTGTAAGGGCTCATGATTTTTGTAGCCGTTGAGTGAAGCGGACGAGTTTTTATTTCGCTTCTTAAAGAAAAAAAATATATCCGTATCTCGGAGTAGGTACTACCTATTACGAAAAGAATTTTAAAGCCTTTTGGAGTAGGCTAGAAATGAACTCCAAAGACTCAACATCTGCGGTGGTGGCGTCAGACCGCAGCATATTGTCCTCCCCTCCTATAGGTGTGGATGTCTTGGCACCTGTAGTCGAGAGTAATGTTTCAAGCGCACAACTAATCGTCAGACTTATTAATGAGGAAGAGACGTATAAACCAGAGGGATGCACAGTTCGTCCCCAGCCTTTAAGTAAAGGTAGTGCTTTTGACTCGGATTCAGACAGCGACTGTGTCAATGAAACTGTCATCGCAGCTGAATCGAGAGATGAGGGCATCAGGATGACAGCAGAAGTGAGCGATGGCTTTGCTAAGTTCACAAGCAGACCGAGAAAGCGATCCGGTGCACGACGAATGAGACAGAGGAGTGTGTACCGGCAGCACAATCGGGCGAAAGCCCATGATGCTGGAAGATATGACATTTCAGGCACTTCTACGAAAGTTGGAAAAAGAATCAGATCTCTCGAAGAGCATAAAATACTGAAAAAGAAAAAGGGCTCTCCGCTTTCAGGTACTCTGGGCAGACCAAACCGTGATGGCTGTGGCATCCTTTTGCAAGTCACAGTCCTCCATGAAGACTCCGGGTCCATGCGCGCTTCCTTCGTTGCTGTTCCGCCTTTGTCTCCCTCTGCTGGTCATTGTTTGGAGTCTTCATTGCAGGGTGGAATGAAGATCCCAGACAGTGTCCTGAGTAGGGAGACAAAATCAGAACAGCAGCGAAAGAAGCGCACACGGCCCGTGAGTCGTTATGGAGGACTGTGACTTCCAAAAGAACGCCACAGCCATCACGGAAGGGGAAGATGGTCGCTGGAAAGGGTAAGGAGGCACCCTCTTACTCCAGAGTGGCAAGGAAGCACAACAGAGATGAGATGATTATGCAGTCATCGATATCGGATGTACATCCGGTAGGATTCCACCAGATCTTCGGTCCCAGGTGAGACATTTGCGTAAACGAACGGTGTATCGAACACATATTGAACTCTGAAGGGGGTCCACCCATATGAAGAATGAGCTGTGAGTATAGAGAGGAAGCTGTGCTTTGCGTCGGGGCAATGCATTGATACCGTCAAAAAGCTCGTTGGAAGTATCCACACTCCCTGGGACGCAAAGCTCGACCTTGCGAGAAAGATGTACATCCCACAGGTCACAAAGGCAAGGATGCGGGCGACAAAATCGTGACGGAACTCATGATGGAAGTCCACTAAGGCACTGGAAACTATTCTAGATATCCGACCTATTGACGTACAGATTAAATGTGAGGCAGCCGCTGCAGCTATCAGACATAAGTCGATGGGAGCAGCTCATACCATCGCGATATAATCAAGGCGACAATAGGAAAACTGAAAGGAAGGAAAGAGGATACCTGAAACGACACTTGAGGTCGAGTGCGAGGCACTGCCGCCAGCGGCACAGACTTGGACTGACGGAACCCTAGTATTGCCATCTGGAAGTACATGCTACAAGGATGGATTGGAAGTTAGAGGACAGTGTGGGCCTGGGGGTCTACATTGAGAACCCAGGAACTGCAATCTGTTTCAGACTGCCTGACCATAATACGGTCCTGCAGGCGGAGATCCGGGCGAACTCGAAATGCGCGAGGTGGTGTGGTGCTTACGCGAGGACCTCGAGTGTGAACATCCTTATGTACAGTAAAATGGCTTTAAGGGCAATAACAACCAGGACGGTAAGGTCACAAACAGTCTTGCAATGTAAGAAGGAGATTAACGCTTTCTAATTTTGGACAGATACTTAATACTAATGTAGGTCGTTGGGGATTGCCAAAGGGCCGTATCGGTTCAGATTTAGATATAGCTCCCATATAAACCGATCTCCCGATTTGAGTTCTTGAAAGCCGCAATTTTTACCTGATTTGGCTGAAGTTTAGCATATAGTGATCTGCTAAGACTTCCAACAACTGTGCCAAGTACGATTCAAATCAGTCTATAACCTAATGTAGCTCCGAATACCCCGAATTGACTTTGACCGATTTTCTCCATCAGAGCGCCACCTCAATCAATCAATCATTGGTTCTCAATCATTGGTCCTCCCGTAAATGGTCATCTGGGGAGTCGGTGATGATCTCATCGTCTGCTCCCTGTTCTTTAGACTGCATTGACTTTCCTGTCGCTGCTCTGCCTGAAGTCATCGTTGTAGGTTCTCTGCCTATCCTAGTCTTCCGAATCTTTATAAAGTCGGTAATGGTTCCATCGTTGGATCCCTGTTCGTTACGCTGTATTGGGTATCTATTCCCTGTACTGCCTGATGTTTCAATACTAGGATCTTTGCCTATCTTAGCCTTCCAAATCTTAAGTAAATGGGCTTTTTGGGAGTAGGTGATGGTACCATAATTGGCTGCCTGTTCGTTGGGTTGCATTGGGACTCCAGTCGCTGCGCTGCCTAATGCTGCAATATTAGGATTTTTGCCTATCCCAGCATTCCGATTCTTAAAGTCGGTGTTGGGTCCGTCGTCAGGTTCGTGTTTGTTAGGTGGTGTTGGGTCTCTCGCCACTGCACTGCGTGATATTTTAGTATTAGGATCTTTGCTTCTCCTAGTCTTTCTAATATTGAGAGATGTCGTGATTGTCTCGCTGTCCGCCCCCTGTTTGTTGGGCGGTGTTGAGTTACCTGCCACTGCACGGCCTGATGTCGCAAATTGAAAATGTTTGCCTATCCTAGTCTTTCCAATCTTGAAAAAGACAGCTTTGTTCCCGTAGTGCGCCATGCCTTTAGTCTTACCCAAACTTGTCACGGAGATCAATGCCAACCACAAAGAGACTTCCTTCCTCATTCTCCTCCCTGTGGAAGACCTCCCACTTCGCTACGACCAAACTTTGGTTTTGCTTGCCCAAGAATCCCAATATGCGTTCCGTCGCAAATTTACTGCCCCATCCCTTGATGAAGACCGTAGCCTTTGTCAGCTGGGCGATATCCATCCATCTTTCTCATCCAGGTCGACCTTTGCGCCCTCCCGGGGAGCGTGAATACCTCGGACGAGCTGTTTGACGGTATCAATACATTCCGCCGACGCAAAACGCAGCGTAGAGATGTCCCCTCTAAACTCGCAGCTCATCATTTGTATGGGTGGGCCCTCTACAGAGTTCCACACATGTTAAAAAATCCGATCGTTAACCAGATCCTCCTCTTGGGACCGAAGATCTGGTGGCATCCTACCGGATGCACAGCCGATATTGATGACTTCATAAGTCAGCTCATCTCTGTTGTGCTTCCTTGCCACTCTGGCGTAACAGGGCGGATTCTTACCATTCTCAGCGACCATCTTCCCCTCCTATTGGAAGTCACAGTCCTCCATGAAGACTCAGGGTCCATGCGGGCTTCCTTGATTCCTATTCCGACTTTGTCTACCTCCGCTGGACACTGTCTGGAGTCTCCATTGCGGGATGGCTGGCTTGGTTTTCCCAAAGTACCAAAAAGCGTGGATCTCTTTTTTTTCGTCAGCATTGTAGCAGTGTTATGCTCTTCGGGAGATATAATACTTTTTCCAGCTTTCGTAGAAATGCCTGGAATGTCAGTTCTATCCCTTCCAGCATCCTGCAACTTTGCCCGATTACGCTGCCAGTACATACTTCTCTGTCTGTTTCGTCGTGCACCGGATCGCTTTCTCGGTCTGCTTGTAAGCTTAGCAAAGCCATCGCTCACTTCTGCCGTCATCCCGATGCATTCGATGACACCGATGATGACACCGTGGCTATCTAAATCCGAGTCATAAACACCACCTTTACTTAAAGGCTGGGGATGTACTGTGCATCCCTCTGGTTTATACGTCTCTTCCTCATTCATTAGTCTGACGGCTAGTTGTGCGCTTGAAGCATTACTCTGGACTACAGGTGCCAAGGCACGCACACATATGGGAGGGGAGGACAACACGCTACGGTCTGACGCCACCATCACAGATGTTGAGTCTTTGGAGTCCATTTCTAGCCGATTCCAAAAGGCTTTAAAATTTTTTCGTAATAGGTAGTACCTACTCCGAGATACGGATATATTTTTTTTCTTTGAGGAGCGAAATAAAAACACCGCTCCACTCAACGGCTACAACAATCTTGATCCCTTACAAGCCACAATTTTTTGGCTAAAATTTTGCACGCAGTGTTCTGTTATGCCAACCTGATGTAGCTCCCACATAAACAGATCTCCTGATTTGACTTCCTGATCCTTTACTAGCGACAATTTTTGTCCGGTTTGGCTGAAATTTTGCCTATAAGGTTTTGTTATGACTTCCAACAACTGTGCCAAGTACGGTCCAAATCGGTCTATAACCTGATATAGCTCCCATTAAGCCGATCTCCCGATTTGAGTTCTTGAGCCCTTGGAGGCCGAAATTTCTGTTCGATGTGGCAGAAATTTTGCACGTGGTGTACTGTTACGACTTCCAACAACTTTGCCAAGTACAGTCCAAATCGGTCTATAACCTGATATAGCTCCCACATAAACAGATCTCCTGATTTGACTTCCTGAGCCCCTGAAAGCCGCAATTTGTGTCCGATGTGGCTGAAATTTTGCGTTTGATCTTCTGTTACGACTTTCAACAACTGTGCCAAGTACGGTCCAAATCGGTCTATAACCTGATATAGCTCCCATTAAGCCGATCTCCCGATTTGAGTTCTTGAACCCTTGGAGGCCGAAATTTCTGTCCGATGGGGCTGAAATTTTGCACGTGGTGTACTGTTACGACTTCCAACAACTGTGCCAAGTACAGTCCAAATCGGCCTATAACCTGATATAGCTCCCATATAAGCCGATCTCCCGATTTGAGTTCTTGAGCCCTTGGAGACCGCAATTTCTGTCCGATGTGGCTGAAATTTTGCACGTGGTGTACTGTTACGACTTCCAACAACTTTGCCAAGTACAGTCCAAATCGGTCTATAACCTGATATAGCTCCCATATAAACCGATCTCCTGATTTGACTACTTCAGCCCCTGGAAGCCGCAATTTTAGTCCGATTTGGCTGAAGTTTTGCACGTGGTGTACTGTTACGACTTCCAACAACTGTGCCAAGTACAGTCCAAATCGGTCTATATGCTCATATAGCTCCCATACAATCCGATCTCCCGATTTGAGGTCTTGAGCCTCTGGAAGCCGCAATTTGTGTCCGATGTGGCTGAAATTTTGCTTTTGATCTTCTGTTACGACTTTCAACAACTGTGCTAATTACGGTCCAGATCGGTCTATAACCGGATATAGCTCCCATATAAACCGATCGCCCGTTTTGACTTCCTGAGCCCCAGGAAGCCGCAATTTCTGTCCGATGTGGCTGAAATTTTGCACGTGGTGTTCTGTTACTACTTTCAATAACTGCGCTAAGTACAGTCCAAATCGGTCTATAACCTGGTATAGCTCCCATATAAACCCATAGCCCGATTTGACATCCTAAGCCTTAACAAGCGACAATTTTTGTCCGATTTGGCTAGAATTTTTCATGTAGTGTTCTGTTATGACTTTCAACAACTGTGCCAAGTACAAGTACGTTCCAAATCGGTCTATAATCTCATATAGCTCCCATATAAACCTATCGCCCGATTTAACATCCTAAGTCTGAGCCCAACAGGGGTATTTTGGGGATTTTTGTAAAAAAAATTTGATTTTTAAGGACACTTTTATCAGCAAACTTCAAAATCCCAATGGGATTCCCAATTTAGGATACCTCTCTCCAAACTCTAGATAGACAGCTACAATTTGGTATATGTCTATACCAATTCGTCGTTAATAGGTTAAGAATTCATATCGGACGACCGTGTTATATGCAAAGTTTTTGCCCCTATACATCCCTAGAGTACCTACATCTGCACGATTTCTTTACTTAACCCCTCTACTCTTACTGGCTGTAAATTGTAATTCCATCACTGTTTAAAATACACCCAATATACGTTCTTCCCCATAGTAAACGGCAAACGTTTCGCTTATTGCTCGAGGAATATCTTTCGCTGAAGTGTGAAAACTTTCACATCATCAATCAATTGCCTTAGGGGGTGGAATATTAAAGAAGTCACTCTAGCATGCCACACAATCTATTCAATCTGGGTTGCTTCCAATGATTTCGAATAAACATACAGAAGTTTGCTACAGCGATAGTGGATGGTGCATAGGAGGGCAAGATTTTGTAAAAGATGCTTCCCCACTCCATGCAAGCGATTGACTATTGCCACTTATGCAACTAGAATTATTTAGAACATCTATTGCTACAAAATAAATTGCATCTGCAGTATATTGCCTTAGATCAGTGAACGCAATGAACACCTTGTCTTTCGAACAAATACCATGAAAATAGGTGATGTAATAAAAAGGAAACACATGCAAATATGTTTGATTAAACACATGGGCATTCAACTGTGCCACATACAAATGAGCAAATTTGCATAGGTCAGGTTAGGTTGAAAAGAGGGTGCGAATACAAATACGTCCCATGCCACTATGGACATATACCAATAATACTAAAAAATAGCCTCGGAAAAGAAAATCTTAGTCAGGAATTGTGTGCTGCTTACAAAATCTCTTATTGCTGTACATAGCACGCCCCAAAGTTGGTTCTTATCTGGTAACGTATCCCCACCCTGTGTCTTTTTTAGTCGCTAGAGCCGCGCAATGACATAAGAAATGCTGCAACGTCTCATCATCTTCCCCACGTGCCCTAGACATGCTATACCATGCCGCACCTATTTTGCATAAGTGAGCTCTTAGTTCCATGTGTCCCGTTATGACTCCAAAAGCTATACTGACCGCCTTCTTACTTCCCCACAGTAATAGCCTCCTCTTCTTACGATACAATCCCATGACAGCCGGTTGTACGTACCGGATTGACCCGATGGAGTTCTTCACCTGCAAGGGCTGCCGGCTCAGTGTATAACACCATGCTACAACAAAAAAAAAACAACGATTCGGATCACCCCGTCGGTGGGACGACAAAAATCCTATTTTTGTCGTCCTACCGACCGTTTCGCTATTCCACAGTGTTAAATGACCGTTCGAACTGCGTCGACCCGAAAGGCACCGGGTTAATCACGTTTATTGACGGCAGTCCTCTGGCCTTCTCTGACGAGTCATCAGTTTTTACATTCCCCTTGCCCTGCAATGGCCCAGCACCCAAAGAATGTGAATAGTGTCTGCCTCAGAAAAGACTCAAAGACTCGTCGCGATCTTATCGCCCCTATTGTGCTTGTCCTGATGGTCAGTTTACTATCCGTAAAGATGTTTCTACTCGAGTCCTCGCGTTGACACCATATCACCTGACGAATTCCATGTTCGCCCAGATCTCCGCCTGCAGGACCGTATTATGGCCAGATAGTCAGGAAACAGATCTCAGTCTCTGCGTTCTCAATGTAGACCACCAGGCCATGAACTTCCACATGGCAATACCAGAAATCCCTCAATCCAAGAATTTCCCGCCAGCAGCAGTGCCTCGCACTCGACCTCAAGTGTCGTCTCAGGCATCCAATCGGAAACCTCAGGATCGTATTATGGTCAGGAAACAGATATTAGTCTCTGGATTCTCAATGAAGACCCCAGGCCATGAACTTCCAGATGTTAATACCAAAAATCCCTCTATCCAAAACCTCAGAACTGTATTATGGTCAGGCAGTCAGAAAACAGATCTCAGTCTCTAGAATCTCAATATAGACCCCCACGCTATGAACTTTCAGATGACAATACCAGAGTTCCGTCAATTCAAGAATGTGCCGACGGGAGCAGTGCCTCGCACTCGTCCATAAATTACGTCCAGGTATCCAATCAGAAACCTCAGGACCGTATTATGGTCAGGAAACAGATCTCAGTCTCTGGGTTCTCAACGTAGACCCCCGGGCCATGAACTTTCTGATGGCAAACCCAGAAATCACTCAATTGAAGAATTTGCCGCCGGCAGTAGTGCCTCGCACTCGACCTGAAGTGTAATCTCTATGAACTTTCAAATGGCAAAACCAGAAATCCCTCAATCCAAGAATTTGCCGACGGCAGCAGTGCCTCGCACTCGACCTCAAGTGTTGTCTCAGGTATCCAATCGGAAACCTCATGACCGTAGTTTGGTCAGGAAACAGACATCAGTCTCTGGGTTCTCAATGTAGACCCCCAGGCCATGAACTTCCAGATGGCAATGCCAGAGGGACTGTCAAAACGAGACTTTGCCGCCGGCATCAGTGCCTAGCACTCGACCACAAGTTACGTTTAGCTATCCGATAGGACTGTATTATGGTCAGGCAATCAGAAAACAGATCCCAGTGTCTGGGTTCTCAATGTAGACCCCCAGGCCATGAACTTTCACATGGCAATACCAGAAATCCCTCAATCCAAGGCTTTGCCGCTAGCAGCAATGTCTCGCACTCGACCTCAAGTGCAGTCTCAGATATTCAATCGGAAACCTTAGGACCGTAGTTTGGTCAGGAAACAGGCGTCAGTCTCTGGGTTCTCAATGTAGACCCCCAGGCCATGAACTTCCAGATGACAATACCAGAAATCCCTCAATCCAAGGCTTTGCCGCTATCAGCAATGTCTCGCACTCTACCTCAAGTTACGGCCAGCTATCCAATCGGAAACCTTAGGACCGTAGTTTGGTCAGGAAACAGGCATCAGTCTCTGGGTTCTCAATGTAGACCCCCAGGCCATGAACTTCCAAATGGCAATATCAGAGGGACCGTCAATACTGCCGCTGGCAGAATTGCCTCGTAGTCGACCTTAAATGTCGCCTCAGGTATTTGACCGGAAACCTCTTCCATTCCTTCGAGATTTCCTACCGCCATGCTTTGACCTGTACCTATCCTCTATGCATTCTACCATCGCCTTAAGTCTCATAGCCGCTGCGTCCACATCCAGCTTCTTTCTGAGCAGCACTCCTACTTCTTCTTCTTCTCCTTGTCTTCCAGCATCCTCTGAACTATTGTCCCAGGCGAAACGTCGCCAATAGCTGTTTCCAGTTCCCTGCGTCTTTCCACCCAACGCTCGCAGTGGTAGAATGTGTGTTCCACATCGTCTGCTACCTCTAGCATCCTAGAAGAGCATTTACCCATTCGATGGATGGGTATTTCTGGAAGTAATCATGGCCTGTCATCATATGCTTACGGTAATAGTTGAAGTCACCGTGCTTCCTATATCTCCACATTTGTACATAGGGTATAAGTCTTCGCGTCCACATGGCTCGATTCTCATTCGTCCACCCTTGTTGCCACCTCTCAATGGTCTCCTCTTGTATGGCCCGTGCATAATCCGTTTGAGTCTCATCTTGTTCTCACTGTGTTCTGCACTTTGTGGTGTGTAGCCTGGCGCGCTCCATGGCCTATAGGTCTATCGCAGCCATTTCGGCTATCACAAGGGCTGCAGGCTCCGCCACTGCCCGTTGGAACGTTGGCAACATGTCTTTCGGTCTGACAATCAACAACTGTGTTAAGTATGGTCCAAATCGGTGCGTAACCTGATATATCTCCCATATAATCCGATCTTGGATCTTGAATTTGTGAGCCGCTAGAGGGCGCAATTAATATTCGATTTGGCTGAAGTTTTGCAACATGTGTTTTGGTCTGACCATCAACATCAGTGCTAAGTGTGGTCCAAATCGGTGCATAACCTGATATATCTCCCATATAATCCGATCTTGGATCTTGAATTTGTGAGCCGCTAGAGGGCGCAATTAATATTCGATTTGGCTGAAGTTTTGCAACATGTGTTTTGGTCTGACCATCAACATCAGTGCTAAGTGTGGTCCAAATCGGTGCATAACCTGATATATCTCCCATATAATCCGATCTCGGACCTTGATTTCGTGAGCCTCTAGAGGGCGCAATTGTTATCCGATTTGGCTGAAATTTTGCAACATGTGTTTTGGTCTGACCACCAACATCAGTGTTAAGTGTCGTCCACATCGGTTCATTACCTAATATAGCTCCCATTTGTCCGATCTCGGACCTTGATTTGGTGAGCCTCTAGAGGGCGCAATTATTATCCGATTAGACTGAAATTTTGCAACATATGTTGTGGTCTGACCATCAACAACAGTACTAAGTGTGGTCCAAATCGGTTCATTACCTGATATAGCTCCCATTTGTCCGATATCGGACCTTGATTTGGTGAGCCTCTAGAGGGCGCAATTATTATCCGATTTGTGTGAAATTTTGCACGAAGTGTTTTGTTCTAACTTCTAACAACTGGGACAAGTATGGTTTAAATTGAGTCATAAACTATATAGCACCCATATAAATTGATCTCGGATCTTGACTTTCGATCTTGGTTTACAACCTGAAAAAGCTCCAATATAAACCGATCTCCAGATTATACTTCTGGAACCTTTAGAGGGAGCAAGTCTTATCCAATATAGCTGAAATTTTGCACAACGACTTCTTGGATGACCCTTAACATATGAGTTAAATATGACCTGAATCGGTCTATATGACCTGATATAGCTCCAATATAAACATATCTCCCAATTTTAGTTCTTGAGCCTCTAGAGGGCGCAGTTCTTATCCGAAATTTTGCACAATGAATTTCACTTTTGTCTCCAACAGCCTTACCAAGTATGGTTCATAACTTGGTATATCTCAAATAGCTTTGCAATTCTTATCCATTATCCTTTGTTTGCCTATTAAGGGATATCGGCCAAAAAACTTTACAAAATGCGATCTATGCTAGAGGATATGAAAGATTCACGGCACGGCCTTAGCGAGCTTTTACTTGTTGTTTGTTGCTTAATCAACTTAGATTTTTTATTGTAATTGTATTTTTTGTGTTCCACTGTGTTTAACAACATTATCCATCTACGCTTATTTGCCATTTCAGGAGAAGTGCAAGCGTCAACATATCCTGGGCGCATAATAGTGACAGAACCCAAAGGCATGGTACAACCACGGATCAATGTCGAAAAACACTCAATGCGTCATGTTGTCCTTAATGGCCAGACAACATTACCATGTATAGCCCAAGGACATCCGGTGCCCACCTACAGGTAAGTACGATAACATAGTTATTTCCATTGAAAAAGTGGAGGGGTTAAAAAGACTGCGTTGTAAGAGTGTCAAGTTTGTTGGGGATTTTTCGTTTTTTTTTTTTGGGTTATTAATGGATTTTTTCGCTTTTAATTGAATAGAGCCCGTGTTTTTAGTCACATATGGTATTTTTAAAAATACCTTCGTTTGTATTTTTTAAATGAGGACTTCTTAAATAGCCAGGGCATACATGTGTCAAGTTTTTAAGGACTTTCCATACTCATAGACTCATTTCATACGATTGCCGTGGGTTAGTTGCACTGTTTTAACTCTCATATGGAAAAAAATTTAAATTTTTGTCAAAAAAAAAAGAAACACAGCATTTATTTGCCAAACAAATACACATCACTGAACCGTTAGGGCCTTGACTTGCAAATGTTAGACGTTTTGCTTACGCACTCGTACTCGTAGAAAGGAAATGTTGGTACAATTTTTCTTTTACTTTTTCTTTTAAAAGCAACATCAATAAAATGTGTTTATTTTTGTTTTTCGTTTTCTTCTCTCTAAGCTAAACCTGGGTTAAAGGTATGCTGAAGAAAACTAGGCATATGCAAATACATTTCCTTTGATCCAACTCGCATTCACACATCGTCGAGCATGTGAATCGTTGAATTGCAATTTAATGTGCTTAAAAGCATTTATAGTAACATTGAGAAGATGTTATATTAGTTTGGGCATATGTATATTAGGGTGGTTACATTTTTTACACTTGTCAAAATCGTCATCTACTTGAATTTCTGCGAAATTTTGCTCGAAAAGCCGTGGGTCAAAATCAACCGTCTGGTGTAAAGGCTGCTGCCATGATGAGAGATATGAGTTTTGCTGCGGATTTGTGCTAAGTCGGAGACTAAAACACCTTTTCTCAAGTTTTACTTCGAAGTATGAGAGACTAACCAGAATACTCCAAAATACTAAATTCTTTTCTTCTAAGTCTTATCTGTGCTCATGCTCCGACAGCAGACAGGACGAACAGACACAGAAACTATAATCGTTAACCCAAACATGGGAGTACAATCTTGCTGCAATGGTTGGGACTAGAGATTTGCACGTGAGAAGTGAGTGGTCATGTCAAGCGTGAATCATGTGAATCATACGTGAGAGAGATCCAAATCCAATCACGTGATCGTGCGTGACCGTGATTGAATTAAAATTCTTCATGCATGAAAGAGTGAAATCATGCCCACGACACTAATCACGACTCACGAATAAAAAATATTACTCACGCACGACTTTTTTAATTCGACTCACGATCTCGCGCTCTCTCGAAACGAAGCAAGTAAAAGTGTGCCAAGTTCGCCCGGGCCAAATCTTGGCAATTCACCACCATGGATTCTGCTAAAACTCTATACAAAACTAGCCGAACCGGGCCCGCTCCGCTGCGCCTTATTTAACTCTCTAATATCTTTTTAGGGTGGGGACACTTCGCCCTGTATGCGGATATCGAATTCGTGCCTATGACGCTGAACGCGTTCGAATCCTGGCGAGAACATCGGACAAAGCAGTGGTTATCCCCTCTTGGCGACATTTGCGAGATACAATGCCATGCATGGTCATTTAAAAAATTTTCCCCAAAGAGATGCCGCATTGCGAGACGCCGTTCGGACTCGGCTATAAAAAAGGACCCTTATCATTGAGTTTAAACCTGAATCGGAAAGCACTCATTGATGTGTGAAAAGATTGCCCTGTTAGGTTCCTGGTGTTTCTACAAAATTAGGGTAATGAGAATTGCTTTTTAGGGGAGGGATGGCAGCTCAGATATTTCGACTCAAATATGGATATAAAATTCGTGCTGCACTTCCAAATTCCTTTAATTTGAGCCCCATATTGCCATGGCTGGTAAACATGAACGATTTGGAGGGTGTTTTGAGTGGCAAATTCGTTCTTTTCTCCCAACGGAAATGAAGTTCAGTTTAGGGGGCGCTTTAGGGCGTACCCCAAAACACTTGGCTCCAAAATTGGAAATCAAATTAGTTTTCCATTCAAATGAATGGTATTTTAGAGTATGAAAATATGGGTTATTTGACTCATATTGTCATAATGGGTCATTTGACGTATCTTTAGGAGGAAAAGCGCCACTTTGACTTGAACGCTAATTTTAATGTCATCTTCGTAATCTACTCCCAAATAGCTTTCATTTGAGTCCCATATAGCCATGGTCTGCTGGTATGCCCATTTTGGGGGGGAATTTGGGGGTGGGCGACCTCCCATTACTTGGTCCTAATGTTTTATGCCATATTTTTAATCTACCGTCTAATACTTTTCATTTGACCCCCAAATTGACATGAACTTCGATTAAATCTGTTTAGAGAAGTTTTGGGGTTGGTGGGCCCGCTGGGTACTTGGACCCAAATTGTAATACCATGTTCGTTTTTTGGTCTCCAATACCTTTAATTTGATACCCTTATTGTGCCCATCGGATCACTTTCGGATATGGTTTGCATTTCTGGGGTAAGGGGGAGGGTCCGCCACCACCCGATATCTAAAAACTATAAAGCCTATGTTACCTTCCAGAAAAATTATAAAGCCTATGTTTCCTTCCAGACACAACGTACACAATCTATGAAAATTTTAGAAAATCGGTTTAGCCAAGTATCATATAGTCATAATGGGTCTAATGGCGTTTTTGAGGGGTGGCGTGACCCTCTATACTTTGATCTGATTTTGTATGCCAGTTTCGAAATCTACTCCCGAATACCTTTCATATGAGCCCCATATTGAAATAAACGTCCAATATGTCAGTTTGGGGGAGTTTTGGTGTTGGGGCGGGCCGATGGACATTTAGACTCAAACCCATATTCGTATTCTCTTCTCCAATACCTTTCATTTGATACCTATATTGTCCCGCTCGGTCCATTTTTGATTTTGGGTTGTGTTTTTGGCATGAGGGGGAGGGTCCGTCCCCCTTCCAATATTGAAAAATTATATAGCCTATGTTTCATTCCAGACCAACCTACACAATATGCGAACATTTCGAGAAAATCGGTTCTGCTGTTTTTCAGTCTATGCGGAACAAACTAACCTAGTCCCATATATCCGTGATTGCCTAATGTGCCCATTTTGGGAGTTTTTGTGGGAGTGGGGTGACCCCCAATACTTCCACATGAATTTGTATGCCAGATTCGTTATCTACTCCCGCATACTTTTCAGTTGATACCCATATTGTCCTTGTCGGTCGTCCACTTGTGATTTTGGGTGGCGTTTTTGAGGTAACGGTGAGGGGTCCGCCCCCTTCCGTTATCAATAAATTATAGAGCATATTCCTACTTCCTAACCATAGTCGTAATCTACTCCCGAATACCTTTCATTTGAGTCCCATATTGTCATAATCGTCAAATAAACCTATTTTAAGGGGTTTTGGGGCTGGGGCGGCCCACTAAGTGTTGGACCCAACTTTTATTATGAAATTCGTACTCTACTCTTGAATACCTTTCATTTAAATCCCATATTGTCCCGATCGATGCACTTTTATTTTTGGGTAGTACTTTGTGGGTAAGGGGAGGGTGCGCCCCCCTCCCGATAGCAAAAAATCATATAGCCTATGTTTCCTTCCAGAATAACCTACACAATCTGTGAAAGGTTCAAGGTAATCGGGTCGGCCGTTCGGAACAAACACAATTTGAATTTTATATATAAGATTATGGGGTCTTAGACGACAATTTCGAGGTGTTACAAACGGAATGACTAGATTAGTATACCCCCATCCTATGGTGGTGGGTATACAAATTTACTCACGCACAACTCACGATACACTCACGACTCACGAACGGCCGAAAATTACACCCAGCGCATTGCTTAGATTCAAGCAGCATGACTATTTGAAAGAGCAGCAATCGGTGTAGACCGCCCTGCAAGCTGTGCACTTTGTGCACGATACCAAGCTGTGCACTTTGCACAGTGGGATAGAATCGCCTGCACAAGGTTATGCATAAAATAGCAGAAACCTTCAATACCAAGCTGTGCACTTTGCACAGTGGGATAGAATCGGAAAAAATTAGTAAAAAATATGGCATTTGAGAACGGTTAAGGGTAATTCTTTGAAATTTGATATGATTAGAGCTAAGGTGTTATCGAGATCACGTGCAACCTTACATCACGAGATCACGTGGCAATGCGGCTCAGGTAGGGTGTAATCCACACTGCCTGGAACATTGGATATTGTATCAAGGATAACACAGTGTCCGTTGCCGCCACATGACCAATGAGAAAGCTCCCTTAACCTCACGGCAGTGGTCGCTGCAATTTGTCTAGCCACAATGTCCAGAGGCTTTGTAGCATTATATTTAGTGCAGCAGATGGTGTTGTGTTGAAGGCCACCGTAGCGCAGAGGTTCGAATCCTGGCGAGACCATCAGAAAAAATGTTTAGCATTGGTTTTCCCTTCAAATGCTGGCAACATTAGTGAGATACTATGCCATGTAAAACTTCTCTCCAAAGAGGTATCGCTTTGCGGCACGCCGTTCGGACTCGGCTATAAAAAGGAGGCCCCTTATCATTGAGCTTAAACTTGAATCGGACTGCACTCATTGATATGTGAGAAGTTTGCCCTTGTTCCTTAGTGGAATGTTCGTGGGCAAAATTTGCATTGGTGTCGTTGGTGTCGTCCTCAGTACGGCTGTGGTGCACAAAAAACAAGCCATCCTTTGGATCCGGTTAGGTATCGAGCGGTAGGTGGATTTTTGAAGCACCGTCCTCCAGACTACAACACCATATAGCATAATAGGTCTGACAACTGACAATGGTTGGTGTCGTCCTTAGTACGGCTGTGGTGCACAAACAAGCCATCCTTTGGATCCGGTTAAGTATTGAGCGGTAGGTGGATTTTTGAAGCACCGTCCTCCAGACTACAACACCATATAGCATAATAGGTCTGACAACTGACAATGGCTCTCTTGCAGGTGTAACATAGCTCCCATCTAAATTGATATCCCAATTTGGCACCTTGAGCGTTTTGATGCCGCAATATTTGCCAAATTTGGCTGAGCTTTTGTGCGTAGTGTTCTGTTACGACCGTGCCCAGTGCGGTCTGAATCGATCTGCAAACTGATATAGCTCCCATATAAAGTAATCTCTCAATAAGTCTTTGACGGCCCAAGAAGTTTAAATTTTTGCCTGATTTTACAGAAATTTGACACCAAAGTTGGTGAGTCTAAATTTTGTAGCAGTATCCATGGTGGTGGGTTGCCAAGAGTCGACCAGGCCGTACTTAACACATTTCCACCTATTTTTGAAATGAAATTCAGCAGAATTTTTTGGAAACTAATATCAAATTTTTTCTATTTTCTGGCAACATTTGTGGTTTTCATATCTCTCAAATTATAGTTGAATTCCTCCATCGAGCATTTTCAACTTTAGAATAAACCCACGCAATAAAACCTATCGAGACTATGGGCAATATGGAACTATTTAAAGAGATTCTAGCATAAAGCATCTCACATATCATGCTGCGATATCACATTCACAGTCAAAAATGTACAGCTACAGCATTGGATTTTGCAGAGTGGTGGTGAACTATCATCACTGCGACCACTTGGTGATGAGTTGGCACAAAAAGCAAATTGAGTAAAATCCATGCGAAAAGCCAGAAAATCACAGCCAGGCAGATGGACGGACAGACGGATGGAGAGACAGACGAAACACAAGACCATTTTATGTGGCGACCTAATTTATCAGTAAAAAACAGACAAGGCCACTTTTAGTCAAGCACAGAACAAAACCTAGGCAGAGAACAAAATTTAGCGGATGTTTGTGTGCGGGTGTGCTTGTATGATGAGCACTCAACGTTATCTGTGTAATATGTTGTCATAGGGAGTTTGAGTGGTTGTGTTGGTATGTTCGGGTTTTGCCAGTTGGCTAAACGAAAAGGCAACCTGATGAAAGCAGTGGTTTTTGGGGTTTTGTGTGAATCCTTTGGCAAATGCTTTGCTTGGTGTTACCAATTAACGGAGGTGTCTGAAATTAAATTACCTAGAAATCAAAGGTGAGATATCGGCCGGGGATGGCGATGGCCATGGCGAAAAGCAGCTGAAATTGTGCTCAGACACAAATAGAGTATAACAAATTGCAAAAATAATTTTTTGCTTAGCCAGTGTTTCCCTTGGTGCTGCTCGCTTGTTGCTGTCACCAAACGCGAGAATGATATTCTTAAAGTTTAAGAATTTAAGGTAAAAAATTTGGACATTGCATAAAGTGCCAACAGATCAAACGTTCAAGCTCTTCATCATGGTATGGGTAAAATTAGATAAGAGTGCCAGTCCAGATTCACTTAAACAAGTTTAAGTCCATTGTGATAATACAGTAGCGACAAACCAAGGCCTCTGCGGGGAATCGAACCCACGACCCTTGCAGAGCCAAACCGAGCTTGCTACCAACTCGGCTACCGGGGTGCCTATAGTATAACCGGCGTAGCAAGTTTTCCATTCCGTTTGTATTCCATAGTAATAATAAAGGGTGATTTTTTTGAGGTTAGGATTTTCATGCATTAGTATTTGACAGATCACGTGGGATTTCAGACATGGTGTCAAAGAGAAAGATGCTCAGTATGCTTTGACATTTCATCATGAATAGACTTACTAACGAGCAACGCTTGCAAATCATTGAATTTTATTACCAAAATCAGTGTTCGGTTCGAAATGTGTTCAAATTTTGACAAATTTTGTTCAGCGATGAGGCTCATTTCTGGTTGAATGGCTACGTAAATAAGCAAAATTGCCGCATTTGGAGTGAAGAGCAACCAGAAGCCGTTCAAGAACTGCCCATGCATCCCGAAAAATGCACTGTTTGGTGTGGTTTGTACGCTGGTGGAATCATTGGACCGTATTTTTTCAAAGATGCTGTTGGACGCAACGTTACGGTGAATGAACACATTTCGAACCGAACACTGATTTTGGTAATAAAATTCAATGATTTGCAAGCGTTGCTCGTTAGTAAGTCTATTCATGATGAAATGTCAAAGCATACTGAGCATCTTTCTCTTTGACACCATGTCTGAAATCCCACGTGATCTGTCAAATACTAATGCATGAAAATCCTAACCTCAAAAAAATCACCCTTTACGATCTGGTAACCAAAGTCTATCTGCCAAAATTCGCCTCTATCTCAAACCTTCTAAAGTAGTTCATATTAATGTACAGGGTAGATAACACAAAATGTTATCAATTCAAACGACCCCTTTTTACACCCTACACCACCATTGTGGAATAGGGTATTATAAGTTTGTGCATTTGTATGCAACGCTATGAAGGAGAAGAGCTAGACCTACTGATAAGTATACCGATCGACTCAGAATCGCTGTCTAATTCGATTTAGCCATGTCCGTCTGTCCGTCCGCCCGTCTGTGAGTACATGTAATCTTGTAATCAAAATGCAGGTCGTATTTGTTGTCCAATCATCAGGAAATTTTGCACACATCACTTTTTTGGGCCAAGGATAAACGCTATTGATTTTGGTAAAAATCGGTTCAGATTTAGATATAGCTTCCATATATATGTATCGCCCGATTTGCACTTAAATGGCCTTGGCAGCTACAATTTTCAACCGATCTGTACAAAATTTGGCACGAATTGTTTAGTTGCTGATCTTAACATATCTGCAAAATTTCATCAAAATCGGTTGAGATTTAGATATAGCTCCCATGTATATGTATCGCCCGATTTGCACTTAAATGGCCTTGGCAGCTACAATATGCTACCGATCTGCACAAAATTTGGCACGGATTGTTTTGTTGCTGATTTTTACATATCTGCAAAATTTTATCAAAATCGGTTCAGATTTAGATATAGCTCCCATGTATATGTATCGCCCGATTTGCACTAATCTGCACAAAATTTGGCACGAATTGTTTAGTTGCTGATCTTAACATATCTGCAAAATTTCATCAAAATCGGTTCAGTTTTAGATATAGCTCCCATTTATATATATCGCCCGAATTGCACTTAAATGGCCTTGGCAGCTACAAATGTCAACCTATATGTACAAAATTTGCCACGGATTGTTTTGTTACTGATTTTAGCATACTTGCGAAATTTCATCAAAATCGGTTCTGTTTTAGATATAGCTCCCATATATATATATATATCGCCCGATTTGCACTTAAATGGCCTTGGCAGCTACAATTTTTAACCGATCTGCACAAAATTTGGTACGGATTGTTTTGTTGCTGATCTTAAAATATCTGCAAAATTTCATCAAAATCGGTTCAGTTTTAGATATAGCTCCCATCTATATGTATCGTCCGATTAGCAGGCCGTAGCAGCGTAGTAGCTGGCCGTAGCAGCTACAATTTTCAACCGTTCTGCACAATATTTGGCACGGATTGTTTTGTTACTGATTTTAGCATACTGGCAAGATTTTATCAAAATCGGTTCAGTTTTAGATATAGCTCCCATTTATATATATCGCCCGATTTGCACTTAAATGACCTTGGCAGCTACAATTTTCAACCGATCTGCACAAAATTTGGCGCGGATTGTTTTGTTGCTGATCTTTACATATCTGCAAAATTTCATCAAAATCGGTTCAGATTTGGATATAGCTCCCATGTATATGTATTGCCCGATTTGGGTTACTTGTTAAAATAATGATATATCCGCCACCAAAGTTTCATTTTGTTTTTAAGTTTGCAACACATCGATATATCCAACCCCATAAATCATATCTAATCTTGATCATTGTAAAAATCAAAGACAACCTAAACAGGTCCGCCCGTCCGGCTGTTCGTCTTTCTGTCGAAATCACGCTACAGTCTTTAGAAATAAAGAAATTTAGCGGAAACTTTGCAGAGATGATTTTTTTTTTGCCCATACTCTGATTAAGTTCGAAGATTGGACCATATCTTGATATAGCCCCCTTATAGACCAATCTCCCGAATTATGTTCTTGAGCCCATAAAAGACGCATTTATTAACCGATTTTGCTGGAATAGTGAGCTGTCTTATGCTTCTCAACATCTATGTTATATATGGTCTAGATCAGTCTATAATTGGATATATGAGTTGTGTGAACTACCTCGATTTTCTTACCATTTATGGTCTAGATCGGGATAATTTTGGATATAGCTGTCATTTATATCGGGTTTTTCAATAAGATACCTAAAAAACGTTTCTATACCCACCACCATAGGATGGGAGTATACTAATCTAGTCATACCGTTTGTGACACCTCGAAATATTCATGAACTCGGTCAAGCAATGTCCGTCCGTCCGTCAATCGAAAGCACGCTAACTTTCGAAGGAGTAAAGCTAGGTGCTTGGAATTTTTCACAAACACTTTTTATCAGTGTAGGTCGATTGGGATTGTAAATGGGTCATATCGGTCCATATTTTGATATAGCTGCCATATACACTCATCTCGGATCTTGACTTCTTGAGCCTTTAGGGGGCGCAATTATCATCCGATTTGGCTGAAACTTTGCAGCAGGTGTTTTGTTATGACTTCCAATAACTGTGCTAAGTATGGTTTAAATCGGTACATAATCTGATATAGCTGCCATATAAACCGATTTCGGATCTTGACTTCTTGATCCACTAGTGGGCGCAATTCTCATCAGATTTGGCTGAAATTTTGCATGAATTATTTTTTTATGACTTCCAACCACTGTGTTAAGTATGGTACAAATCGGTTGATAACCTGATATAGCTGCCATATAAACCGATCTTGGATCTTGACTTCTGGAGCCTCTAGAGGGCGCAATTATCATCCGACTTGGCTGAAATTGTGCATGAAGTATTTTGTGTTGACTTCCAAAAACCGTGGTTAGTATGGTTAAAATCGGTACATAACCTGTTATAGCTGTCATATAAACCGATCTGGGATCTTGATTTCTTCAGTCGCTAGAGGGCCTAATTCTTATCCGATTTGGTTGAAATTTTGTACAACGGCTTCTTCCACGACCTTAAACATACGTTTTCAATATGGTCTGAATCGATCTATAGCATGATACAGCTCCCATATAAACCGATCTCCCGATTATGCTTCTTGAGCCCGCCCGCTATCAAGCGCAATTCCTATAAGATTGCACCATAAGAGTTGTAGTTGGGTTCTTATCTGACGAATATAGATTGGCCGCAAGGCTCTGTCTTTTCTACCCCTCTTTTTATACACACCACCGTAGGATAAGGGGTATATTCATTTAGTCATTCCGTTTGCAACACATCGAAATATGATTTTCCGACCCCACAAAATATATATATTTCGGATCGTCGCAAAATTCTAAGACGATTTAACGATGTCCGTGTGTCTGTCCGTCTATCCGTCTCTTCGTCCGTCTGTTGTAATCACTCTTGAGCCTACAAAAATTGAGATTTTGAGCTGAAATTCGGCACAGATATGTCTTTTTGATGCACACTGGTTAAGTTCTCGAGCGAGCCAAATCGAACCATATTTGGATATAGCTGCTATATAGACCGATTTTCCGATAAAGGGTCTAATGCCCATAAATGCATTATTTTTCATCCGATTTCGCTGAAATTTAAAACAGTGAGTACTTTTAGGCCTCACGACATCTGACCCAAATAAGGTCCATATCGGACTATATTTAGATATAGCTGCCATATAGACCGATCTCCCGATAAAGGGTCTGAAGCAAATGAAAGCTTTATTTTTTATCTGATTTCGCTGAAATTTGAAACATCTTATCTTAAGCCTCCTTATATCTGATCTAAATATGGACTAAATCGGATTATATTTAGGCATAGCTGCCATATAGACCGATCTCCAGATAAAGGGTCTAAAGCCCATAAAAGCTTTATTTTTTAACCGATTTCGCTGAAATTTGAAACATTGAGTAGTCTTACGCCTCCTAACATAGGACCAAAATGTGGTTCAAATCGGACTATTTTTAGTTATAGCTGCCATATAGACCGATCTCCCGATTAAGGATCTGAAGCCCATAAAAGCTTTATTTTTTAACCCATTTCGCTGAAATTTGAAACATTAAGTAGTTTAACGCCTCCTAACATAGGGCCCAAATGTGGTTCAGATCGGACTATATTTAGATATAGCTACCATATAGACCGATCTCCCGATTAAGGGTCTGAAGCCAATAAAAGCGTTATTTATTACCCGATTTCGCTGAAATTTGAAACAGAGGGTTATCTTACGTTTCCTGATGTCTGACCTAAATATGGATCAAATCGGACTATATTTGGATATAGCTGCCATATAGGCCGATCCCCAGATAAAGGGTCTACAGCCCATAAAAGCTTCATTTTTTAACGGAATTCGCTAAAATTTGAAACATTGAATAGTTTTACGCCTCTTAGCATAGGACCCAAATGTGGTTCAGATCGGACTATATTTAGATATAGATGCCATATAGACCGATCTGCCGATAAAGGGTCTGAAGTCCATAAAACCTCTATTAATTACCCGATTTCGCTGAAATTTGAAACAGTCTTAGTTCTCCCGATATCCGTCCCAAATATGGTTCGAATCCGTGTCGAATTTGAGTGCATAAGTTATCCAATTTTCTCCGGATTGTGACGAAAGGGGGTTTTCTTCATATTTACCCGAGGTGATGGGTATCCAAAGTTCGGCCCGGCCGAACTTAATGCCTTTTTACTTGTTCTTATTTTCTTTGACTGTATTCTGAGTCTGACCGCAACCACTGTCATTCAGTTCCATTCGACCATATCCCGAGTCTGCGAGAGATTGAAGACAGGAGGTGTATTATGTATGAAACCCTCTGTCAAATGTCGAAGGAAGCATTCAAGTGCCAAAGCTCCAAAATCATCATTGGAGCTGCTTGACGGTGCCCAGAGGCGGGCGTTGCTATTGTTTACCTTGAACATCTATTGTTTACCTTGAACATTGTCGAAATGTAGGTTGTGTGGCGCTGTTCTATCGATTCTTCCACGGTGTGTGTTCTCCATTTCTGAAGAACAGTCGTCTGATTCCTGACTTGAGGTTGTTTGTCAGAAATACAAGATTTTCTCGAAGCTCACACCGGTTTGTTATCGATTGGCCAGCTGATCGGACCTACGGACGGACTACCTGGAGAATTATTTTTTTGCTCGAACGCTTCGTATGTGGAATCGAGTTCCGGCAGATGTCTTTCCCACTATCTATGACATTCAGAAAAGAAAAAAAATGTTCTTACTCTTCTGCATTGGTTTATAGACAAACTTTTACGGAAAATGTGCACAAACACATCTACTAACAATCCTTTTTTTTATTTTATTTTTTTTTTTTTTTTTTTGCAGATGGTTTAAGGAGGAAAATGAGCAATTGCTTCCCTTACAGCTAAGCGATCGAATATCGATAGTGTCTGCCGGCCTGCTGAAGATTAGTAAGGTAAGTAGCCAAGAAATCTTCAAAATTGAGCATTATTTCAGTGCAATCTTCGTTGTCTCAATGCAATATTGACCACGAGTGATATTTCAAAGAAATTATTTAAGGAAATCAAATTTTGACCGGATTTTCTATGGAAATCGAGTTTCTAAGAAATATTCTCTCCAGTTAACAGTTGAGGATTTTTTTTATTGAAATAAAATTTCTAAGATATGTCTGTTTACGCTCTTTTATTTTGATCTTTAAAATACTCTCGTGATTTTTCGAGCATATTCCAGCTCAAGATATTTTTAATTCAATGCTTTCAATGAATAGCATAGCAAAGGATTTATAAAAGTTAAGCAAGAGTGTGCTGTTGTCAAAAACACTTTGACTCGCATGGTGGATCTGGATACGCCATCTATTGCCATCAAAACCTTTGTCAAATGTATTAAGGTGCTCTACATACTATTGAGTACGGTGTAGAGCATGCTTTTCTTTTGAAACAGAGGTCAATGCATTAAGGTGCTCTACATACCCAACCACTATTGAGTACGGTGTAGAGCACGCTTTTCTTTTGAAACAGGGCTCACTAGCCCTCACTAGCACTAGGTACCAAAGGCATACTCCATTCGACTGAACCGATGATATATAGGAGCATTTGCAAACCATTGCCCACTCCATGAAAAATGCCAAGAAATTGAGAAGCCTCCCCCAAGAAACCCATGGTAAGACCAAGAGTGTCGAAATGTTACTGAAACCTAGAATGCGGCATACATAGCAACCCTGCAATCAGTAGGAACTCAGGACAGATGAAGGAGAAAAGGAAAGAAGAGAAACGTCTCTTGCTCAAGAAGAAGAAAAAAATAGTACGACGTGAACATGAGCTAATCGAGATGTTCTAAAGAATCAAACATCAAACCAACAGCCTTTATATAGAGATAAAGAAGGAAATCTGATAGCCAATGCAGATAATGTGCTTGGAATATGAAAAAAACATTTTTCCCATCTAGAAGAATTCGACGATGCTCAATGGGCCCAATGACCAGTTTCAGAGGCAAAAAGTAAATTTTTGAGCTAAACAATTTTCAAAAAGTTCAAATTTCGTTTCATGCCTAAGAGCTTGGAAATCCCAAAAGCCTAGGTGTCAACTCTATATTTAAAGAACGACAACTGGTAAAGTTGTCGCTCGTCTTTTTGGCATATTTGGCACGTATTTTGGGGGCCATAGAAAAAGCCAGTGCCCAAATCAGATAAGTGCAGGTCTGGATCATATTTGATTTAGGTCCCGAAAACTCATATACAAGTCACAGTTTTAGCGAAATCGGCCAACAAATCCGCTTTTTATGGGATTAAGACCATAATTTGGAAGTTCGGTATATATGGTAGCTATATTTAAATATAATCTGATCTGGACCATGTTCTGGTCGGATGACGGGAGGCTTACTACAAGTCACCAGCGAAATCGGGTAAAAAATGCAGCTTTTATTTTTTTAAGACCCTAAATCGGCAAATTGGTCTATATGGCAGCTATATCTGAATATAGTCCGATCTGAACCATATTTAAGTCGGATGTCGCGAGGCTTAAAACAACTCACCATTTCAAATTTCAGCAAAATCAGATGAAAAATAAAGCTTTAATGGGCTTCAGACCCTTTATCGGCAGCTCGGTCTATATGGCAGCTATATCCAAACATGGGCCGATTTGGACCGTTGAAGAACTTTACCTGCGTGCATCAAAAAGACGTATCTGTGCCATTCTTAGCTCAGTTGTTGAAAATCATAACAAAACACTTCGTACAAAATTTTAGCCAAATCGGACAAGAATTGCGCCCTCTAGAGGCTCAAAGTCGAAACCCAAGATCGGTTTAAAGTCAAAACCCAAGATCGGTTTAAATGGCAGCTATATCAGGTTATTGACCAATTTGAACCATACTTGACACAGATATTGTATATCATAACAAATCACGTCGTGCAAAAGTTCATTCCAATCGGATAAGAATTGCGCCCTCTAGAGGCTCAAGAAGTCAAGACCCAAGATCGGTTTATATGGCAGCTATATCAGGTTATGGACCGATTTGTACCATACTTGGCAAAGTCGTTGGATGTCATAACAAAACAGGACGTGCAAAATTTCATTCCAATCGGATAATAATTGCGCCCTCTAGAGGCTCAAGAAGTCAAGACCCAACATCGGTTTATATGACATCTATATCAGGTTATAGACCGATTTGAACCATACTTCGCACAGTCGTTAGATATTATATCAAAGTACTTCGTGCAAAATTTCATTCAAGTCGGACAAGAATTGCGCCCTCTAGTGGCTCAAGAAATCAAGATTCAAGATCGGTTTATATAGCAGCTATATCAGGTTATTGTCCGATTCGAACCATACTTAGCACAGTTATTGCAAGTCATAGCGAAATACGTCGTGCAAAATTTCATTCCAATCGGATAAGAAGTGCGCCCTCTAGAGGCTCAAGAAGTCAAGACCCAAGATCGGTTTATATGGCAGGTATATCAAAACATGGGCGGTTGTGGCCCATTTACAATCTCAATCGACCTACAGTAATAGTATTTTTGCAAAATTTCAAGCGGCTAGATGTACTGCTTCGAAAGTTAGCGTGCTTTCGACAAACAGATGGAGGGACGGACGGAGGGACGGACGGAAGGACGGACGAAAGGACGGACGGAAGGACGGACGGAAGGACGGACGGAAGGACGGACGGAAGGACGGACGGAAGGACGGACGGAAGGACGGACGGAAGGACGGACGGAAGGACGGACGGAAGGACGGACGGAAGGACGGACGGAAGGACGGACGGAAGGACGGACGGAAGGACGGACGGAAGGACGGACGGAAGGACGGACGGAAGGACGGACGGAAGGACGGACGGAAGGACGGACGGAAGGACGGACGGAAGGACGGACGGAAGGACGGACGGAAGGACGGACGGAAGGACGGACGGAAGGACGGACGGAAGGACGGACGGAAGGACGGAAGGACGGACGGAAGGACGGACGGAAGGACGGACGGAAGGACGGACGGAAGGACGGACGGAAGGACGGACGGAAGGACGGACGGAAGGACGGACGGAAGGACGGACGGAAGGACGGACGGAAGGACGGACGGAAGGACGGAAGGACGGACGGAAGGACGGACGGAAGGACGGACGGAAGGACGGACGGAAGGACGGACGGAAGGACGGACGGAAGGACGGAAGGACGGACGGAAGGACGGACGGAAGGACGGACGGAAGGACGGACGGAAGGACGGACGGAAGGACGGACGGAAGGACGGACGGAAGGACGGACGGAAGGACGGACGGAAGGACGGACGGAAGGACGGACGGAAGGACGGACGGAAGGACGGACGGAAGGACGGACGGAAGGACGGACGGAAGGACGGACGGAAGGACGGACGGAAGGACGGACGGAAGGACGGACGGAAGGACGGACGGAAGGACGGACGGAAGGACGGACGGAAGAACGGACGGAAGGACGGATGGAAGGACGGACGGAAGGACGGACGGAGGGACGGACGGAGGGACGGACGGAGGGACGGACGGAGGGACGGACGGAGGGACGGACGGAGGGACGGACGGAGGGACGGACGGAGGGACGGACGTAGGGAGGGACGGAGGGAGGGACGGAGGGAGGGACGGAGGGAGGGACGGACATGGCTAGATCGACATAAAATGTCACGACGATCAAACAAATGTCCAAGATTTTTGTTAATGACAATCTTAAGCAATTATTTAAAATAATTTGAAGTTTTGAAAGAGCAAACTAAAATTTTATGGAAAAATGTTCTGTAATTAAGAAATTTAATTTTAAGAAAATATTTGTTTTAACATTGTATGGGGGCTCTGAATGAATGCTAAATGAAATACTCAATTGGAGTGCTTTTTGAAAGAGCCCTTTAAAGGTCTCCATTAAAGGGAAGACTATCGTGGAGTGTTGCGATGGTCATTACTGCTACTCAAAGTTGTGGCAGCAACATGATTTATTTTTTAAGAAAAAAAAATATCTAAAAAAGCTGCAAAAACACGCAATGTTTATCAATTTTGTTGTTTTTTCGTTTTTCTATGCTTTTTCGATGTTTTTCTGGCCGCATTGCCACATAATTATTATGTGCGAAGGCACGTCTTGACGATACCGGTAAATACCTGTGCTGGGTAAATAACACCGCCGGAGAGGAAACCATACAGGTCTCATTAACGGTTACAGGTGAGTTGAAAATCCATGTGCTTTGTATTCTATTCCTTTTGTTGTAGTTGTAACTATTGTTGTTGTTGTTGTTGTTGTTGTTGGGCATTTATACCATTTACTCATTCATCAATGTCATGCCACGTGTCGCGGCAGGTTGGGTAGTGGGTAGAGGCAGCGACAATTCGTTTATGTGCTGCATGAGTACTCCAATGATTACGGTAGGTAGATAGGATGCGAAGGTGCAGAGTTTCACCATACACCACCCAGGATGCCATAGTCAAAAGGGAAATGGCAAAATACTCATTAGAGACGATCTACTAACACGCAGTCACGGCATGGGACAATGCAAACGGACCACGTCCATCACATTAACGACGACGAGATTGTTATTTGCATAATTTAATTAAATTTTCACCAAGCAAACAACCAGGGGACAAAAACAAGCAAAAAAAGCCAACAGTCAGTGTGGCCTTGGAAATCTATGTGCCAAGGAAGAAGCAAGCTGAAAAAAAACCAGCCCTTAAGATCTAAACGGCCATTCTCCAAACGGGATTCCCTTTTATGCAAATATTTTTCTAATGAATCCAAAACGCCAATGTGAAGAAGATGACAAACAAAAAGGCCTAAAATATTTAAGACACTTCAGGACGATGGACAGCAGAAAGCTTGCAGGTGACAATCACGGAGATGATGAACATGAGACCACAATTAAATTGGCATTAAAATAAAGTCCTTTGAGAATTGGATTTTAAGCCTGGGTGCCGGAGAGCACTTTATTTTTTAAACTGTACACAGATTGAAGGGAATAACAATAACAACGAAACATCCTTCTACACTTCCTTCGCTCCCACTTTCTGGTGAGAAGGGGAGTACTTGTTAATTGCTCAAGTTATAAATTCAATTAATTTAGAATAAAAGGCAAATAATTGTCCACTTACGATACTTGTCAGAGCAAAAAACAAATAAAAGCGTCCTAAGTTCACCCCTGCCGAACTCTGGATACCCAATACCATGGATAAATTTTTTAAAACGCCGCCTAATCCATAGTTATGCATAACCAAGTATGGGCTGAATGTGATCATATTTGGTTTAGATGCCAAGAAGTCTGTTACAATTTGCAGCTTAAAATGTAAGCGAAATCGGTTAAGACCCTAAATCGATAAATCGGCCTATACTATTGTACTTAATTTCCCATGAACATTCCATTAAAGTTGCGGCCACAGTTCGATTCTGGGTGTTATGCATAGGAAGGTTAGATTGAGGAGGACCTCCGACTACCTAGCACCAGTGCCGACTGGAATGATGGCATTAGTGATTCCTTTTCCTCAGAGGGACGATTGGAGGGCGGATGGAGTACTTGAGGAGGATGAGACCTCGATCTACACAGATTGTTCCAAGATGGAGCCAGGAACTGGATTGGGTATGTCTCTGAGACTGCTGGACGAGTGTACGGTCTTTCAGGCAGAGGTCTGTGCCATTGCAATGGCCGCCAGAGAAATTCTGGTAAGGGGCTTACGACCCTCGAAACCGGGCCCACGATATGACGCTGACATGGGTTCCTGGGCATGAGAGTGCGAATGAGTGCGCCAGGAGGGGTTCGTCTGCGCCGGGCGAACCAGTCATCGGTCTTGCTTACGTACAATTTGTCGAGCTACTGAAAACAGTAGAGGGGATGGCCAGGGCGGCGTAGGTGGCGAGGTGGGACCCAGTAGATGGTTGCCGAACTGCGAAGGCGCTATGGCTAGTCATCGACCGGAGAGGAAATTGCTGGCGTTTGATATGAGGTCGATGAGTACTTTGACAGGGGTCATAACCGGACATTGTGCCATAGGCCGCATGGTAATGACTTCTGTAGGAGTTGCCTCGATGAGCATGAGGAGGAGACTATTGAGCACTTGCTGTGTTCCCGTCCGGGTCTGTAGAGACGGAGGCTCTCCTTTCTGGGGAGCCGTTTCTTTTCTGTGATCTGGGTGAACTTGCGAACGTACCTTTGGTATCTCCTGAGATTTATTGTGGGAATAGGATGGTTCCGACAGGGGGGGTGACAGAGGCTCCGGTGTAGGTAGGTCCGTGCTTGCGTAGGAAAGGGCGGTTCTTCACCTCCCGCTCGGGTTTCTTCACTCCTCCTATCATTTTATATCCACCACCGAAGGATGGGGATATATTCATTTTGTCATTTCATTTGCAACACATCGAAATATCCATTTCCGACGCTAGATCTGACACGATCTAGCTATGTCCGTCCGTCTGTTTGTTGAAATCACGCTACAGTCTTTAAAAATACAGATATTGAGCTGAAATTATGCACAAAACCGATTTAGGTTTTTAGGCCCATAAAAGTCACATTTATTATCCGATTTTGCTGAAATTTGGAATAGTGAGTTGTGTTAGGTCCAGATTTGGATATAGCTGTCATATAGACTGATCTTTCGATTTAAGGTTTTGGGTCCATAAAAGGTGCATTTATTGTCCGATGTCGCCGAAATTTGGGACAGTGAGTTAAAATTAGCCCCTCGACATACTTCTACAATACGGCGCAGATCGGTCGAGATTTGGATATAGCTGCCATGTAGACCGATCTCTCGATTTAAGGTTTTGGGCCCATAACAGGTGCATTTATTGTCCGATTTCGCGGAAAGTTGAGACAGTGAGTTGTGTTAGGCCCTTCAACATTCTTCTTCAATTTGGCCGAGATCGGTCCAGGTTTGGATATAGCTGCCATAAGACCGATCTCTCGATTTAAGGTTTTGGGGTCATAAAAGGCGCACCTTTGGTGGGCGACCCATTCAACCTAACCTAACCTTCCATTAAAGAACAGGGATACTTCTCTCATATCAATGAGTGCAGTCCGGTTTAAGTTTAAGCTCTATGAAAAGGGGCCTTCTTTTTTATGCTGAGTTCGAACGGCTTGCCGCATAGCGACAGCACTTGGTAGAGAAGTTTGAACATGGCAGGATACCTTTCAAATGTAGCCAGCATTAGCAGTGGGATAACCACCGCTAAAAATTTTGTAGGTGTTCACGCCGGGATTTGAACTTAGGCGTTCGGCGTCAAGGGCGGACATGCGCCACGGTGGCCTCGAATCGGCCTATATGATAGCTAAAACTTAGTATAATAATAGTGGATAGCATCCGAGTAGGCCATCAAGTCACCCATTGTGTTCCCTCTTTAACTCCTCCTCTTCTCTGATCAGTAACACCCGCCTGATGGAGACAGGTTTCAATGCCTTTTCTCGCACCATTTCGCCGCGGCAGACACAAGATCGAGGTATGGTATTCCTATGGACGCATCAGTAACTCCCCCCAATGGTCCAGAACCTTGGATCTCACGCACGCAGGCCATTAAGTGACCTATTGTATATCCTCGTTAACTCTTCCTCTTCTCTGTTCAGTAACACCCGCCTGATGAAGACGGTTTCAATGCACTTTTTCGTACCATTTCGACGCGACAGACACAAGATCAAGGTATGGTATTCCTGTAGACGCATCAGTAACTCCCGACGGTGGCCCAGGACTTGGATAACACGCACGTTATATTCAATGCCTTCAACGTTGCCTGACTGTCGCTGAAAATTATTAATTTCTGATCGGTCGGTATCCATAGACAACATAAGCTCCGCTGCAGCAGCCATAGCCCACACCTCTGCCTGAAAAAGACTGCAATCATCCCTTATCCCTAGGGAGACATTGATATCGAGTTTACTGCAATAGATACCACACCCTGTTCCATCCTCCATCTACGATCGATCTGTAGAAGCGTTATGTCAGAAAATCTAACGCGCTCCTTTTCTAATCCTTGACTCCATGTTCAGTCTACAGTCTAGTCTGCTTTCCAAAATCACCCCGCAAAACTTTGCCGACTGCGATAACTGTAATTCATCCCCTGCTGAGTGGGTAGCCTTAAGACCAGTATCTTTCGCCTACGCGTAAACAGAACTAGTTCCGTCTTCCCCGCATTCACATCCAGGCCGCAACCCATCGCACATGTAGCAGTACATCCAAGTGCACAAAACTCATCTCCGAAATCGTGTCCCGAAAATTTACCAGTGACAAGAATAACCAGGCCGCGTACGCACAAACTCTTATTCTCCAATACAACAAAAAGAACGTCCATCACGAGGATAAAGAGCAGCGGTAATGTAACCTCTCCCTGAGGTGTTCCCCTCCTTATCCCATAGCGTATTCATCATCCAAACAATCACACCATTCTCCGGACCCGCACCGCTAAGTGCCGCATCAGTGGCAGAGGCCATTGTTGTTAAAAGCCCCCTTCAACATCCAAAAACCCTGCCAGGTTATAGTCCTTTTAATCGATATGTCCCTCAATATTATGTACCACATGATGTAATGCAGAGTCTATGGATCTGCCGTTTATGTAGACATGGTGACAACGAAAGAAGTAAAATGTTCCCAACTCTCTTCTGATATTAAGGTCTAGGATCCTCTCCAGCGTTTAGGCAAGAAAAGAGAAGAGACTAATGAGCCTGAAATCCTTCACTGAATTGTGCCGCAGCTTTCCCGCCTTCGGTATAAGAACTACTTTAACTCCTCCTCCAAAATTTGGGAACATAGGCAAACCTTATACATGCCCTAAACACTCGTAATGTATTCATCACATAAATGGTCCAAGAACTTCCTGCAGCATTTTTTGATAAATACCGTCCTGCCGCGACGATTTAAATGCTCCAAAAGTGTATAGTGCCCACTGCACACTCTCATGAGTTACCAGCCTGTCGCCAACATCCTCCTCGTCCGTGTATCCCAATTCCCATGTTCCGTGGGGTTGCAGCACGGCAAATTTGTCTCGAGCAAATGTGACCCATATAAGTCGATCTCCCGATTTGACTTCTTGAGCCCTTACAAGCCGTCATTTTTGTTCGATTTGGCTGAAATTATGCATGGGGTGTTTTGTTACCCCCACCTGGCTGAAGTTTGGAGCAAAAGTTGTCAGTAATGACTTCCAACATGAATGCCAAGTATGGGGCTATAAACAGATATAGCCCCCATATAAACCGGTCTCCGGATTTGACTTCATGAATCCTTAGAAGACTCGATTTGCATCCGACCTGGCTGAAGTTTGGAGCAAAAGTTTAGCAGTAATGACTTCCAACATTAATGCCAAGTATCATCCGAATCGATCTACAAACAGATATAACCCCCATATAGACCGATCCCCGGATTTGACTTCATGAGTCCTTAGAAGTCCAAATTTTCATCCATTTCATCATTTGAAACAAAAACTTGTGTTATGACTTCCAATATCCATGCCAAGTATGAACCAAATCGGTCTTTAAACAGATATAGCCCCCCATATAAACCGATCCACGGATCTGACTTCTTGAGCCCTTAGAAGCCTCAAATTTCACCCGATTTGGCTGAAATTTGGCCCAGACGCTATCTTATGTTTAACAGCATCAATGCCAACATTTATGCGAATCGATCAATATGGCGATATTTGCCCCCCTAAATCGGTACGATATGACTTCTTGAGACCAAACCCAGTAAAAACATTTTAAGTTCGACAGAGTGTTCTTTATATACCCACCACCATGGATAAACTAAACATGCTCTTTCATAACAACGCCACTACTATATCCATAATCAGGGACGTAGCCAGGGGTTGGGCCCTACTTTTGACAAGACAATTTTTCCCCTTAACATGATGGGAAAAATTTATGCAACTGGTTTCAGTCGTCTACTTTATGTATATACCGTTCGAAACCATTAATACAACTTCCAAAAGATATTTGCACTGTGCTTGGCAATCAGGGTGAAATACAGCTCTGACTTTGACCAATTGTCACCGCTGTTGTGTAAGTTTCTGCACCCAATAGCAACCATAATTTGAAAAAAGAGGTATTTTTACCAATACCACAGTAAAAAGAATTTTGGCAATTTTCGATTTTGAAAAAATGTGAAATGAACCCCCCTCCAAATAAAATCCTGACTATGTCCCTGGCTGCCATATAGACCGATCTGCCGATTAAGGGTCTTAAGCCCATAAAAGCCGCAATTATTATCCGATTTCGCTGAAATTTGGAACGATGAGTTGCTATAAGTCTCCCGACTTTGGACTCAAATATGGTTCAGATCGGACTTTATTTAGATGTAGCGGCCATATAGACCGATCAGCTGATTGAGGGTCTTAAGCCCGTAACCGGCGCATTTATTATCCGATTTCTCTGAAATTTTAAACATTGAGTTGCTTTAAGCTTCCCAACATTCGACATATATATGTTCCAGAACGAACTATATTAAGATATAGCTCCCATATACACCGATCTGCCGATTTAGGGTCTTGAGCCTATAAAAAACGCAATTATTATCCGATTTCTTTGAAATTTAATTTAAATTTTAGGTCTTTCAACATCCGACGTAAATATGGTTCAGATCGGACTTTTTTATATGGTTCAGATCGGACTTTTTTTTTATATATAGCTGCCATATAGACCGATCTGCCGATTTAGGTTCTGAAGCTCATAAAAGCCGCATTTATTACCCAATTTCGCTGGAATTTTACACAGGGACTTGCATTTGGCCTCCCGTTATCCGTCCAGAACATGGGCCAGATCAGACTATATTTAGATATAGCTGCCATATAGACCGACCTTTCAATTTATAGCTCCCACATAGACCGATCTGCCGATTTAGGGTCTTGAGCCTATAAAAGACGCAATTATTATCCGATATCGTTGAAATTTTAAACTGTGAGTTATTTTAGGTCTTCCAACATCCGACGTAAATATGGTTCCGATCGGACTTTATTGTTATATAGCTGTCATATAGACCGATCTGCCGATTTAGGTTCTGAAGCTCATAAAAGCCGCATTTATTACCCAATTTCGCTGGAATTTTACACAGGGACTTGCATTTGGCCTTCCGTCATCCGTCCAGAACATGGGCTGAGTCTGATCTCTATATTCAGATATAGCTGTCATATAGACCGATCTTCCAATTTAGGGTCTTTTGCACATAAAAAGCCGATTGTTTTGCCCGGTTTAGAAGAGTTCTCGGGACCTTAAGCAAATATGATCCAGACCAGCCCCGATTAGCATATCACAATGGATATGGTAGTGGAGTTGTTATATAAGAGGATGGTTAATTTATCCATGGTGGTTGTTGTTGTAGCAGTGTGTTGTACCCCGAGCCGGCAGCCCTTGCCGATGAAAGATTTCATCGGATCAATCCGGTGCCATGGAATTGATCCATGGTGGCGTTCGGCACAGCCGAATTTAGCACATTTTTATTTGTTTTTTTTTTTAGATTCTATTTTCATAACTCAATCTAATATAATTTTCTTATTTATTTGTATGTGATGTTTTAATGGCCTTGGCAGCACCATTGACCGCCCATCTTCAGCCACAAGTTCAAACAGTCGATGTCGATAAAGATGCCCAATTTCAGTGCATTGTAACCGGTCATCCGGTACACGATGTTAATTGGTTGCATGATGGAAAGCCCATATTAAGGGACAACCGAGTCGAGGTAAGATTCAAACATGTCGAATATTACAACATGACATGAGCAGAGAAGGTCGTGAGTGTTAAAAGAAATAAATAAATTTAGATTCAGATCGATTTTGATAACACTCCCTCTCTCTCTACGTAACTCCAAATAACTTTTATTAAGGGTTTTCCATCTTTCAGATTCTTGCCGATCCTCCGCGTCTAATTATTAAAAAAGTACAAAAAGATGATCCGGGCATGTATCAGTGTTTTGTATCCAATGAATGGGAGCAGATACAATCCACAGCTGAGCTGCAACTGGGAGGTGAGTAAGCTCATGTATAAACAACTATTACAAAATTTCTTTATGTTTAGAATGCCCGTAATGGACGATAGTAATTAAATTTCATTTCATTTTTCAAAAATTGCGTAGCTTAAGTAAAGGATGTTATTCAAATTTCTTTTTTAAATTCTTCTGCATTGTCTGTAACTCCTTCAATTATTGATAGGACATTCCCTACATAAACAAAGTGATTGAAGTGTAATTAAAATGTTGAGCATAATTCTTCAATATTTTCCATTTGCTCACACTGACAATTGTTGTCAAGTCAATAAATATTTCATCAATTTTCTTTAATTGCTGACAAGCATTCACAGCTATCACAAAGTGCTGCGACAATGTGGTCAAGGCACTCAGACGCATTTTCCGACCATATGCACTGTCTGTCTGTCACCCGAGGGGTGCTGTCACCACTTAACCACACACAGAATACTCGTAGTGGGAAGGCATCATCGTCAAGTAGGCAATACAACATGGAGAGAAAATGGTTACAACTGTGGCAGATTCCAAACCAATACAGACAGCAATTGCCATACCAATAACAAAAGTGTCCATTATTATGGCATACAATTTGATTATATTTCAATTAAAAAAATTAATTTTTCACAAGGAAGAGCTACTGAAGGATGATTTTTTAGCTCCATACTACTTCTGCATTTGGATACCTCCCCAGCTGGAGGATTGGGAAAAGCTTATCAGATATGATGGGTGCCGCAGAAATAAAATGGGAGTGGCGAATCAACAAGTTAGCACAAGCAGGGGGTGCCCCGCTGGCACGGATATCAGAATGTGATCATGATGGGTTCGTGCAATAGAGTCGGCAGCTTATCTGCTGCCGAAATGACCAACGGTGGCGCTCACAGATCTTCAGAAGATTCACCATCAAGAAAGCCCGGCCAAGTGGGTCGCAGGCAAAAGGGCAAAAGTCGGGCGGTGCCGACTGTATAATACCCTACACCTAGCCTATAAATCCAAGTTGGAGCTATTGGTTTGCCCAAAAAGTAATTGCGGATTTTTTAAAACGAAAGTAAATGCATTTTTAATAAAACTTAGAATGAACTTTAATCAAATATACTTTTTTTACACTTTTTTTCTAAAGCAAGCTAAAAGTTACAGCTGATAACTGACAGAAGAAAGAATGCAATTACAGAGTCACAAGGTGTGAAAAAATTTGTCAACGCCGACTATATGAAAAATCCGCAATTAATTTTTGGGCAACCCAATATATGGAAGCTATACCTTAATCTGAACCGATTTCGACCAAACTTCTCAAATATTGTGGTAAATGTTCAGAAAAGCGTTGTGCGAAGATTGGTCAATAAATGCGCTTGCAGTGGCTCTAGGAATGAAAATCGGGCGATATATATGCATCGATAAGTATACCGATCGGCTTAGAATCACTTCCTAATTCTGTCTGTCTGTCTGTCTGTCCAAGAATACATTCTTGTGATCAAGGTACAGTTCGCATTTCTTGTCTGACTAGCCGAACTGGGCCCGCTCCGCTGCGCCTTCTTTAACTCTCTAATATCTTTTTAGGCTGGGGACACTTCGCCCTGTATGCGGATATCCTATGTAGCCTATGACGCTGAACGCGTTCGAATCCTGTCGAGAACATCTGACAAAGCCGTAGTTATCCCCTCTTAATGTTGGCGACATTTGCGAGATACAATACCATGCATGGTCATTTAAAAATTTTTCCTTAAAGAGGTGTCGCACTGTGTGACGCTATGAAAAAGAACCCTCGGCTATAAAAAAGGACCCTTATCATTGAGTTTAAACTTAAAAGCACTCATTGATATGTGAGAAGTTTGGTTCCTGGTGTTTTTAAAAATTGGGATAATGAGAATGGCTTTTTTAGGGGAGGGATGGCCAATGCCATGCATGGTCATTTAAAAATTGTTCCCCGCAAAGAGGTGTCGCACTGTGTGACGCTATAAAAAAGGACCCTCGGCTATAAAAAAGGACCCTTATCATTGAGTTTAAACTTGAAAGCACTCATTGATATGTAAGAAGTATGGTTCCTGGTGTTTTTGAAAATTAGGATAATGAGAATTGCTTTTTTAGGGGAGGGATGGCACCACAGATATTTCGACTCAAATATGGATATCATATTCGTGCTGCACTTCCAAATCCCATTAATTTGAGCCCCATATTACCATGCAAATTCGTTCTTTTCTCCCAACGGAAATGAAGTTCAATTTAGGGGGCCCCAAAACACTTGACTCCAAAATTAAATAACAAATTCGTTTTCTACTCTCAAATACCATTGATTTGAGTCCCATATTGTCATAATGGGTCAAATAACCCATTTGACGTATCTTTGGGAGGAAAAACGCCTCCTTGACTTGAACGCAAATTTTAATGTCATATTCGTAATCTACTCCCAAATGCCTTTCATTTGAGTCCCATATAGCCATGGTGGGCTAATATGCCCATTTGGGGGTATTTGGGGGTGGGCGACCCCCACCATTACTTGGACCCAATGTTTTATGCCATATTTTTAATATACTGTCTAATACTTTTCATTTGAGTCCCATATTGACATGAACTTGGAATATATCTGTTTATAGGAGTTTTGGGGTTGCGGGGGCCCGCTGGACACTTGGACCCAAATTTTAATACCATATTCGTTTTTTTGGTCTCCAATACCTTTCATTTGATACCCTTATTGTGCCCATCGGACCACTTTCGAATATGGTTGGCATTTTTGTGGTAAGGGGGAGGGTCCGCCTCCAACCGATGTCTAAAAATTATATAGCCTATGTTTCCTTCCAGACAAACGTACACAATCTATGAAAATGTTAAGAAAATCGGTTCAGCCATGTATCACATAGTCATAATGGGTCTAATGGCGTTTTTGAGTTGCGGCGTGACCCCCTATACTTTGATCTGATTTTGTATGCCAGATTCGAAATCTTCTCCTGAATGCCTTTCATTTGAGTCCCATATTGAAATGAACGTTCAATATGCCTGTTTGGGGGAGTTTTGGGGTTGGGGCGGCCCGATGGGACTTAGACTCAAATTTTTTATACCATATTCGTATTCTACTCTGCAATACCTTTCATTTGATACCTAGATTGTCCCGCTCGGTCCACTTTTGATTTTGGGTTGTGTTTTTGGCATAAGGAGGAGGGTCCATCCCCCTTCCAATATCGAAAAATTATATAACCTATGTTTCGTTCCAGATCAACCTACACAATATGCGAACATTTCGAGAAAGTTGGTTCCGACGATTTTCAGTCTATACGGAACAAACAAACCGAGTCCCATATATCCGTGATTGGCTAATGCGCCCATTTTGGGCGTTTTTGTGGGGCTGGGGTGACCCCCTATACTTCGACATGAATTTGTATGCCAGCTTCGTTATCTACTCCCGCATAATTTTCATTTGATACCCATATTGTCCTTGTCGGTCCACTTGTGTTTTTTGGGGTAACGGTGAAGGGGCCGCCCCTTCCGTTATCAATAAATTATAAAACTTATTCCAACTTCCTAACCATATTTGTAATCTACTCCCGAATACCTTTTGTTTGAGTCCCATATTGTCATGATCGTCAAGTAAACCTATTTTAAGGGGTTTAGGGGCTGGGGCGGCTCCCTAGGTACTTGGACCCTACTTTAAATATGAAATTCGTACTCTACTCTTGAATACCTTTCATTTGCATCCCATATTGTCTCCATCGGTTCACTTTTATTTTTTGGGTAGTTCTTTGTGGGTAAAGGGGAAGGTCCGCCCCCCTCCCAATATCAAAAAATGATATAGCCTATGTTTCCTTCCAGGACAACCTACACAATCTGTGAAAGTTTTAAGGTAATCGGTTCGGCCGTTTTTGAGTCTATACGGAACAAACAAACAAACCGACAAACAAACACAAATTTAATTTTATGTATAAGAAGGAGAAGAAATCTGAACCGATTTCCATGAAATTTACCAGTAATATCGAGAGTCCAGCCAAATTTCGAGAAAATCCGTTAACAAATGACTATTTTATTGCATTATTGCTGCATATATGGGAGCTATATCCAAACCTGAACCGATTTTTTCCAATTTCAATAGGCTTCGTCTCTAGGCCGAAAAACATGTCGGTACCAAATTTTGAGACGATCGGATGAAATCTGCGACCTGTACTTTGTAAACAAATAAACATGGACAGATAGCCAGACAGACAGCCGGGCATAGCTAAATCGAATCAGAAAGTGATTGTGCGTCGATCGGTATACGGATCAACGGGTCTATCTCTCTTCCTTCTGGGTGTTACAAACAAATGCAGTAAGTTATAATACCCTGTACCACAGAAGTGGTGCAGGGTATAAAAATAATGGAACTGACAACTCTCCGATGACGACCTATGGATGGATTACGGTTGGAACATGGAACGTCAGCTGAGAGAGCTCAGAGGCATCGAGACTTTACCAAGTCCAGAAGGAGATGTCACACTACAACCCAGACATCCTCGTTCTGAGTGGTGTACGATGGCAGAAATCCGGAACTATGGATCTTCAAGGTAGTTACCATTAAATTTTTTCAGGCAGTGAAAGCCACCGAATAAATGGGGTCAGTCTTTTGCGGTCGCCGAAAACAAAGCCAGCTCTTCTATCATACTATGTTATATCTGAACACATCATGACGCCAAGATTGATACGCGCCAACCGAACCCGATGACGGCGAAACGAAGGATCAATTCTACTCCCAACTCGACTCAGTGACACGCTCTCTACCAAAAGGAGACATTAAACTTGTTATGGGGTAGATTTTAATAGCAAGGTGGGTAATAACAACAATAATCCACCATATATCATGGAAATGCAAGAACTTGGCGATACCAGGAATAACAATGGCGACAGAGTGGTTGATTTCTGCGCAAGAAACCGGCTCTTTATTGGAGGCACAAAATTCCCCCCATAAAAATATACACAAATATACTTGGGAATCACCAGATGAAAACACCCGTAATCAAATCGACCACGTACTTATCGGTAAACTCTTTCTGCGTTCGCTGATGGATGTGAAAACGAGACGAGCAGCCGACATCGATAGTGACCACATGTCGTAAAAAGGACTCAAACAAAAAGCACAAACTTCAACCTCTTAAACCTAAAAGACTCCGAAACAGCTCGCGAATAAAAGTCTACATTAAGGGAGAAACTACAAAATAACACCCATACATGGGCCGACATAGCAGCAGCATGTACGGAGACGGCCACCTCTGTCATAGGCATTGCTCGACGATTTCAAAATCCATGGATTGGCAGCCGATTGTACGTACCGCTGCCGCCTCAGTGTACAACACACTGCTACAACAACAACAAACCATGGATAAACAACGAAACTATTGAGGAAATAAAACACCGAAAATGTCTACGCAAAGCTCTGCTACAGCCAAAATCAAGAGCAACAAAAACAGCAGCCAGGACTGAATATCGCGCCTTCGCGTCGCTGGTCAAGCACGTAGTTCGCAGAGATAAGCGAATATATTTTAATATACTGGCAGAGCAAGTCGACAATTCAGCTAATATAGGAAACATGCGTGGTGTCTACGAGTCAGTAAAACAAATGAGCAGCAACAATATAAGGCCAATGGCAGTAATAAAAAATGAGGACGAATCGAGATTAACAACACCCGAACAGCAATTAGAGCGATGGTGCGGTTTCTTCATCGCCGAAGGACACGCAACAGAGGACGCAAGCTCCGACCTCCTCAATCTCCTTGTGCGCCGAAACCCACATAGGGATATAACTACGGCCCCATTCAGCTGCAAAGAAATTGAGGTCGATCTGGTCTAACTCAAAAACGGCAAAAGGGCCTGCCCTGATAATAGACCTGCTGAACTGTTGCAGTATGGGGCATACCCCATTGCTCAACCGATCACGCCAATAGTTAGGGAGGCCTGGGATACAAACGCTGTCCCCATGGAATGGAATAAGGGGATCATGGTCACAATCCCAAAGAAGGGTGACCTCACCGATCACATGTAAGAACTGGAGGGGGATTACATTGCTAAACGCAATAGATAAAGTGATGGCAAGTCTTTTTCTGCAGCGTATTTCCCCTGCACTTGATAGCATTTTGAGGAAGGATCAGACAGGTTTTCCGCCAGGATGTTCTTGTGCCAACCACATTAACTCCCTGGGCATAATTATTGAACAATCCGCAGAACTTAATACACACCTATACCTTTTATTCATCGACTTCGAGCGTGCTTTTATCACAGTCTCGCGAATTTCAATGTGGAGCACGCTGTTGTATAAGGGAATCTCTAAAAAAATTGTGACACTAATAAGTGAGCTGTATAGAAATGCTGAAGTTTCAATCCATTTCAATGGAAAAGTGAGCCAACTTTTCGGGATCGACAAAGGAGTGAAGCAGGATAGCATCCTGTCGCCGACGATGCTATCCTTTTATTTTATTAGACTCCGCATTAGAAGCAACTAATGCTTTGGCACCCTATGGCATACGCTGGGGTATTAACGATTTCCTCGGAGACATCGACTACGCGGATGATATATGCTTCTTTGCTCTTGACTTCGAGCACATAAAGGCGAAAGTGGAACGATTGAATGGAAATGCTGCCAAAGTAGGCCTGAGGATTAACATAGCAAAGAACAAATTGATGAGGATAGGAACATCAAATCTGACACCGCTCACTATAATCGAACATGTAATTGGAGACGTTGACAACTTCTCCTGTCTTGGCGCCTTTTAATAACCATCACCATTTCATTTGATACCCATATTGCCCAAAGCGTCGAAAGAGTCCTGTTGCGGAGTTTTTTTTGGGTTGGGCGTCCCCCCCAACGCTTTGGGCAAACTTTGTATATGAAATTCGTACTATACTCTTAAATACCTTTCATTTGATACTCATATTGTCCCAATCGGTAAACATGTCCGCCCGGGTGGGTTTTGGGATGGGGCGTCCCCCCAGGTTATTGGTCGCAAAAATTTTGTACCAATTTCGTGTTTTTGGGATACCATAAGGTGGCATACAAACATTCGGTTAAATCGGTGCACGTATCTCCGAGATTTGGCGTTTTTTAAAATTGGGGTATGGGGGAGAGTCAGCAGCATTAAATAAAATTCTGTATGTGATGTTCTGTTCTATTGGGATTTTCAACATCCATGCACAAAGTAATCTGCCCAGTCAACCCAACAAATGCCATCCTTGGTGCAATCTTCCTAGCCCAACTTAAAGAGCTTAAAGAATATGCTTGAATGCAAATCTGCATCGTTATTTTTCTTTTTCTATTTTCAAGTTTTCAAAACATGAAGGCTATTTGTATAAGTTATCATAACATTGAGCGTAGAAATGTGTTTGCATTGCATATTTCCATATTTGTGGCAACTAAATTTGATTTGGCCATATTTTCCTGTATACAACACATAACACGCATATATGAACACAATTATGATTTTTTTTTTTGTTTTTAATATTAATACAAATATTTTTCATATAATTCCTGCTAAATTTGCTATTGTAACCACAAAAGACCATTTATTTTTGTTGTTGACATTCTTCTTCGTTTTAGATGCCTCACCAGAATTGCTCTATTGGTTTTCGGAGCAAACGTTACAACCAGGACCAACAGTTTCGTTAAAATGTGTTGCTACGGGAAATCCTCTACCGCAATTTACATGGACATTGGATGGGTTTCCGGTAAGTAATTGCAATGACAAAAATCGTTGCCATGGATGAAGACAATTTTAATATGCCCCTAAGCAGAGTTTGCAATGTGGTAAAGGTTCCATCATCATGTATCTATCTATGGTGGTTCAGTTATGTTGTAAATAATTGTTAAAATACATGTAAAGGGTGATTTTTTAGCTATTATCTTTTGGGCAACACTGGTTTGAACAGCTCAAGCACGTTTCGTGTTATGTTTTACTGTTTATTTTACCACAAATCGTCTTACAAACGAACAACGCTTGCAAATTATTGAATTTTATTATCAAAATGCGTGCTCTGTTAGGAAAATCCATTGCGCGCTTCTTCCGTTTCATGGCCAGAGCTCATTTCTGGCTCAATGGGTACCTAAATAAGCAGAATTGTCGATTTTGGGAGTGAAGATCAGCCAGAAGCAATCCAAGAGCTACCAAGGCATCTAGAAAAAGTCTCAGTTTGGTGCGGTTTATAGGCTGGTGGCATCATTGGATCGTACTTCCTAACGTAACTGTGAATGGTGAGCGCTACCGTGAGATGATATGCAACTTTTTTTTTTTGCCCAAAATGCAAGAGCTTGACTTGCATGGCATGTGGTTTTAACAATGCGGTGCCACATGTCACACAGCACGCATAACAATGGACTTTTTGAGAGGCCCGTTCGGTGAACATTTTATCTCACTTTCGGGATCGGTCAATTGGCCACCTAGATCGTGCGATTTAACGCCTTTAGACTATTTTTCTGTGGGGCTATGTTAAAGCTTATGTCTAAACAGACAAGCCCGCTTCAATTGACGCATTGCAAACTTGCAAATTGCAAATTTTGTCCATGAACATTCCACTTGGGAACAGGGGCAAAGTTCTCACTTATCAATGAGTGCAGTCCGATTCAAGTTTAAGCTCAATGATTAGGGGCCTCCTTTTTATAGCCGAGTCCGAACGGCGTGCCGCAGTGCGACACCTCTTTAGAGAGAAGTTTTACAACATGGCATAGTGCCTCACAAATGTTGCCAGCATTAGGAGGGAAAAACCACCGATGACAATTTTTTCTGATGGTCTCGCCAGGATTCGAACCCAGGCGTTTAGCGTCATAGGCAGACATGCTAACCTCTGCGCTACGGACGCATTGGAAGACAATTATGCAGCATTTACTCGTGAGATACCGGCCGAAGTGTTAAAAAGAGTAAGCCACAATTGGACTAAGCAGATGTGCCATTTGAGGCGCAGTCACGCTCAATATTTCCATGAAATAATCTTCAAACAATAACTTATATGGACCGTACAATCGATTCAAATAAAGATTTCATGCATCAAAAGCACGCTAATTTTCGAAGGAGTAAATCTAGCCGCTTGAAATTTTGCACGAATACTTCTCATTAGTGTAGTTTGGTTGGGATTGTAAATGGGCCAAATCGGTCCATGTTTTGATATAGCTTTCATATAAACCGATCTTGGGTCTTGACTTCTTGAGCCTCTAGAGGGCGCTATTCTTATCCGATTTGGCTGAAATTTTACACGAAGTATTTTCTTATAATATCCAACAACTGTGCCAAGTATGGATCAAATCGGTTCATAACCTGATAGAGCTGTCATATAAACAGATCTGGGGACTTGACTTCTTGAGCTTCTAGAGGGCGCAATTCCTATCCAATTTGGTTGAAATTTTGCAAGACGTATTTTTTCTTACTTTCAACAACTGTGTCAAATAAGGTTCGAATCTGTTCATAACCTGATATAGCTGTCATATAATCCGATCTTGGGTCTTGACTTCTTGAGCCTCTAGCGGGCGCAATTATTGTCCGATTTGAATGAATTTTTGCATGAAGTATTTTGTCATGATATCCAACAACTGTGCCAAGTATGGCTCAAATCGACCGATAACCTAATATAGCTGCCATATAAACCGATCTTGGGTCTTGACTTCTTGAGCCTCTAGAGTGCGCAATTCTTATCCGATTGGAATGAAATTTTGCACGACTGTTTTGTTATTATATCCAACAACTGTGCCAAGTATGGTTCAAATCGGTTCATAACCTAATATATCTGCCATATAAACCGATCTTGGGTTTTGGCTTTTGAGCCTCTAGCGGGCGAAATTCCTACCCGATTTGGTTGAAATTTTGCAAGACGTATTTTTTTCTTACTTTCAACAACTGTGTCAAATAGGGTTCAAATCGGTTCATAACCTGATATAGCTGTCATATAAACCGATCAGAAGTTCAGGTTTATATACAAAGAATACGAAATCATCAAAAATTGTTTGGAAACTTTTTTCTACCCAAAATATCTGGAAAATTATAGGTACCCAAAAAAGGTATTTATTGGGTATTTACCGAATAAATACCCAAGCGTTGGATATTTACCCGGTAGATACCCATTGGTAAGCTGGGTTGTGTTCTGGTGGATGGCGCTTCAAAAGTCCGCCTACTGTTCAATACTCAAAGGGATCCAAAGGATGACTTGCTTGTGCATGATAGCCGCACTGAGGACGACACCATCTAAAGCACTGAATTTAATGCTACATCTAATGCCTCTGGACATTGAGGCTAGACAAATTGCTGCGACCATTGCTGTGAGGCTAAGGGAGCTCTCTGTTTAGTCATGTGGCGGCCAATTTTCCAGGCAGTGTGGATGACACCCTACCTGAGCCGTTTTTTGTTAAAAAGTACTGTACCACTATTCCTGATAGAACCGATTGGAACTTCGATATCTCTGGTAATAGAAGTTACATAGACTTCTATGAGGATGGTTTCAAACTAGACGACCAGGTACGTTTTGGGGTGAACTCTAAAGATCTAGATTGTCATTAATATCTTCTCAGACAGCCAGGCAGTCATTAAATCCTTGGACATCGTATTTCTGAACACAAAAATTGCCTTCGACTGTCCCAGAGATGGCTGAACAGTTTGCAATTCACCTGTTCTGAGTGCCGGGCCACAGAGATATTCCAGGAAACTGTAAAACGGACGAGCTTGCGAGACTATGAACTACCCTACACATTCCAGGGATACTGGAATCTATGGGTATGCCTCTAGCGACATCTAAGCTAAGTTATCAGGACCAGGCCCGAAGGACAACGAATAATAGATGGTCACAAAGAGGGGGCTGTAAGCATTCCAAAACTATGTGGCCTAATCTAGACTTGAAGTGTGTACACTTCAAAACTGTTCGTGACCTTACCGTCCTCTGGTTGTTATTGCTCAGATGACCAGTTTACAGTCTTTAAAGATGTTCACACTCGACGTCCTCCAACACTACACCACCTCAAGCATTCCTTGATCACCCGGATCTCCGCCTGCATGACCGTATTATGGTCAGGCAGTTTGAAACGGATCTCGGTCCTTGAGTTCGCACTCTAGACCCCCAGACCTACACTGTCCTCTAGCTTTGATCCATTCGTGTAGCATGTACTTCCAGATGACAATACCATAGTTCTGTCAATCCAAGATTGTGCCGCGGGCAACAGTGCCGAGCACTTGACCTCAAGTATCGTCAAAGGAATCCGATCGGAAACTTCTTCTCTTCCTTTCAGGTTTCCTATCGTCGGCTCGATTGTACCGCGATGGTATGAGCTGCTCCCATCCTCAATCCATTCCCCATCGTCTTTAGTTTCATAGCTGCCTCTCTCTGAAACTGTATGAATATGGGTCGGATATCTAAAATAGTCTCTAGTGCCCTAGTGGGCTTGGTCCTCATCGCTCCACCTATGCCAACACAACATGTTCTCTGAACCTGTTGTATGATCCTTACGTTGCAGTTTTTTTCCATAGCAGTCCACCAAACCGGCGAGGCCAATGTAAGTATTGGTCTAATCAGGCTTATGTAGAGCCAGTGGATTATTTTGAAATTCAGGGCCCATTTCCAGCTTACGACCCATCTTCAAAATGTTCAATATCTTCTCATTATACTACTGAATGTGACATTTTCAATTCAGTTTCCTATCCCAGATCTTTCTAGGTTAGGTTGATAAGAGGGTGCAGATATTAATCTGCCCCGTGCCACTATAGGCATGCACCTAAGCCAGTACTCCGCTTGTTCTGGGCTCTAAATACTAGTAAAAGCAACCTCGAGAAAGAAATTTTTAAGTTAGGAATTCCGTGCTACTTACAAAATCCTGAATTGTTTCCAATACCACTACCCTAAGTTAGTTCATGTCTGGTATCGTGTCCCCACCTAAGTACCGGTGTCTGTTAGCCCCAAAAGCCGGGCAATGACATAGGAAATGTTCCAACATCTCATCATCTTCCTCACATGCCATACACATCATCTCATCATCTTTCCCGTTATGCCAAAAACTATAATGACCTCCTTCTTACTTCCTTTCAGTAATAGCCTCGTCCTCTTACGATCCGGATCACCCCATAGGATTTTCGCCGTCCTACCAACTGTTTCGCTGTTGCACAGTGTTACACAGCGTTGGTCGCCCACGTCCTTATAGGACTGCATCGACCCGAAAGGCTTCGGGTTAACGAAGCTTATCGACGGCATTTCTCTGGCCTTCACTGCCAAATTGTCTGCCGTTCATTCATTCCCCCTTACTCCGTTATGGCCCAGCACCCACACGGATTTTGCCATCCTCAGAGAAGGCGTTTATCTCCTTCTTACACTGCAAGACTGTTCTTGATCTTACCTTCCTGCTTGTTATTGCCCTTATGAACATTTTACTGTCCGTAAAGATGTTCACACTGGACGTCCTAGCGTAAGTACCACACCACCTCACGCATTCCGTGATCGTGATCACCAACCCCATTCTGTCCCCTAGCTTTGATCCTTCCGTATAAAAGCTAGGGAACAGCATGGTTCTGGAGTACACCTAAGTATTTGTGATTGTCACACATCGATATCTTTCTGTTAGGGACCAAAATTGTGGCCACCTCGTAAACTGGCAGATTTTAGTCTTCTCTGGATTAACATTGAGACACCTAGATCTAGGCCAGTCATATGCCATTTTCAAGACCCTTTTAGCCCTTCAGCAGAGCTCATTCGGATCCTTACCCCTTAGAAGTATTATAACATCGGGTTCAAATCCTTCCTCGGTCATTTATGGTGGTCACCCATAGGAGTGGCGATAAAATGCCCCCTCTATGTCAATGCATACCGCCAATGTGTACGTCTTGTGCATCGTCTGATTCTTCTATTTTATCCACAACCTCGTGCAGTGTAGTCTCCAACGACCATCTTTTGACATTGGCATACTGTTTGGATTTGAGCATTTCGCTGGATGTCCTACTCTTTATCATGGTGTCCACAATACGTTCCATGGATTTGAAGAGAAAGCACATAAGGCTTACAGGTCTGTAAGCCTTTAGTATCACATAACTTACCCTTCCGGGCTTGGTTATAAATACCACCCTTATTTGCATATACTCCTTATTTTTCTAAATATATGCAAATCCTAGGTATGCTACGAAAATAGCGGCCAAATGGGGGGCGCGGTAGTCGGCCTTCTTCTATAGTAACGCCGGAAATATTCCATCGGGTTCGGGTTATTTAAATGGTTTGAAGCTCATCTAAGCTTCGTGTATCCTAAATTCTGTAATTATAAACCTTCGATCAATTTCATTATTCCAAGCACCCCGTGTCTCCTTGAGTCCCGTCGTATCCTGTGGGAAATGCGTTTTCATCATAATCATCAACATATACGCCGAGGTCTCTCCCTCCCTCGCCCTCTGTCACGCCCTCTCCCTCCCTCTCCATCTCTCCTTCCCTCTCTCCCTCCCTCTCGCTCTCTCCCTCCCTCTCCATCACTCCCTCCTTCTGTCATGTCATATCCTGTGGAAAATGCGTTTTCATCATAATCATCAACATATCCTCCGAGGTCTCTCCCTCCATCTGCCTCTCTCCCTCCCTCGCCCTCTTCCTCTCTCCCTCCCTCGCCCTCTTCCTCTCTCCCTCCCTCGCCCTCTTCCTCTCTCCCTCCCTCTCTCTCTCCCTCCCTCTCTCTCTCCCTCCCTCTCTCTCTCCCTCCCTCTCTCACTCTCTCACTCTCCCTCCCTCTCTCTCTCTCTCGCTCTCTCTCTCCCTCCCTCTCCCTCCCTCTCTCTCTCCCTCCCTCTCCCTCTCTCCATCCCTCTCCCTCTCTCCCTCCCTCTATCATGTCATCTACTAACGTTTCGGTTTGGACCAGGGTTTTTGATAGAAACTTTTTATACCCACGACCGAAGGATGGGGGTATATTCATTTTGTCATTCCGTTTGCAACACATCGAAATATTCACTTCCGAACCTAGAGAGTATATATATTACTGATCGCCGTAAAAATCTAAGACGCTCTAGCCATGTCCGCCCGTTTGTCTGTTGAAATCACGCTGCAGTCTTTAAAAATGGAGATATTGAGCTGAAACTTTGCACAGATTATTTTTTATACCCACCACCGTAGGATAGGGGGTGTATTCATTTAGTCATTCCTTGTGCAACACATCGAAATATCAATTTCCGACCCTACAAAGTATAAATACTTCAGATCGACGTAAAATTCTAAGACGATTTAACGATGTCCATGTGTCTGTCCGTCCGTCTGTTGTAATCACTCTACAGTCTTCAAAAATTGAGATATTGAGCTGAAATTTGGCACTGATACGTTTTTTGATGCACGCTGGTTAAGTACTTGAACGGGCCAAATCGGACCATATTTGGATATAGTTGCTATATAGACCGATTTTCCGACAAAGGGTCCAATGCCCATAAATGCTTAATTTTTCATCCGATTTCGCTGGAATTTGAAACAGTGAGTAGTTTTAGGCCTCCCGACATCTGACCCAAATATGGTCGGACTATTTTTATATGTAGCTGTCATATATACCGATCTAACGATAAAGGATCTGAAGCCCATAAAAACTTGATTTATTACCCGATTTCGCTGAAATTTATAACAGAGGGCTATCTTAAATCTCCTGATATCTGACCTAAATATGGCCCAATCGGACTTTATGTAGGTATAGCTGCTATGTAGACCGATCTCCAGATAAAGGGTCTAAAGCCCATAAAAGCTTTATTTTTTAACCGACATTGAGTATTTTTACGCCTCCTAACCTCGGACCCAAATGTGGTTCAGATCGGAATATATTTAAATATAGCTGCCATTTAGACCGATCTGCCGATAAAGGATCTAAAGCCCATAAGAGCTCTATATATTACCCGATTTCGGTGAAATTTGAAACAGCGGGTAGTCTTAGTTCTCCGGACATCCGTGCCAAATATGGCTCGGATCGGACTATGTTTATATTGGGTTGCCCAAAAAGTAATTGCGGATTTTTTAAAAGAAAGTAAATGCATTTTTAATAAAACTTAGAATGAACTCTAATCAAATATACTTTTTTTACACTTTTTTTCTAAAGCAAACTAAAAGCAACAGCTGATAACTGACAGAAGAAAGAATGCAATTACAGAGTCACAAGCTGTAAAAAAAATTGTCAACGCCGACTATATGAAAAATCCGCAATTACTTTTTGGGCAACCCATTATTTAGCTGTCATACAGACGGATATCCCGGTAAAGGGTCTGAAGCGAATAAAAGCTTTATTTTTTCTATAGACTGATGTGCCGATTAAGGGTCTGAAGCTCATAAAAGCTTTGTTTATTACCCGATTTTGTAGAAATTTGAAATACAAAATTCAACAGTGACTTATATTTATTAGCCCACTCAATATCCGTGTCGAATTTGGGCGCATAAGTTATCCAATTTTCACCAGATTTTGCCGAAAGGGGGTTTTCATATATACCCGATTTGGTGGGTATCCAAAGTTCGACCCGGGCGAACTTAATGCTTTTTTACTTGTTTGTCCATAAGCAGGTTAAGTTCGAAGATGGGCTATATGGGACTCTTTTTTTTATACATCCCCCATATAGACCGATCCGCCGATTTAGGGTCTAAGGCCCATATTAATTATCCGATTTTGCTAAAATGTGGGACAGCAAGTTGTGCTAGACCCTTCGACGTTCTTTTTCAATTTGACTCAGATCGGATATAGCTGCATATAGACCGATCTCTCGATTTAAGGTCTTAGCCCCATAAAAGGCGTATTCATTGTCCAATTTCGCCGAAATTTGGGACAGTGAATTATGTGAGGCCCCTCGACATTTTTCTGCAATTTAGCCCAGATCGGTCCAGATTTGGATATAGCTCCCATATAGACCGATCTTTCGATTTAGGGTCTTAGGCCCATTAGAGGGGTTTTTATGTCCGATATCGTCGAAATTTGGGACAGTGAGTTGTGTTAGGGCCTTCGACATTTTTCTTAAATCTGGCCCAGATCGGTTCAGGTTTGGATATAGCTGCCATATAGACCGAACTATCGATTAAAGGTTTTGGGCCCATAAAAAGCGCATTAATTGTCCGAAGTTGCCAAAAATTGGGACAGTGAGTTGGGTTAGGGCCTTCGACATTTTTCTTAAATCTGGCCTAGATCGGTTTAGGTTTGGATATAGCTGCCATATATACCCATCTCTGGATTTAAGGTCTTTTAGCCCATAAAAAGCGCATTAATTGTCCGATGTTGACAAAAGTTGGGACCATGGGTTGTGTTAGGCCCTTCGACATTTTTCTTGAAACTGGCTTAGATCGGTTCAGGTTTGGATATAGCTGCCATATAGATCGAACTATCGATTAAAGGTTTTGGGCCCATAAAAGGCGCAATTATTGTCTGATGTCGCCGAAATTTGGGACCATGAGTTGTGTTAAGTCTTTCGACATTTTTCTTGAAACTGGCCCAGATCGGTTCAGGTTTGGATATAGCTGCCATATAGACCGAACTATCGATTTAAGGTTTTGGGCCCATAAAAAGCGCATTAATTGTCCGATGTTGCCAAAAATTGGGACAGTGAGTTGGGTTAGGGCCTTTGACATTTTTCTTAAATCTGGCCGAAATCGGTTTAGGTTTGGATATAGCTGCCATATATACCCATCTCTGGATTTAAGGTTTTCTAGCCCATAAAAGGCACAATTATTGTCTGATGTCGCAGAAATTTGGGGCCGTGAGTTGTGTTAGGGCCTTCGACATTTTTCTTGAAACTGGCCCAGATCGGTTCACATTTGGATATAGCTGCCATATATACCCATCTCTGGATTTAAGTTCTTAGGCCCATTAAAGGCGCAATTATTGTCTGATGTCGCCGAAATTTGGAACCATGAGTTGTGTTAGGGTTTTCGACATTTTTCTTGAAACTGGCCCAGATCGGTTCAGATTTGGATATAGCTGCCATATATACCCATCTCTGGATTTAAGGTTTTAGGCCCATAAAAAGCGCATTTATTGTCCGTTGTCGCTGAAATTTTTTGACTGTGAGTAGTATTTGGCCCTTCGACATCATTCTCCAATTTGGCTCAAATCGGTCCAAAATTGAATATAGCTGCCATATAGACCGATCTCTCGATTTAAGGTTTTGGACCCATAAAAGGCGCATTTATTGTCCGATTTTTGCAAAACTTCGGCAGTGATATGGACATAATGAATCGAGTTACTAGTCTTCGATATGGTATGAACATTCCTGGCCGCTTTTAGCATTTCGCTATTTAGCAAATCAAGTGACATAGCCAACAGATTTCCCCCTTTCTTTGTTGAAGGTTATACAAATTTGAAATGGAAGTAACATTCTCAGTTTTATACATTTTCAGGCATTGCCAATTTGCCTATTGAGGAATTGGGACAAACTGATCACATATCAGTGAGTGCTATCCAATTCCAGTTTAAGCTCAATGGTAAACGTCCATACATATTTAAACAAATACTAAATTTTATAATGGTTTTTCGCTTTATCATCATAAAATGGCTTTCCTTTGAACCCCATTTTATTCACAAAATGTCTATAAAAGCTATTCCGATAAAAACAAATCATATTTAATGTTTTTCCAAATTAAATAACAATAATTTTATATGCATTTTTTCCCCCATTCTATCAATAGATTCCAGACCATTCTCGGTTTTTGGTTGGCCAATATGTGACAATTCACGACGATGTCATCAGCCACGTGAACATCACAAATGTCAAGGAGGAGGATGGTGGCGAATATACCTGTACAGCACAGAACGCCATTGGCAAGTAAGTAAAAAAAAAAAAGCAAAAAAAAAAAGGAAAAAAATAAAGAATCTGCAAACAAATCAGAAAATCGTTATTGCAAATATTTATGTGCTGTTGAAATCAAATAACTTTAATTCAATTGGGAAGTTGAAAATTCTCTCATGGGCAAAAAATACATAGACAGCTTGGATTAGAAATTTGGTTTAATAAATGTTTAAAGTATAAGAGATGAAAAGCGTTCATATGTGACTATATTTTATTAAAAACAAATAATTCATGAAATTGTTTATTTAAAAACATGTTGGCTTTGATCATTAAGAAAAAACAAAAACAAACAAAAAGGATTTAAGTTCGGCCGGGCCGAACTTTGGATACCCACCATCTCGGGTATATATGTAAACCAGCTTTCGTTATAATCGAGTGCAAAATTCATAATTTATGCCCCCATGGCAGATATACCGAAATATGGACCAATTTGGACGAAATTCGGCACGGACATTGAGTGGTCTATGAAATACAAGTCACTGTTCAATTTTGGTGCAATATTAATCCCTTTTGTAGTTATATCCAATAATAGACCGATCTGAAGCATATACGGCACGGATGTCGAAAAGTCTAACATAAGTCACTGTGTCAAATTTCAACGTAGTCGGATTATAAATGTGCCTTTTATGAGGCCAATACTTTAAATCGAGAGATCGGTCTATATGGCAACTATATCCAAATCTTAACCGATCTGTTCCATAATGTAGAACTATGTCAAGGGGTTTAACCTTACTCAATGTCCCAAATTTCGGCGACATCGGAGAATAAATGCGCCTTTTATGGGTCTAAGGCACTAAAGCGGAGCATCGGTCTATATGATAGCTATATCCAATTCTGGATCGATCGGAGCCAAATGGACGAAGGATGTTGAAGGGCCTATGACAACTCACTGTCCCAAATTTTGGCGACATCGGATAATAAATGCGCCTTTTTTGGGCAAAATGCCTTAAATCGAGAGATCGGTCTATATTGCAGCTATATCCAAATCTGGACCGATCTGGGCCAAATTGACAAGGGATATCGAAGGACCCAACCCAACTCACTATACCAAATTTCAGCAAAATCGGATAATAAATGTGGCTTTTATGAGCCTAAGACCCTAAATCGGAGGTCGGCCTATATGGCAGCTATATTCAAATCTGGACCGATCTACACCAAATTGACGAAGGATGTCGAAGGGCCTAACATAACTTACTGTCTTAAATTTCAGTAAAATCGGATAATAAATGTGGCTTTTATGGGCCAAATACCCTAAATCGGCGGATCGGTCCATATGGCAGCTATATTCAAATCTGGACCGATCTGTGCCAAATTGACAAGGGATGTCGAAGAGCCCAACACAACTCACTATCCCATATTTCAACAAAATCGGATAATAAATGTGGCTTTTATGGGCCTTTGACCCTAAATCGGAGGATCGGTCCATATGGCAGCTATATCCAAATCTGGACCGATCTGGGCCAAATTGGCAATGGATGTCGACTGGTCCAACACAACTCACTATACCAAATTTTAGCAAAATCGAATAATAAATGTGGCTTTTATGGGCCAAAGACCCTAAATCGGCCGATCAGTCTATATGGGGGCTATATCAAGATATAGTCCGATATAGCTCATCTTCGATCTTCACTTGCTTATGGATAAAAAAAGACTCTGTGCAAAATTTCAGCTCAATATCTCTATTTATGAAGACTGTAGCGTGATTTCAACAGACAGACGGACAGACGTACGGACATGTCTAGATCGTCTTAGATTTTTACGCGGTTCAAGAATATATATGCTTTATGGAGTCGGAAATGGATATATCGATGTGTTGCAAACGGAATGACAAAATGAATATTCCCCCATCCTTCGGTGGTGGGTATTAAAATGTATTTATTGGGTATTTACCCGGTAGAAACCCATCACTATTTATGGGGTCTTAAACGAATATTTCGAGGACGAATGACGAAATTAGTATACACCCATCCGATGGTGGAGGGTATGAATATTAAGCTGAAATTTTGCACAGACTCGTATTTCTTCCATGCGCTGGTTAAGTTTTTGAATGGGCTAAATCGAAGTATATAGCTCCCATATAAACCGATCTCCCGATTTCACTTCTTGAGCTCATGGGAGCCACAATTTTTGTGCGATTTGGCTGGAGTTTTGCATATAGTGTTCTGTTATGACTTTCAACAATTGCGACAAGTACGTTCCAATTCGGTCTATAACTAGATATAGCTCCCATATAAACCGATATAGCTTCCATATATAGGTAAAGTCTAACCTGGTGTAGCTCCCATACAAACCGATCTTCCGATTTGACTTCGTTAGTCCTTACAAGTCGCAATTTTTGTCCGATTTGGCTTTAATTTGCATTCGTTGTTCTCTTACGACATCCAACAGCTGCGCCAAGTACGGTCTGAATGGGTCTATAACCTAATAGAGCTCCCAACCGGTCTCTCGATTATGATTGTTCGGTTCCTAGGGGCTTTCTTTGTTTGCTGGTTAGGCAGTAGTTTGGTACGTAGAATATAATGATGACCCTTCAAGGAAATTTAGTTTGTGTAAATTATTAGCAGAATCCATGGTGATGAGTTCCCAAGATTTGGCCCTGCCGAACTTTGCACGCTTTTACTTGTTTTTTTCAGATTTCGCTGAAATTTGAAAAAGGAAGTTGTGCCCAGTTATTCAAACCGTATATGGTCCATATCGTTCCATATCGTACATATAGCTGCCATGTAGACCGATATGAAGGTTTAGGGTCTTAAGCCCATAACAGACGCATTTATTATCCGATTTCGCTGAAATTTAAAAATAGAGAGTTGCTTTAAGCTTCCCGACATCCGACTTAAAAATGGTTCAGATCGGACTTATTTAGATATAACTGTCATATGGGCCGATCTGCTGATTTATGGTTTTAAACCCATAAAAACCGCAATTTATACCCGATTTGGCTGAAACTTGGAATGGTGAGTTGATTAAAGCCGCTTCAAATATGGTTCAAATATGGTTAAAGTTTCCATGCGAAAATTTTAAATTTTCGGTGGAGTCACGAATTAAGGCCCATTTCCCCTAAGGACACATAGTTTAGGAGATACAGGCATTTTAAAATTTTCATGCGAAAATTTGAAATTTTCGGTGGAGTCACGAATTAAGGCCCCTTTCCCTCTAGGACACATAGTTTAGGAGATTTTGAAATTTTCATGCGAAATTTTTAAATTTTCGATGGAGTCACGAATTAAGGCCCATTTCCCTCTAGAACGCATAGTTTAGGAGATGCAGCCATTTCAAAATTTTCATGCGAAATTTTGAAATTTTCGGTGGAGTCACGAATTAAGGCCCCTTTCCCTCTAGGACGCATAGTTTAGGAGATACAGGCATTTTAAAATTTTCATGCAAAAATTTAAAATTTTCGGTGGAGTCACGAATTAAGGTCCCTTTCCCTCTAGGACGCATAGTTTGGGAGATACAGTCATTTTAAAGTTTCCATGCGAAAATTTTAAATTTTCGATGGAGTCACGAATTATGGCCCATTTCCCTCTAGAAAGCATAGTTTAGGAGATACAGCCATTTTAAAATTTTCATGCGAAATTTTGAAATTTTCGGTGGAGTCACGAATTAAGGCCCCTTTCCCTCTAGGACGCATAGTTTAGGAGATACAGCCATTTTAAAGTTTTCAAGCGAAAATTTTAAAATTTCAAATAAAACCATACCAAAAATCTTGCCAAATGCCAAGATTCGGGCTAGCTGAACTTAAAACGCATTTACTTTTTTCGTTTAGTTAAAGTAAAAATAATTTCTGTTTTTTTTTCTACAAAATTTGCATTGATTAATCTCAACGATTATCTGATTTAAACGCTTTGCATATGCAGCTTAAATTTAATGGCCTATGTCCTTTATTTCGTTATTTTGTTTGCTGTTAAAGCAAACTTCAATACAAACTATAAAATGACATGGTTTATTATTAATCAATGCATCGCTCATTCGCCTCATGTTATGGTTTAATGTTAATGTGTCTGTTTTTTGCGTCGTCTATTTGCAGAGTCTCACACAGTGCTAAAGTGAATATTTACGGTTTGCCGCATATTCGTGAAATGCCAAAAATAACTGGAATATCGGGTCACGATTTAATTGTTAAATGTCCTGTAGCCGGTTATCCAATCGACAAGATACACTGGGAAAGAGGTAAGAGGACATTAAAACGCATTGCCTCTGGTGGAAAATTTTATGAAATCCTTGTTGGTTGTGTTTTTTTTTTTTTGTTTTCTTCCAGATGGCCAAACCTTGCCAATAAATCGCCGCCAAAGGGCCTACAACAATGGCACATTAATCATTGAACAACTGCAGAGACTGGAGGATGCGGGCACCTATACATGCATGGCGCAGAATAAACAAAAGCAAACTTCGCGAAGGAATGTGGAAATTCAAGTCTTAGGTAAGTTCAACAAGTGAAGGAAGGAGGTTAAGGCTTTAAATGGAAATAGCCAACTCACTGCATAGTCAAAACTGGATAAGTGAAATGCTAAAAATACCTTCATTTGGTAACACTTATCCGTAGTGTTCAGTTTAGCCTGGTTCGGAAAAGTGAAATGAGTTTCCAGTTAAGCGTTACACTAGTTTTGATTCATTTGCCAATTCCTTGAGTGACAATTTGATATTTCTGCCAACAATTAACAAGTAAAAAGGCATTAAGTTCAGCCGGTCCGAACTTTGGATACCCACCACCTCGGGTATATATGAAAAACCCCCTTTCGTCACAATCCGGGGAAAATTGGATATAAACATAGTCCGATCCAAACCATATTTGAAACGGATGTCGAAAGAACTAAGACTACTCACCGTTTCAAATTTCAGCAAAATCGGGTAATAAATAGAGCTTTTATGGGCTTCAGACCCTTTATCGGCAGATCGGTCTATATGACAGCTATATCTAAATATGGTCCGATCTGAACCACATTTGGGTCCTATGTAAGGAGGCGTAAAACTATTCACTGTTTCAAATTTCCACAAAATCGGTTAAAAAATAAAGCTTTTATGGGCTTTAGACCCTTTATTTGGAGATCGGTCTATATGGCAGCTATACCTAAATATAAGCCGATTTGATCCATATTTGGATCAAATATCAGGAGGCTTAAGACAACCCACTGTTTCAAACTTCCGCGAAATCGGGTAATAAATAGAGCTTTTATGGGCTTCAGACCCTTTATCGGCAGATCGGTCTATATGACAGCTATATCTAATTATAGTCCGATCTGAACCACATTTGGACCCAGTGTTAGGAGGCATAAAACTATTCAAAGTTTAAAATTTCAGCGAAATCGGTTGAAAAGTAAAGCTTTTATAGGCTTCAGACCCTTTATCGACAGATCGGTCTATATAACAGCTATATCTAAATATAGACCGATCTGAACCACATTTGGATCCATTGTTAGAAGGCGTCAAACTACTTATTTTTTTTAAATTTCAGCGAAATCGGTCAAAAAATAAAGCTTTTATGGGCTTCAGGCCCTTTATCGGGAGATCGGTCTATATGACAGCTATATCTAAATATAGTCCAATCTGAACCACATTTGGGTCAGATGTCGGGAGGCTTAAATTAACCCACTGTTTAAAATTTCAGCGAAATCGGTTAAAAAATAAAGCTTTTATGGGCTTCAGGCCCTTTATCGGGAGATCGGTCTATATGACAGCTATATCTAAATATAGTCCGATCTGAACCACATTTGGACCTAGTGTTAGGAGGCATAAAACTACTCAAAGTTTCAAATTTCAGCGCAATCGAGTAATAAAAAAAGCTTTTATGTCCTTCAGACCCTTTATCGGGAGATCGGTCTATATGACAGCTATATCTAAATATAGTCCGATCTGAACCATATTTGGGTCAGATATCGGGAGGCTTAAATTAACCCACTGTTTCAAATTTCAGCGAAATCGGGTAATAAAAAAAGCTTTTATGTGCTTCAGACTCTTACTCGGGAGATCGGTCTATATAGCAGCTATATCCAAATATGGTCCGATTTGGCCCGTTTAAGAACTTAGCCAATGTGCATAAAAAGGACGTATCTGTGCCAAGCTCAAAATCTCAATTCTTGAAGGCTGTTGAGTTATTAGAACAGACGGACGAATAGACGGACAGACGGATAGACGGACAGACGGACAGACACACGGACATCGTTAAATCGTCTTAGAATTTTAAGACGATCCGAAATATATACTCTGTAGGGTCGGAAACTGATATTTCTAAGTGTTGCAAACGGAATGACAAAAAAAAAATATACCCCCTTCCCTACGGTGGTGGGTATAAAAAAAATGTGATTTTTTTCCCATACAAATTACTCTTTTAACGACCAACCGTTTAAGTGCGAATTTTATTTAACGACCAACAATATTTGGGAAGAAAGCATGATTTTCAGATTTATGATTTTTTATTTACCAGCCTCAACAAATAAAAACCAAACACCAAGCACATGCTGAACTTTTTTGCGTGGAATAAACGAAAACTCTCAAAAGAAACTAAAAATGATGTGACTGAGTATTGCACTTAAGAGCCAATTTTGTGGCTGAAAAGCGAATCGGATTACTTCCTCTTTTTGACGGTTAGACACATTATAGATAAGTGCGAATTTCGCTTTGCTGCCATAAATAAGTCAAAACTACTGTATAAGAATAATAGCTATTGGGTTGCCCAAAAAGTAATTGCGGATTTTTTAAAAAAAAAGTAAATGCTTTTTTAATAAAACATAGAATGAACTTTAATCAAATATACTTTTTTAACACTTTTTGTCTAAAGCAAGCTAAAAGTAACAGCTGATAACTGACAGAAGAAAGAATGCAATTACAGAGTCACAAGCTGTGAAAAAATTTGTCGCCGACTATATGAAAAATCCGCAATTGCATTGAATAACTCCAAAAATGTATGGAACTTTCCATCAAGTTTTACTTTGGAGGGATTTTTCGCCAAAGCGCGTATTACAGTTATGTGGTTTCGATTGTCGTTGTGTTTCGAACGTTCGAAAACTCTGATGCTTTTCACAAACAGGCAGACGGACATAGGTCAATCGACTTTGTAATAGTTAAGATCACTTTTTATACCCACCACCATGAGATGGAGATATTCTAATGAAGTCATTCCGTTTGTAACACCTCGAAATATTGATCTAGGACCCCATAAAGTGTATATATTCTTGATCGTCTTGGCATTCTGATTCGAACTTGGCATTCTGATTCGAACCGCCTCCTCCCGATATCTAAAAATTATATAGCCTATGTTTTCTTCCAGACACAACGTACACAATCTATGAAAATTTTAAGAAAATCGGTTCAGCCAAGTATCATGTAGGCATAATGGATCTAATGGCATTTTTGAGGGGTGGCCTGACCCCCTATACTTCGATCTAATTTTGTATGCCAGATTCGAAGTCTATTTTCGAATACCTTTCATTTGAACCCCATATTAAAATAAACGTCCAATATGTCTGTTTGAGGGAGTTTTGTGGTTGGGGCGGCCCGGTGGGTACTTAAACTCAAATTTTAATACCACATTCGTATTCTACTCTCTAATACCTTTTATTTGATACTTATATTATCCCGATCGGTCCACTTTTGATTTTGGGTTGTGTTTTTGGCATAAGGGGAAGGGTCCGTCCCCCTTCCTATATTGACAAATTATATAGCCTATGTTTCCCTCCAGACCAACATACACAATATGCGAAAATTTCGAGAAAATCGGTTCTGCCGTTTTTCAGTCTATACGGAACAAACAAACCGAGTCCCATATATCCGTGATTGCCTAATGTGTCCATTTCGGGCGTTTTTGTGGGGGTGAGTTGAGCCCCTATACTGTATGCCAGATTCGTTATCTACTTCTGCATGCTTTTCATTTGATACCCATTTTGTGCCTGTGGTGGTGGTGTTTTGGGTGGTGTTTTTGGGGTAACGGTGGAGGGTCCGCCCCCGTCCGTTATCAATATATTATAAAGCCTATCCCTTTTTCCTGATCATATTCGTAATCTACTACCAAATACCTTTCATTTGATTCCCATATTGTCATGATCGTCAAATAAATTATTTTAAAGGGTTTTGGGGCTGGGGCGGTACCCCAGGAGCTTGGACGCAACTTTTATTATGAAATTCGTATTCTACTCTTGAAGACCTTACATTTGAATCCCATATTGTCCTGATCAGGTCCACTTTTATTTATGAGGGGGAGGGTCCGCCCCACTGAATTTTGGTCCAAATTGGTCCATATTTCGCTATATCTGCTATGGGGGCAAAAATTATGCATTTCTCACAGAATTACAACGAAAGGTGGTTTACATGTATACCCGAGGTGGTGGGTATCCAAAGTTAGGCCCGACCGAACTTAAAGCCTTTACTTGTTGTTGGAGACGACCGTAGTTCAGAGGTAAGCATGTTCGCCTATGCCGCAGAGTGACTGGTTTCGAATCCTTTTCAGTCCTGGTTATCCTCTCCTATTTCGGGCGACATTTATTAAGCACTATGCCTTATAAAAACTTCTCCCCAAAGAGGTGTCGGCGTGCGGTTCAGACTCGGCTATAATAAGGTGATCCCTAATGGAATGTTTGCAAATTTGCAATTTGAACCGTCGGTAAACACATTTGAGTTCTATAAGAATTCTTTCAGATTTCCGCTGTAGTTCGATAAGACACTTCGGAATGTACATCCGAATTATATGCCAGAATTCGGTCAGAAATCGAGAAGACAAGTCTCAACATCATTATTCGGTCAGAAGTTTTAACGACAACCCTCTCAAATTTCCCATAGTTTTGGTTCAGAATTCTGTAAACATTCTGTCAGAAACATCAGATTTCAGTCCGTTTTTCGTACCAAAGTCGTGTCAATTCCACTCCATATATTTTTCGTTAAGAGTTCGATCAGATTTGGGATCTGAATTCGTATAAATTTTCCTACTTTCGTACAGACTTCTGACCAAATTCTGAATGTTTGGTTCACTGGGAAGAGACTATCGAGCAACTGTTGTCTGACCCAATTCTGAATGTTTGGTTCACTGGGAAGAGACTATCGAGCAACTGTGGTGTGTGTGTTCCGCACTAACAGTCAGAAGGAGTTCAAGGTTCTTATTTCACAAGTTGCTGGGCTTTTTAGAGCGATCTGGATGGTTTAAAACGTTAGGAGCTAGAAGGCATTTTCCTTCTCCTGCTCCTGTGGTATCACAGTGGACATTAACCTCCAAGTGAGACTACCACTTAAACCCAACCCAACCTAACCTTACCGTTTTATTAATTGTTTACGAAAGTAGATCACCTTGGCTCAGTGGTATGTCCATCTTGGACTCTGAAGGCCTAGCTTCAAATCCCGGCGAGAACTTCAAAAAAAAACTTTCAGCCGTGGTTATTCCCTTACAAATCCCGGCGACAGTTGTGAGGTATTCAGCCACATAAAACTTCTCAACGAAACTTGCTGCTTGACAGCACGCCATTTCGATTCGGTTATAAGAAGAACATCACTCATTGATATGAGAGAAGTATCCCATGTTCCTTAAGCAATATTCGCAAATTTGCATTCACAAGCGGAATGACAAAGTTATTCAATCCCCCATCCTAAAAGGTTTTTATACCCTCCACCATAGGATGGGGGTATACTAATTTCGTCATTCTGTTTGTAACACCGCGAAATATGCGTCGAAGACGCCATAAAGCCGGACAGACATGGCTAGATCTAGCCTTTGTCTGTCCATCTGTCCGTCTAACTTTCGAAGGAGTAAAGCTAGTCGCTTGAAATACTTTTGATTAGCGTAGGTCGGTTGGGATTGTAAATGGGCCAAATCGGTCCATGTTTTGATAAAGCTGCCATATAAACCAATCTTGGATCTTGACTTCTTCAGCCTCTAATGGGCGGAATTCTCATCCGATTTGACTGAAATTTTGCACGTAGTTTTTGGTATCACTTCCAATAACTGTGCTAAGCATGGTGCAAATCGGTACATAACCTGATATAGCTGCCATATAAACCGATTTGGGGTCTTGACTTCTTCAGCCTCTAGAGGGCGCAATTCTCAATTTGATTTGACTGAAATTTTGCACATGGTGTTTTGGCATCACCTCCAACAACTGCGCTAAGTATGGTTCAAATCGGTCCATGTTTTGATATAGCTGCCATATAAACCGATCTTGGATCTTGATTTCTTGAGCCTCCAGAGGGCGCAATTCTCATCCGATTTGAAATTTTGCACGTAGTGTTTTGATACCACTTCCAATAACTGTGTTAAGTATGAATCCAATCGGTTCATAATCTGGTATAGTTGTCATATAAACCGATCTTGGATCTTGATTTCTTGAGCCTCTAGAGGGCGCAATTCTCATCCGATTTGACAGAAATTTCGCATGAGGTGTTTTGTTATAACTTCCAACAAGTGAGCTAAGTATTGTGCAAATCGGTTCATAATCTTGTATAGCTATCATATACACCGATATTGGATCCCGACTTCCTCAGCCTCTAGAGGGCGCAATTCTCATCCGATTTGACTGAAATTTTGCATGAGGTGTTCGTTATGACTTCCAATAACTGTGCTAAGCATGATGCAAATCGGTTTATAACCTGATATAGCTACCATATAAACCGATCTTGGATTTTGACTTCTTCAGCCTCTAGAGGGCGCAATTCTCATCCGATTTGACTGAAATCTTGCATGAGTTGTTTTGTTATGACTTCCAATAACTGTGCTAAGCATGATGCAAATCCGGTTATAACCTGATATAGCTGCCATATAAACCGATCTGCGGTCTTGACCTTTTGAGCCTCTAGAGGGCGCAATTCTCATTCGATTTGACTGAAATTTTGCATGAGGTGTTTTGTTATGACTTCCAATAACTGTGCTAAGCATGGTGCAAATCGGTTCATAACCTGATACATATATAATCGATCTTTAAATTGATACAGCTCCCATATAAACCTATCTCCCGATTTCGCTCCTACAAGGCGCAATTCTTATCCGAATGAACTGAAATATTACACAATGACCTCTACAATGTTCTGCATTTATTTGTGGTCCGAATCGGACTATAACTTGATATAGCTCCAATAGCATAACAGTTCTTATTCAATATTCTTTGTTTGCCTGAAAAGAGATACCGCGCATAAAGCTCGACAAATGCGATCCATGGTGGAGGGTACATACGATTCGTCCCGGCCGAACTTAACACGCTCTTACTTGTTTTCCATACTTGGATTATTCGCCTTTGAGGCTTTGGCAAAATTCTCAAAATGCTAAATACTAGGGAAACCATATGCACATAGTCATAAAGGAATCTTATTTTGGCTTCATAATAGAGCCACCAATATGTCCTGGGTGGTTGGGTGGTTGTTTGGTGGTTATGGCTTCAAGTAAGGTAAACATTTTTGAAATGTCAATGACTTCTTACTTAAATAGTCCGCAAATATGGCAATATAAAGAAAATGAGTAGAACAAAAACAAAACAAAAACAAATATTGCAGTAAATATTTGTATTATTTCTCTTTTTGCCAAGTGAGCCACAATCAAAACCTCATCAACAGCTGCCATCATTGGAGTGAAGAACACTCTTCACACATAGCAACGCGAAAGCAGCAACAGCGGCTGTTGGAATGCTGCTTCAGCATCTGCAGTAGTTACTAACTGCACAAAATAATCAGTCTTTTCAATTTTTGTCTGTACATACACACCCACACAGCGACAAACATGCATACCAAACCAAAGCCATAAGGACTGCCAGGACCCATTGAAGTAAGAAATGAGTGATGAGTATGATGGCTGAAATCACCATCACCATCATCGACTTCGTTCTCATTCTGCTTCTCGTCATCATTATCTTCATAGTCAACAGCACCATCAAAGTCATTTTCATTGCTATCATCGCCATTGTTGAGAATACAATTTGGGTTTATTATTGCTTTTGTTGTTGCAACTGCAACGCCAGTCAAGTATTGCATCATAACAGACACTAAGGATGGCTTGCAGTCTGGAAAGCTAATATTTTGTCTGATTATCCAGCTATCCACAATCCTAGAACCATGGATACAGTGGCAGGGGATAGAAAGTGTTCATTGTGCCTTAAGATAATTTCTTATTCTCCAAATTTGATAGAATTACTTAGAATGGCTTTGCAGTATTAACTGACACAAGATTCTCAGAAAAAATAGGGAAAGAGATTACCGAGAAGATAATGGGGGTATAATAATTTTGTTATTCCATTTGCAATAGCTGGAAATAGTGAACTTACGCTCGACGTACAGTGGGCCAAAGGGCGAAAAACTTGGAAATAATTGGAATAACCTGTTGATCAAAGTGGTAAAAAAATTTACTAGACATTTGTAAAGGGGGTGATAGGCTTTCAGCAAAGAGGCATTGTTGGTCTAGGAACTGTATGTAGTTTACATTTTTGCTATATGATTTTTTGAAACAGAATCGACCCGGCCTAATATATATACTTTAAATACATGGTCCTACAATTGGATATCATATTCGTTTTCTATACCCAAATACCTTTATTTGAGCCCCATATTGCGATGGTCAGTAAAAAATTGCTGTTTGTGGGGTATTTTGGGAAAGGGTTAGACCCCCAGAAAATTGGGGGTCTAACCCTTTCATTAAAGCCCCACATTGACATGGTCGATAAATATGCCCGCTTTAGGGGTGTTTTAGGGAGTGGGGTGGTCCCCCAATCGCTCAGCCCAGAAAATATATCGGCAACGTGCTCTATTCTCATATATTTGAACCTTTCATTAAAGCCCCACATTGACATGGTCGGTAAATATGCCCGATTTAGGGGTTTTTAGGGAGTGGGATGGTCCCCCAATCGCTAAGCCCTGAAAATATATCAGCAACGTGCTGTATTCTCATATATTTGAACTTTTCATAAGAGCCCCACATTGACATGATCGATAAATATGCCCGCTTTAGGGGTGTTTTAGGGAGTGGGGTGGTCCCCCAATCGCTTAGCCCTGAAAATATATCAGCAACGTGCTCTATTCTCATATATTTGAACCCCATATTGCTATTGGACTCAAAATTGGATATCAACTTCGCTTTCAAATCTCAAATACCATTCACATATTGAAAAGGCCAGAAAATATGTTCGATTTGGGGTATGGACCCTAAAAACAATGAACATCGAGCTCCACTGTCTTGAAGACCCAAATTGTCTTTGTGAGCAAATACGTCCTACTTGTAGGTTATTATGATGGTGGCACCTTCCCTAGACAGTTGGTCCCGAATGTTGATGTCAGATTCATGGTCTACTGCCAAATACCCTTCTTTTGAGCCATAGTCGGCCAACATGACCGGTTTGGGGGGTGTTTTAGGGGATGGGGCGGCCACTCAGTGACTTGACTTTGCAAATGTATATCAGATTCGTGTTCTACTCTAAAATACCTCAGCAAATACATCCTATTTGGGTGGTGTTACGGGATGAGGTGGCCCCATGTACACTTTTCCCGACCATTGATATTAGATTCTTGCTCTACTGCTTGCTTTACTGCCGAAGACCTTTCATTTGAGCCCCATATTGCTATGGTCGTAAATGTGTCTTCTTTGGGGGATGTTCTTGGGGATGAGCGGTGCCTCAAACACTTGGTCCCTCATCTGGATATCAGATTCGTATTGTATACTCAAATACCTTCATTTACACATTTCATTTAATTCCCAAATTGCCATGGTCAGTAAATAAGTCCTGTTTGGGGGATGTTACGGGAAAAGAGTTGACCCCCAGAAACTTTCAGATTCCTCCTTCACTCCCAAAGACCTTGCATTTGAGCCCCACATTGCTAAATTTGTCTTCTTTATGGGATGTTCTCGGGGATGGGCGATCCCTCAAGCACTTGGTGCCACATCTGGATATCAGATTCATATTCTACACTCAAATGCCTTTCATTTAAGCCCCATATTGCCATGGTCAGTATGTAAGTCCTGTTTGGGGGGTGTTTTGGGGAGGGGTGGACCCCCAGAAACTTTGTCCCAAATTTGAATATCAGATTCGTATATTCCTCGCAAATACCTGTCCCATATTGCCATGGTCGGTAAATATGTCCGATGTACTCGGGGATGGGCGGTCCCTCAAACACTTGGTCCCTCACCTGGATATCAGATTCGTATTCTACACTTAAATGCCTTTCATTTAAGTCCCATATTGCCATGGTCAGTAAGTAAGTCCTGTTTGGGAGGTGTTTTGGGGAAGGGGTGAACCCCCAGAAACTTTGTCCCAAATTTGGATATTAAATTCTTACTATACTCTCCAATACCTTTCATTTGAGTCCCATATTGGCATGGTTGGTAAATATGTCCGATTTAGGGGTGTTTTGGGGCGGCCTCCCAAACACTTGGTCCCATATTTGGATATCAGATTCGTATTCTACACTCAAATACCTTTCATTTAATCCCCATATTGCCATGGTCTGTAAATTAGTCCTGTTTGGAGGGTGTTTTGGGGGAAGGAGTGGACCCCCAGAAACTTTGTCCCAAATTTGGATAGCAGATTCGTATTTTACTCTCAAATACCTTTCATTTGAGTCCCATATTGCCATGGTCGGTAAATATGTTCGATTAAGGGGTGTTTTGAGGGTTGGGGTGGTCCCCCAAACACTTGGTCCGACAATTTAATATCAGATACGTTTTCTAATCTTAAATACCTTTCATTTGAGTCCCATATTGTCGTGATTGGTGTATATATATATTTGGTAGGCTTTGGTGTGGGGTGCCCCCCCTAGGTACCCCATCCGAAATTTGGATACCAAATTTTTGTTTAGAGGCTACTATAAGAGAGCACACGAAATTTCGCTTAAATCGCACCACTCATCGCCGAGATCTGGCTTTTCGGAAAATTAGGGTAATGGGGAGGGTCCGCTCCCCCTACAGATTTAAAAAAATTTTATATCCTATTTTCACCACGGGATCATTATGCACTATCAGTGAAAATTTCAAGAAAATCGGTTCAATCGTGTTTCAGAGTCTATAAGGAACACACAAACAAACATAAGAAGATACAGGGTTAGATAATGTCAAAGTTGACCACTTTCCACTTTTGATCTACTGAACGGATTCAAATGCCTTAGGACTCTAGAGACAGAGCTTGGTGAGGTCTCCATTATATACATTAACTATGCCATCATATACCATTAAGGGGGTATACTTGCTTTACTTTATTTGGCTATGAGAGAACATTTGTTCCACTAGCCGAATGTAGAATAGCGAATCTTCTGCGCTCTCTTCTAAAATCTCTGAAACGAAGTTTTGAGGTGCCTCCCATCACTTGATATTTCCATCGGGCTTTTTGGTCTTCTCGGTTTGCGTGTAACACCGTGTTTGCCTTCAAAAGACTTCTTTGCTGGAGCTTCTTCATCCATTCTGACAACATGACCCAACCAAAGCAGCCATTGCATTTCGATGCGTGTAACTATGCTATCGCCGTCATACAGCGCATGCAGCTCGTGGTTCATACGTCGCCTATATTCTCCATTATCGCAAACTGGTCCATATATTTTACGAAGAATCTTTCTCTCAAATACTCCAAGTACTGCCTCATCTGCTTTCACAAGTACCCATACCCCAGAACCATACAACAACACGGGTAGTATCAGTGTCTTGTATAGTGCAATCTTCGTCTGTCGAGAGGTGGCCTTGTTCCAAACTGCTTTTTGGCTCAGACATTGCTTGAAATACCTTTGAACGTAAAGGGGTATCGAAGGCGGCTTTGTAGTCAACAAAGAGATGGTAGGTGTTGATTTGCCTTCTCGGGTCTTGTCCAGGACTTGACGCAGTGTGAATATCTGGTCTAGGGTGGATTTACCAGGACTAAAGCCGCTTTGATAAGGCCCAATTATCTCATTGACTTTAGGTTTTAAACTTTCACACAGTATGCTCGAGAGTATTTTGTATGTGATGGGGAGGAGACATATTCCTCTGTTGTTGGCACATTCCGTCTTGTCTCCTTTCTTGTGTACGGGACATAGTATGCTGAGGTTACAATTATCGGGTATGCGTTCTTCTATCCAGATTGCACAGATAAGCTGATGCATACGCCTTATCAGTGTGTCGCCTTCGGTCATAAATAGTTCAGCGGATAACCCGTCGGCTCCTGCTGTCTAGTTGGGTTCTTTAGTTGGGTCACTGCTACTTGCACCTCAATCTGACTAGGAGGTAAACATTCTTTCGCACAGTACGCTCGAGAATATCTTGTATGCGATGGGGAGGAGACTTATTCCTCTGTAGTTGCCAAATTCCGTTTTGCCTTCTTTCTTGTGTACGGGACATAGTATGCTGAGTTTCCAATCATCCGGTATGAGTTCTTCTAGCCAGATTGCGGTCTTAAATGGATCAGCGGGTAACCCGTCGGCTCCTGCTGCCTTGTTAGGTTCTTTAGTCGGGTCACTGCTACTTGCACCCCATTCTGACTAGGAGGTAAACATTCTATACCATCATCAGGGATTGGTTCTGCGGTATCCTCTTCGCCGCCAACTTCGCACACTAGCAGTTGGGTAAAATGTTATTTCCATATCCTCAGCATGCTATGTGTGTTAGTTACTAGATTTCCTTCTTTGTCTCCGGAGGAGATTGTGCCTGCACCAAAGCCATCGGTTTGATGTTTAATAAGGATTATGAATAGTTTAATTTTAAAACATCAAAATTTGCCTTAATTTTTTTCAGTGTTTTCTTAATAACTCCTTCAATGTTTAAGCTTTATGCTGGAAATTTCACACAAATTATGCAAGTATAAGTATGGGCACAATGAAATAAGTAAAAGCTTGTCAAATTCGGCCGGGCCTAACCTTGGGAACCCACCACTTGGGATTCTGCTAAAAGTTTATACAAAGGATTTGGACCGTACATGACACGATTGTAAGAAGTCGTAAAAGAATACTACGTAAAAAATTTCAGCCCCGTCGGATAAATATTGAGGCTTCCAAGGGCTCAAGAAGTCAAATCAGGAGATCGGTTTATATGGGAGCTATATCAGGTTATAGACCGATTCGGACCGTACTTGGCACAGTTATCGGAACTCATAACAGAACATTACATGCGAAATTTCAGCCAAATCAGACAAAATTTGTGGCTTGTAAGTGCTCAAGAAGGGAGATCGGTTTATATGGGAGCTATATTAGACTATAGACCGATTTGGACCGTACTTGATACTGTTGTTGAAAGTCATAACAGAACACTATGTGCAAACTTTCAGCTAAATCGGACAAAAGTTGCGGCTTCCAGGGGCTCAAGAAGTCATACCGGGAGATCAGTTTATACGGGAGCTATATCAGGTTATAGACCGATTTGAGCCATACTACACACAGTTGGTGGATATAATAACAAAACACTATCTGGAAAGTTGTAGCGAAATTGGACAAAAATTGTGGCTTCCAGGGTCTCAAAAAGTCATATCGGGAGATCGGTTTATATGGGAGCTATATCAGGTTATAGACCGATTCGGACCGTACACAGTTGTTGGAAGTCATGACAAAAGAAATCGGGATATGTGTTCATATGGGAGCTATATCTGAATCTCAACCTATATGGCCCATTTGCAATCCCCAACGACCTACATCCGTTAGAAATATCCGCGTTAAATTTCTTGCAGCTAGCTCTACGCGCTCGACCGCTATCGTGATTTCCACAGACGGACATGGGATAATCGACTTAGAATGTCAAGGTGATCAAGAATATATATACCTTATGGGGTCGCAGAGCAATATTTCGAAGTATTACAAACGGAATGACTAGATTAGTATATTTATTATCAAAATGCGAGCTCTGTTAAGAAAGTTCATGGCGGGCTTCTACCGTTCCATCGACGATGCTCATTTTTGACTCCAAGCGTACGGCAATAAGCAGAATTTTAGATTTTTGAGTGAAGATCAGCCAGAAGCATTGCAAGAGCCAATGCATCCGGAAAAAGTCACAGTTTGATGCGGTTTATGGGCTGGTGGCATCATTGGAGCGTACTTCTTCAAAGATGATGAGAATCGTAACGTAACTGTGAATGGTGAGCGCTACTGTGAGATGATATCCAACTGTTTTTAAACAAGGTTTCAACAAGACAGTGCCATATGCCACATAGCATGCATAACAATGGACTTATTTCGAGGCGAGTTCAGTGAACATTTTATTTCACGTTCAGTACAGGTTAATTGAAAAACTTTCCTAAAGCTCTTAAAAAATTATCCCTTTATTTGGCCATTAAAAATCGAAACTGAATCACAATGCGACGTCTACTTGTTAAACCATAAACATTTTCAATTATAAACAATTTTATGTCCATTATAACATTACAGTTGTCCATAGGCCAAAGCCATAGATGAAAATCGAAGCAACTACCATAGCACCGGTAAGCCTAGCTTGCTATCAACTTAGCTACTGAGGTGCTTCGAAAGTAACTCCTCAACCATTTGTTTGCCATACCAAAGGCACTGTGCCACTCTGATGTGCACTTCAACACCAGACACTAAGTGCAATTGCAGCAACTTATAGACCAGACACCCATACACACACCGCAACATTGTGTGTGTATGGCACTAAACGTTTTAAAGCCCCTCAAATCATTATTTGCCTCAACCATCGTTACTAATGAGTTGTGATTTTGTCCGGTCGTTATAAAATTTTTCTTTGCCCAATTTATCCTTATTGTGTTGTATTATTCTCCTTACCATTTCATTTATTTTCTTCCTTTTATCTTCTATAACTTTACAGTGCCGCCAAAAATAATGCCCATTCAAGCAATGACCAATATGCTGAGAGAGGGTATGCGGGCAGCAATATCATGCCAAATACTGGAGGGTGATTTACCAGTCAGCTTTAGATGGGAGCGCAATGGAAAACCTTTAATCGGAACTGGGTAAGAGTTTATTGAGAATAAATTTAAAATTGAGAGCTTTAAAAATATGATAACGCAGCTATTTGAGCTTTTTTGTACGAAATTATGCCCCGCGGGGTAACTGTAGAAAGAAAAACGATATTTAAACTACTTTCTGCTTTGGAAAAGGGTACTTAAACTACCGTTTCCTTTTAAAAAGGGTAATCAAACCACCTTTTCTTTTGTGAAAGAGCACTTAAACTACGCTTCTCTTTGAGAAACAATACTAAAAGCACCCTTTTGCTTTGAATAAGGAATCTAAAACTAACCTCTTCTTTGAGAAAGGAATCTAAAACTATTTTATACTTTGGGAAAGCAATCTGAAACTAACCTCTTCTTTGAGAAAGGGATCTAAAACTACTCTATGCTTTGAAAAATTTTCTAGAACTACACTTTTCTAAGGAAAAAGGTAATAATCTACACTTTTAACAGAGAAAGGCTGCTAAAACTACCTTCCCGTGGGAAAATGGTACCAAAATACCTCCTCCATAGGGAAAAAGGTACTAAAACTACCAGTTTTATAGCGAAAGGGCACTAAAACTACTATTTTCATAGCAAAAGGGTACAAAAACTACCCTTTCCATAGAGAGACGGTACTAAAACTACCCTTTCCATAAGGAATGGGTACTGAAACTACCTTTTCCATAAGCAAAGGGTGCTAAAACTACTATCCATAGAGAAATGGAACTAAAACTACCCTTTCCATAAAGAATGGGTACTGAAACAACCTTTTCCATAGGCAAAGGGTGCTAAAACTACTCTTTCCATTGACAATGGTGCTAAACCTACGCTTTCCATAGGAAAAGGGTGCTAAAACTACCCCTTCTTTTGTGAAAGGGCACTAAAACTATCCTTTCCATAGGGAAAGGTCCCTACACTACCATTTCCTTTGGAAAAGGTTACTAAAACTACCCTTTCTGTTGGGAAAGGGTACTTAAACTACGCTTTTCTTTGGGAAAGAGTATTGAACCTACGCTTTGCTTTGGGAAGGGGTACTAAAACCCCCATTTCCTTAAGGAAAGGGTACTAAATCTACCATTTCCTTAGGGAAAGGGTCTTAAACTACCCTTTCTTTTGGAAAGGGTACTAGAACTACCCGTTACTTTGGGAGAGGGTACTAAACCTTCGCTTTCCATTGTGAAAGGCTGCTAAAACTACCCGTTACTTTTGGGAAAGAGTAATAAAACTTTTCTTTCCTTAGGAAAAGGGTAAAAAAACTACCATTTCCTTCGGGAAAGGGTGCTAAAACTACCCTTTCCTTATGCAACGGGTACAAAAATTAGGCTTTCCTTATTTCTAGTACCCTTTCCCTATTGAAAAATTACTACAGCTACCCTTTCCTTAGGGAGCGGTTACTAAAACTATTCTCTCCTTAGTTCTAGTACCCTTTCCCTATTGAAAAAGTACTACAAATACACTTTAATTAGGGAGCGGGTACTACTAATACTCTTTCCCTAGGCAACGGGTAATAAAACTACCTTCTCCCTTAGAAAAGGGTACCAAACTACACTTTCCTCAGAGAAAAGGAACCAAAACTACCCTTTCCTACCATTTCCTTAGGGAAAGGTTACCAAAACTACCCTTTTCGTATAAAAAGGGTACCAAAACTACCCTTTTTTACGGAAAGTGTACTAAAACTTCCCTTACCATAGGGAAAGGATACCAAAGCTACCCATTTCTTAAGGAATGGGTATCACAGCTAGCCATTTCTTAAGGAAAGGGTACCAAAGTTACCCTTTCCTTAGGGAAGGGTACCAAAACTACCCCTTTCTTAAGGAAAGGGCACCAAAACTACCCTTTCGTTAGGGAAAGGGCGCCAATGCTACCCTTTCCTTAGGGAATAGGTACCAAAATTTCCCTTTCCTTGGGGAAAGGGTACCAAAACTACCCTTCCCCTAGGAAAAAGATACCAAAACTACCCTTTTCTTAGGGAAAGGGTACCAAATTTACCCTTTTTTAGGGAAATTGTAACAAAACTACCCTTTTCATAGGGAAATGGTACTAAAGCTACCCATTTCTTAAGGAAAGGGTTCTAAGGGAAAGAGTAAACTACCCTTTTCTAAGGGAAAGGGTACCATTCTTATATTTCCGTATAAAAAGGTACCAAAACTATCCTTTCCTTCGGGAAAGGGTACCAAAACTATCCGTTCCTAGGAGAAAGGGTCCCAAAACTTCCCTTTCCTAAGATAGATGGTACAAAAACTACCCTTTCCTTAGAAAAAGGGTACCAAAACTACCCTTCCCATATAAAAGCGTACCAAAAATACCTTTTCCTTTGGGAAAGGGTCCCAAAACAACCCTTTCCTCAGTGAAAGGGTCCCGAAACTACCCTTTCCTCAGAGGAAGGGTACCAAGACTATCGTATCCTTAGCGAAAAGGTATCAAAACTACCTTTTGTTACGGAAAGTGTACCAAAACTACCCTTTCCATAGGGAAAGTGTACTAAAGCCACCCATTTTTTAAGGAAATGGTTCTAAGGGAAGGAGTAAACTATCTTTTCCTAAGGGAAAGGGTACCAGTACTACCCTTTCCGTACAAAAGGGTACCAATACTACCCTTTCCGAATAAAACGATACCAAGCTACCAAAGGTTTCCACAGGGAAGTGTCCCAAAACTACCCTTTCCTACCAAAACTACACTTTTCTTAGGGAAAGGGTACCAAACTACCCATTCCCTTAGGGAGAGGGTACCAAAACCACTTTTTTTACTAAAGTGTACGAAAACTGCCCGTTCCATAGGGAAAGGTTACTAAGGCTACCCATTTCTTAAGGAAAAGGTTCTAAGGGAAAGGGTACCAAAACTACCCTTTTCTTAGGGAAAGGGTACCAAAAACCACTTTTTTTACGAAAGTGTACGAAAACTGCCCTTTCCATAGGGAAAGGTTACTAAGGCTACCCATTTCTTAGGGAAAAGGTTCTAAGGGAAAGGGTAAATTACCCTTTCCTAAGGGAAAGGGTACCGAAACTACCCTTTCCTCAGAGGAAGGGTACCAAGACTATCCTATCCTTAGCGAAAGGGTACCAAAACTACCTTTTGTTACGGAAAGTGTACCAAAACTACCCTTTCCATAGGGAAAGTGTACTAAAGCCATCCATTTTTTAAGGAAATGGTTCTAAGGGAAAGGGTAAACTACCTTTTCCTAAGGGAAAGGGTACCAGTACTACCCTTTCCGTACAAAAGGCTACCAATACTACCCTCTCCGAATACAAGAATACCAAAACTACCCCTTCTCAAAAAAAGGGTCCCAAAACTACCCTTTCCTCAGGGAAAGGGTACCTATACTACCCTTTCCGTCTAAAATGTTCCAAAACTACCCTTTCCTTAGGGAAAGGGAACCAAAACTACCCTTTTCTTAGGGAAAGGGTTTCAAAACCATTCTTTTTTTACGAAAGTGTACGAAAACTGCCCTTTTCACAGGGAAAGGGTACTAACACTACCCATTTCTTAAGGAAAAGTTTCTAAGGGAAAGGGTACCGAAACTACCCTTTCCGTATAAAAGGCTACCAATACTACCCTTTCCGAATACAAGGATACCAAAACTACCCTTCCTCAGAGAAAGGGTCCCAAAACTACCCTTTCCCCAGGGAAAGGGTACCTATACTACCCTTTCCGTCTAAAATGTTCCAAAACTACCCTTTCCTTAGGGAAAGGGTACCAAAACTACCCTTTTCTTAGGGATAGGGTTTCAAAACCATTCTTTTTTTTACGAAAGTGTACGAAAACTGTACCCATTTCTTAAGGAAAAGGTTCTAAAGGAAAGGTTAACTACCCTTTCCTAAGGGAAAGGGTACCGAAACTACCCTTTCCGTATAAAAGGGTACAGAACTACCTTTTCTTTAGGAAAAGGTCCCAAAAGCTACTCTTTCCTTAGTAAGGGTACCAAAGCTACCCTTTTCTTAGAAAAGGGTACCAAAGCTACCCTTTTCTTAGAAAAGGGTACCAAAGCTACCCTTTTCTTAGGAAAGGGTACCAAAGCTACCCTTTTCTTAGGAAAGGGTATCAAAACTGCCATTTTCTTAGGGAAAGGGCATCAATTCTTCCCTTTCTGGGGGAGAGGGTACCAAAACTGCCATTTCCTTAGGGATAGGGTACCAAGACTTCCCCTTCCTTAGAGAAATTGTACCAAAACTACGCTTTCCTTAAAGAAAGGGTACCAAAACTAACCTATCCTTTGGGAGAAAATACTTAAACCAGCTTTTCCGTTGGGAAACGGTAAACTTCTCTTTTTTTGAAAGGGTATTATAGCTAGTTTTTCCTTTTTGAAAGGGTACTTAAGGCTTTTCCCTTGGGAAAGGCTACCATAGCAACCCTTTCCTTAGGAAAATTGTACCAGAACTACCCTTTCCTTAGAGAAAGGGTACAACCCTTTCCAAAAGGAAAGGGTAACCAAACTACCCTTTTTGAGAAAGGGTACAGAAACTACGCTTTCCTCAATGAAAGGCCACCAAAAATACCCTTTCCTTTGGGTAAGTGTACTTAAACTAGTGTTTCCGTTGGGAAATGGCGGTTAAACTAGCCTTTCTTTTTTGATAGGGTATTATACCTAGTCTTTCCTTTGGGAAATTAGTACTAGCCTTTCCTTTAGGAAATGTTACTGAAACTAGTTTTTACTCTGTGAAAGGCTACTAAAACTGGCCGTTTCTATTAGAAAAGTTACCAAAACTATGTTTTTCTATACTTTCCTATGCGAAAGGGTACTAAAACTACCCCTTCTAGGGTACTACCCTCTAAAGGGTACTAATGCTAGCCTTTCTTTTGGGAGAGATTACTTAAACTACCTTTGCCTTTGGGAAATGCTTTTAAAACTACCCTTTGCTTTGGGAAAGTGTACTATAACTATCTTTTCTATTGGGAAACGTAATGAAACTACACAATGGAACTACTAGTACCAAAAATACCGTTTCATTTGGTAAAGCTTTTTAAACTACCCTATTTTGTGGGATAGGGTACTTGAACTACCCTGTCCTTTAAAAAATCGTACTAAAACTACCCTACCTGGGAAAGAGTACTTAAACTTATTTTTCCTTTACGAATGATACTTGAAGGACATTTTTTTTTGGGAAAAATGGGTAAAACAACAGTCTTTGTGAGTTAAGTACTTCTTTATTGGTTTAAATGTTAAATGCGATATCGGAAAACATCGCAACTATTCTTTACTTTCCTTTAGACCTGTTGACAAGGCTTTAAGCATTATTGCGTCTTGGATATCTGAAAAAATGTGTTTACGGCATCTTATGGCAAGACTGCGTGGTCCAAGATACTAGGAGATTGAGAAGAATTAGACTCTTTCACTGAGATTTCGGCAATCAGAGGGATAAAAACGCATTACATGTTGTCTCTTCAACAGATGCACAAAATCATGTGCAGTACGAAAGAAGTTTAATTTGCTACAGAAAGAATGTCTGTCATTAAACAAAAATACATGCATTGGGAAAAGTACAGCTAATAGACAGGGTTGTCGAGCGTGGTTTCCAATTTGCATCTCCAATCATTGAGCTCGTCTCGAAAGAGAAACAAACAAAAAATTGTAAAATGTAACGATCTTCGCCCCAACAGGCAGAAAACTTGAAAAATGAAAAATTCAGCCGGCCGGGTTCAAACCTGGGCACACGGAGCAACAGCGAAAGCCGTTGCCGTTGTCCAACAGATGCACAAAATCATGTGTAGTACGGCAGAAGTGTAATTTGCCACAGAAAGAATGTCTGTCATTAAACAAAAATACATGCATTGGGAAAAGTACAGCTAATAGACATTTCCATCTCCGATCATTGAGCTCGTCTCGAAAGTGGAGCAAACAAAAAATTGTAAAATTTAATGATGTTCGTCCTAACAGGTAAAAATGTTGAAAAAAACTCGTTCAGTTTTTTTATCGCTACTAGAAATCTATACTCTTTCCTGTACGTTGATTGATTTTCTTTGCTGACCGACTAATCCAACTTTCTATTATACTCCACTATACGAGTAAGTTGGCTACTAATTGAAAAACCTTCAGCTATTGCTGCCTTATTATCTTTTAATGGAGGCCACCTCGACCCAGAAGTAAGCATGACGAACTCATGGGTTCAAATTCGAACTCATGGCTTCAAATCCGAACTCATGGGTTCAAATCCCAACTCCTGGGTTCAAATCCGAACTCCTGGTTTCAAATCCCGGCTTGAACATCAGAAAAAATATTTTCAGAAATTTGGTTGTCCTCTTACTAACACTGGCTACATTTGTGAGGTATCCTGCCATGTTGAAACTTCTCTACCTAGTGATGCTTAGTGACCATCACGCCCTACGAACTTGACATAAAAAAGGAGGCCCCTTATCGTAGAGCTTAAAGCTTATTCAGACTGCACTCATTCATATGAGAGAAGTAAACCTTGTTCCTTATTGGAATATTCATGGGAAATTTAGTAGTAGAAGTCGTATTATCTTGAGTAAGGTTATCTTCTAAGCGTTTCTCTGAAAGCTCTCCACAAATACATCGACAGGACGAGATAGTTTTGACAGATTACACTATGGACACACATATACTCCTAGGTAGTTGTTGTTGTAGCAGTGTGTTGTACACTGAGTCGTCAGCCCTTGCCGATGAAGGAATCCATCGGGTCACTCCGATATGTACAACCGAGCGTCAAGGGATACAACTCTTAGGTGGTAATGGACCAAATGTCCTTCAAAAAATGTGTTTGGGCATACGAGTATTGGCCTAGTTTAGTCTATTTTACTTTCTCTCTTTAATTTCATCTCCTTAGGATATTGAAATTTACTGTATTGTCTCACCATTAAATTGTTTTTACTTTTACCTCTCATCATTTGGATTTCAGCAATGAAGTTGTACGACGCTTGGATGAATACTCGGCAAGTTTGGTCATTGAACACATCACCTCAGAACATTCGGGCAATTATACTTGCATTGCTCAAAATGTGGCTGGCACCGAACGCTTTGCTGTGCCACTTACCGTCAATGTGCCACCGAAATGGATATTGGAGCCAAAGGATTCCAGTGCCCAAGCTGGGGATGATGTGCATCTGCACTGTCAATCCTCGGGCTACCCAAAGCCCACAATTACCTGGAAAAAAGCCATAGGTCCCACACCGGGTGAATACAAGGATTTCATTTATGAGCCCACCGTGCAATCATTTGCCAATGGCACAATCCTCTTTAAAAAAATCACCAAAGAATCTCAGGGACACTTTCTGTGCGAGGCCAAAAACAGCATTGGCTCTGGCGTAAGCAAAGTGATATTCCTCAAAGTAAATGGTAAGCATAAATGGAATGACCTAAATAGGCTTTTTCTTCGCAATCGCTGATAATGTTTGAGTAGTAGCCCAGGCATTGTGGCTACTTTTCATTCATCAGATGCCATTCATTGCAACTCGTTATCAGGTACTTTGTGTTCTATATAAGCTCTAACTTTTTTTTTTCACAGTTCCAGCACATTTTCAAACAAAAACCAAACAAATCTCAGTGGCCAAAGGAAAACAAGTTCATATACAATGCAACGTGCAGGGAGACAACCCCATTGATATTCATTGGAAGTTGCAGGCCACTCAACAGACCATCGATGAGTCGATGGACACCAGGTGAGTCATTGTATTGCTGCACTCACTACCCATAAGCGGCTTTAGCGATTATTCTTTTAAATGACTTCGTAGAAAATCGAATCCAAATATTATGGAGTCGATTTGAGTTTTGCTATACGATAGCAAATTGAAAATGTATACACAAAAATGATAACAATCAATAAGATACTTAGTAAGATAAGATGCCTGGTAAGAAAAGAAAATTAGTCGGAAAAATCTGCTTTTAATCCTCTAAAATAAAATCGTCGCACAATTTTTCAAAAAAAAAACATAGATCGGGAATTGCGCCTTGTAGGGGCTCAAGAAGCAAAATCAGGAGATAGGTTTATATGGGAGCTGTATCAAGCTATCGATCGATTCAGACCATATTAGACACGTATGTTGAAAGTAATGAGATAAGCCGTTGTACAAAATTTCAGCCAAATCGAATGAGAATTGCGTCCTCTAGAGGCTCAAGAAGTCAAGACCCAAGATCGGTTTATATGGCAGCTATATCAAAACATAGACCGAATAAAACCATACTTAACGTAGTTGTTGGAAGTGCTAATAAAATACTACGTGCAAAATTTCAGTTAAATCAGACGAGAATTGCGCCCTCTAGAGGCTGAAGAAGTCAAGACTCAAGGTCGGTTTATATGGCAGCTCGATCAAAACATGGACCGATTAAAACTATACTTAGCGTAGTTGTTGGAAGTGCTACTAAAACACTACGTGCAAAATTTCAGTTAAATCAGACGAGAATTGCGCCCTCCAGAGGCTGAAGAAGTCAAGACCCAAGGTCGGTTTATATGGCATCTCGATCAAAACATGGACCGATTTGGCCCATTTACAATACCAACCGACCTACGCTAATGAAGCGGCTAGCTTTACTCCTTCGAAAGTTAGCGTGCTTTCGACAGACAGACGGACTGACATGGCAAGATCGACTTAAAATGACATGACGATCAAGAATATATATACTTTATGGGGTCTTAGACGCATGTTTCGAGGTGTTACAAACAGAATGACGAAATAAGTATACCCCCATCCTATGGTGGAGGGTATAAAAATTAGTCAGAAAAATTAGTCCTCTAAATTAAAATCACCCCACAATTTTGCCAAAAAAAAAAAAAAAACAAGTCATTGTTCAACCGAGAGATCGGTCTATATGGCAGCTATATCTAAATCTGGCCCGATCTGAGAATTGAAGACAAACATCGAAGGGCCCAAGACAACTCACTGTCCCAAATTTCGGCGACATCGGGCAATAAATGCGCTTTTTATGGGCCCAAAACCTTAAATCGAGAGATCGGTCTGTATGGCAGCTATATCCAAATCTGAACCGATCAGGGCCAAATTGAAGAAAGATGTCGAAGGGCCCGAGGCAACTCACTGTCCCAAATTTCAGCAAAATCGGTTAATAAATGAGGGTTTAATGGGCCTAAGATCCTAAATATGAGGATCGGTCTATATGGCAGCTATATCCAAATCTGGACCGATCTGGGCCAAATTGAAGAAGTACGTCGAAGAGCCTAACACAACTCACTGTCCCAAATTTCAGCAAAATCAGATAATAAATGTGGCTGGGTCCAAAACCTTAAATCGGAGGATCGGTATATATGACAGCTATATCCAAATCTGGACCGATCTGGGCCAAATAGACGAAAGATGTCGAAAAGCTCAACACAACTCACTATCCAAAATTTCAGCAAAATCAGATAATAAATGTGGCTTTTATGGGCCCAAAACCTTAAATCGAGACATCGGTCTGTATGGCAGCTATATCCAAATCTGAACCGATCAGGGCCAAATTGAAGAAAGATGTCGAAGGGCTCAACACAACTCACTGTCCCAAATTTCAGCAAAATTGGATAATATATGTGGCTTTTATGGACGTAAGACCCTAAATCGGTGGATCGGTCTATATGGGGGCTATATCAAGATATAGTCCGATATAGCCCTTCTTCGAACTTAACCTGCTTATGGACAAAAAAAGAATCTGTGCAAAATTTCAGCTCAATATCTCTATTTTTAAAGACTGTAGCGTGATTTCAACAGACAGACGGACGGACATGTCTAGATCGTCTTAGATTGTTACGCTGATCAAGAATATATACACTTTATAGGGTCGGAAATGGATATTTCGATGTGTTGCAAACGGAATGACAAAATGAATATACCCCCATCCTTCGGTGGTGGGTATAAAAACTACAGATCGGGAATATATTTTAATCGACTCAACCTACTTTTTGTAACAATCGTCAAAATAAGCCACAAACACTAAAAGCCATCTCAAAATGCTCCATAAATCACTCCATCCGTCTGACGAAATCACTATAGCGGTCCAACGCGTAAAGCTAGCCGCTTGAAATTTTGGACAAACTCTTCTAAATGGTCCATATCGGTTGAAAAATGGTCCATATCGGTTCAAATATATATGAAGTTGCCATATAAACCGATATGCCTATTTAAATTCTGCAGCCCTTACAAGCAGCAATTTTTGAATGATTTGGCTGAAATTTCTATCTCTAACCAGTTAAAGCTCCCCTATAAACCGATCTCCCTATTTGACACCTTGAGCTCCTGCAAGCCGCAGTTTTTGTCCGATTTAGCCAAAATGTTAGCACATAGTGTTCTGTTACGACTTACAACAACTGTGCCAAGTACGGTTCAAATCGGTCTATAACCTGGCATAGCTCCCATATAAATGGATCTACGGATTTGACATTTTGAGTTCCTTGAAGCCGCAATTTTTGTCCGACTTGGCTAAAATTTTGGTAAAGTTTGACCCCCGGTGGGAATAGGGCATTTAATTTTGTGATATCCGCGAAGGGGGGATGATATATAACCTGATATAGCTCCCATATAAACCGATCTCCTGATTTGACATCTTGAGCCCCAGGAAACTCCAAAAATCCCGATTTGACACCATGAGCTAGTAGGAGGCCCATTTTGTGTCCGATTTGTCTAAAATTTTGCACGTAGTGTTCTATTACGACTTCCATCAACTGTGATAAGTACGGTTCAAATCGGAGCTATGTCAGGTTATAGACCACCTGACATAGCTCCCATGTAAACCGATCTCCCGATTTGACTTCTTGTCCGATTTGGCTAAAATTTTGGTAAAGTTAGACCCCCGGTGAAAATAGGACACTTCATATTGTGATATCCGTGAGGGGGATGACCCTCCCCCACATCTCAATTTTCAAAAACGCAAGAACTCAAAGATGGGTGCATCGATTTAAGTGATATTTTGCATGCTGAAGGGGATCTCCGACTACCTGGCACCAGTGCCAGCTGGAGTGAGAGCATTCGCGATTCGATTCCCTGAGAGCGACTAATGGAGGGTGAATGCTGTACTTGAAGAAGATGAGACCTCGATCTACACCGATGGCTCCAAGATGGAGTCAGGGACTGGATTGAGGGTCTACTCTGATGCACTCAATATCAGTATGTCTCTGAGACTGCCGGACGAGTGTACGGTCTTTCAGCAAGAGAAATTTTGGTAATGTATTTACCGCTCTAAAAACTCAGGATTTATGTGGACAGTATGGCGGCGCTCAAGGCCTTAAAGTCGAGGATAGTGAGATCGAGTGGCAGATTGTTTAGAGTCCCTGGATAGCCTCCGGGCCCACAATGTAACGCTGGTATGTGTTCCTGGGCATGAGGGGATTCCAGAGTGCGCCATGAGGGGTTCGTCTACACCGGGCAAATCAGTCACCGGTCTTGCCTATGTGCCATTTGTCGAGCTACTGAACACAGTAGGAGGGATGGCCAGGGCGGCGTCGGTGGCGGGGTGGGAATCGGTGAATGGTTGCCGGACTGCAAAGGCTCTATGGCTGGAGGAGGACGAGAGAGTTGCTGGCCTTCGGTAAGAGGCCGATGAGTACCTCGACAGGGGTCATAACCGGACACTGTGCCATAGGTCGCATGGCGGCGCGCATGGGTGTACCGCGCAATGACTTCTGTAGGAGTTGTCTCGATGAGGGTGAAGAGGAGTCTATTGAGCACTTGCTGTGTTCATGTCTGCAGAGATGAAGGCTCTTCTTTCTGGAGATCCGTTTCTTCTGTGATCTGGATGAACTTGCGAACGTACCTCTTTGTTCATCCACCCGAAGTTGTCCCAAAATCGAAGATGTTTCCTTATTCGTAGGCGCTTAGCAATGAAAACGAACCAAAACTTAAAAAAAAGATGCTATCTTTAAATTTAATTTCCAATATACCACCGGACATGCATATTGCAAATTTGCCCATGAACATTCCATTAAGGAACAGTGGCAAACTTCTCATATATCAATGAGTGCAGTCCAATGTAAGTCCCTGGTTACAATCGGGACATACATTTGCACGTCGGCATCAATCCTTGCTCTGTAGGAGTTGAGGCGGCTGCGTCTGCCGGAACGTAATTGAGCCAGAACTACTTGACGGTTTGCCGAGAGAGGTCAATTTCTTCAAGTGCAATGGAAGGCGGTCTTTCTCCAAGGACTCTATTCACCCGGTAGCTATTAATCGCATCTGCTACCGTGTCTGCATGAATGTTGTCTAGACCTGCTTGATATTCCGCTTGGTCAGCGATTGGTGTACTATCTGAAGTCAGTCCAATCGGCCTTCATCTGATTGATAAACGTCCGGCGCTCAGAGGTTATGAAGTCGGGTGGTCGGTCGATGGTGGGAATTATGGGGAGGTGGTCTGACCCCAAAGAGATGACCGATTACCTTAAAACTTTCAAGGTAATCGGTATAATATTTTGATTTCGGAAGAAAATCGGTTCTGCCCTTTTTCAGTATATACGGAACAAACAAAGCGAGTCCCATATATCCGTGATTGGCTAATATGCCCATTTTGGGCGTTTTTGTGGGGCTGGAGTGACCCCATATACTTCGGCATGAATTTGTATGCCAGATTCGTTATCTACTCCCGCATACTTTTCATTTGATACCCATATTGTCCTTATCGGTCCACTTGTGATTTTGATTGGTGTTTTTGGGGTAACGGTGAAGGGTCCGCCCCCTTCCGTTATCAATAAATTATAAATCCTTTTCCTACTTCCTGACCATAGTCGTAATATACTCTCGAATACCTTTTATTTGAGTCCCATAGTGGCATGATCGTCAAATAAACCTATTTTAAGGGGTTTAGGGGCCCCCTAGGTACTTGGACCCAACTTTTGTTATGAAATTCGTACTCTACTCTTGAATACCTTTCATTTGAATCCCATATTGTGTCGATCGATCCACTTTTATTTTTGGGTAGGACTTTGTGGGTAAAGGGGAGGGTCCGCCCCCCTCCCGATATCAAAAAATTATACCGATTACCTTGAAACTCCCCTCCCGATATCAAAAAATTATACTGATTACCTTGAAACTTTCAAGGTAATCGATGCGGCCGTTTTTATACCCTCCACCATAGGATGGGGGTTATACTAATTTCGTCATTCTGTTTCTAACTACTCGAAATATTCGTCTGAGACCCCATAAAGTATATATATTCTTGATCGTCGCGACATTTTATGTCGATCTAGCCATGTCCGTCCGTTCTTCCGTCTGTCTGTCGAAAGCACGCTAACTTCCGAAGGAGTATAGCTAGCCGCTTGAAATTTTGCACAAATACTTCTTATTAGTGTTGGTCGGTTGGTTTTGTAAATGGACCATATCGGTCCATTTTTTGATATAGCTCCCATATAAACCGATCTTTGGTCTTGACTTCTTGAGCCTCTAGAGTGCGCAATTCTTATCCGATTGGAATGAAATTTTACACGACGTGTTTTGTTATGATATCCAAAAACTGTGCCAAGTATAGCTCAAATCGGTCTGTAACCTGATATAGCTGCCATATAAACCGATCTTGGGTTTTGACTTCTTGAGCCTCTAGCGGGCGCAATTCTTATCCGATTGGAATGAAATTTTACACGACGTGTTTTGTTATGATATCCAACAACTGTGCCAAGTATTGTCTAAATCGGTCTATAACCTGATATAGCTGCCATATAAACCGATCTTGGGTCTTGACTTCTTGAGCCTCTAGAGAGCCCCATTCTTATCCGATTGGAATGAAATTTTGCACGACGTGTTTTGTTATGATATCCAACAACTGTGTCAAGTATGGTTCAAATCGGTCCACAACCTGATATAGCTGCCATGTAAACCGATCTTGGGTTTTGACTTCTTGAGCCTCTAGCGGGCGAAATTCCTATCCGATTTGGTTGAAATTTTGCAAGACCAATTTTTTTCTTACTTTCAACAACTGTGTCAAATAAGGTTCAAATCGGTTCATAACCTGATATAGCTGCCATATAAACCGATCTGGGATCTTGACTTCTTGAGCCTCTAGAGGTCGCAATTATTATCCGATTTGAGAAATTTTGTAAGACGGATCCTCTCATGACCATCAACGTACGTGTTTGTTATGGCCTGAATCGGTCTATAGCCTGATACAGCTCCCATATAAATCGATCTCTCTATTTTACTTCTTGAGCCCCCAAAGGGCGCAATTCTTATTCGAATTGGCTGACATTTTACACAGGTCTCCAACATATAATTTAATTGTGGTCCAAACCGGACCCTATTTTCATATCGCTCTCATAGCAGAGCAAATCTTTTCTTATATCCTTTTTTTGCCTAAAAAGAGATGCCGGGAAAAGAACTCGACAAATGCGATCCATGGTGTAGGGTATATCAGACTCGGCCCGGCCGAACTTAGCACGCTTTTACTTGTTGAGTCTATACGGAACAAACAAACAAACACAAATTGAATCTTTTATATAAGATGTGGTCCTGGATCAATATTTCGAGGTGTTTTAGACGGTATGGCACCATCCGATGGTGGTGGGTATAAAAATCCTTAATATGAAGAAATTTTTTTTCTCCAAAGCGAATGTTTCCTTAAAAAGTTGGAATATTAGGCATCCTAATCTTTGGCTCAAATCTTTAAAATTAGTAAAAAAAAAAGTTTTTCAGTGTAAATGGAAACGATTCTGGTTATTTGTTATACCTTTCAAATGCTTCAGAAATGTTGTGAGTGTGTCGACGCATATAACTAAGTGAAGGAATTAAATGTTACAACGTGTACTCTCTCCATTACCCATGTCTCTCTACGGCCACTGGGAAAAGTCTGTTTGCCATGTCTGTTTGCCATTATGGAGTATAAAAGGAAGGTTCGTGTCGCGGAGCTGCATCCGAAGGATAAAGTAACACAGTTACACTCAGGGACTCAGTCACTGAAGCGGAAGCTTAATGTTGTGTCATATATTTTAAGTACAACGTCGCAGCTTGTTGTGCGCTTTTCTTTGTTGACATCCAACAAAGATGTATGATGGTAAATATTTCGGAATCCTAGTTGAATACTAGTATTCTACCCCATAACCACCATGCCCCATGTGCTGTGAGAAACTGTAGAAAAGTTGAAACGTTAAACAAAATGCACGTCAGTCCCCTTCTCCCATAAACGGGAAGAAGGGACATGGTCTCAAGCATACGTGATAATTTTTGCAAACTATGACCTACTATTTTCCAGCATATCCCTTTCTAGTTGGCATAAGACAAATGCGCAATAAGGCAATAGATTCTTGTTGCAACATAAATTTGTTTCCCATTAAATATGCTTAACAAAAACTCCAGCTAAGAAGGAGCAAAGTTATGTTTGTAATTTTATAACTTAATTAAATTAATGAAGAAACTTTAATGCAAAGTTCATTGGAAAGATATGGTAGAGAGGAGTGAAGTATTAACTACAATAATTAGGTTGGACGAGTTGAAGCCAACATACCACAGTGGTGGTTGGCATATTTCGACCTTTTTCTGAGCCCTATATTGGCACGGTCAGGATAAAAGTTCTGTTTGGTGGTGCTGGTATGGCCTTTCAGATATTTTACCCCAATGTGTATATCATATTGGTGCTTTACTCCCAAATTTCTAACATTTGAGCCTTAACATGCCCGGCATAAGGGTGTGTTTGGTGTGCTGAGGTGGACCCCCCTGTATCTGATTCGTGATACCCCCTGTAGTATCAAATACCTGTCTATTAAGCCTAATAGTGTCATTATTTGTCTATATTTCAATTTGGCGGGCTTTAGAGCTGGGGCGGCCACCCTAGACATCCCAAACATAAACAAACTAAATTTTGCGTAAATCGATGCACCCATCTTCGAGATCCGGCGTTTTAAAAAATAAGCTGAGGGGAGGGTCCTCCCATTAAAGTTTGGATGTTAGATCTACTTCATTCTTTTGGCTTTGGTGGTGGATTGGAGTAGCCAAACCCTTAGCCCCCAAAGTGGATATCAGATTCATAAACCACTCTCAAAAACCACATTTGAGCTACATATTGCTATAGTCGGTATATATGTGTGGTTCAGGGGGAGTTTATGAGATGAGTCGTCCCTGTCACACTTGGCCCTAAAACATATCAGATTTAAGCCCCTCTTTGCCGTAATCCACAAATATGTCCAGTTTGAGGGGTATGTAGGGTGGTGGGACGGCCACCCATGCACTTAGTCCTGAAAAAATATCAGCATCGAATCTCAATACCATTCACTTAAACCCCTTATTGAAAAGGCCAGCAAATATATCCGGTTTGGGGTATGGGCCCTAAAAACTATGAACATCGAGCTCAACTGTCTTGAAGACCCAAATTGTCTTGGTGAGCAAATACAACCTACTTGGGGGTTGTTATGGTGGTGGGACGTCACCTAGACAGTTGGTCCCGAATGATGATGTCAGATTCATGGTCTACTCCTGAATACCCTTCATTTGAGCTCCATTTTTCCATAGTCGGCCAACATGACCGATTTTGAGGGTGTTTTGGGGGATGGGGCCGCCACTCAGTGACTTGACTTTGAAAATGATTCTACTCTAAAATACCTCTTATTTGAGCCTCATATTGCAATGGTCAGCAAGTACTTCCTATTTGGGCGGTGTTATGGGGGTCGGGTGGCCCTATAGACACTTTGCCCGACCATTGATATCAGATTTGTGCCTTACGTCCAAAGACCTTTCATTTAAGCCCCATATTGCTATGGTCGTAAATTTTTTTTCTTTGGGGGATGTTCTCGGGGCGGCCCCTCAAACACTTGGCCCCACATCTGGATATCAGATTCATATTCTATACTCAAATACCTTTCATTTAAGCTCCATGTTGCCATGGTCAGTAAACAAGTCCTGTTTGGGGGGTGTTTTGGGTAAGGGGTGGACCCCCAGAAACTTTGTTCCAAAATTGGATATCAGATTCGTATTTTACTCGCAAATACCTTTCATTTGAGTCTCATATTGCCATAGTCGGTAAATATGTCCGATTTAGGGTTGTTTTGGGGGTTGGGGTGATCCCCCAAACCTTTGGTCCGACAATTGGATATCAGATACGTTTTCTAATCTTAAATACATTTCATTTGAGTCCCATATTGTCGTGATTGATCTAAATATATGTTTGGTAGGTTTTAGGGTGGGGCAGCCCCCCAGGTACCCCATCCGAAATTTGGATACCAAATTTTTGTTTGTAGGTTACTATAAGAGAGCACACGAAATTTCGCTTAAATCGCACCACTGATATCTGGCGTTTCTGAAAATTAGAGTGAGGGGGAGGGTACGCTCCCCGTTCAGATATAAAAAAATTTAGTATCCTATTTTCACCACCGAATCATTATGCACTATCAATGAAAATTTCAAGAAAATCGGTTCAGCTGTTTCTGGGTCTATAAGGAACACACAAACAAACCTACAAACAAACACAAATTGATTTTTATACCCTCCACCATAGGATGGGGGGTATACTAATTTCGTCATTCTGTTTGTAACTACTCGAAATATTCGTCTCAGACCCCATAAAGTGTATTTATTCTTGATCGTCGCGACATTTTATGTCGATCTAGCCATGTCCGTCCGTCTGTCTGTCGAAAGCACGCTACCTTTCGAAGGCGTAAAGCTAGCCGCTTGAAATTTTGCACAAATACTTCTCATAGGTGCAGGTCGGTTGGTATAGCAAATGGATCATATCGGTCCATGTTTTGATATAGCTGCCATATAAACCGATCTTGGGTCTTGACTTCTTGAGCCTCTAGAGTGCGCAATTCTTATCCGATTGGAATGAAATTTTGCACAACGTGTTTTGTTATGATATCCAACAATTGTGCCAAGTCTGGTTCAAATCGGTGCATAACCTGATATAGCTGCCATATAAACCGATCTTGGGTCTTGACTTTTTGAGGCTCTAGAGTGCGCAATTCTTATCCGATTGGAATGAAATTATGTACGACGTGTTTTGTTATGATACCCAACAACTGTGCCAAGTATGGTTTAAATCGGTCCATAAACTGATATAGCTGCCATATAAACCGATCTTGGGTCTTGACTTCTTGAGCCTCTAGAAGGCGCAATTCTTATCCGATTTGAATGAATTTTTGCACGTATTATTTTGTTATAATACCCAACAACTGTGCCTAGTATGGTTCAAATCGGTTAATAACCTGATGTAGCTGCCATATAAACCGATCTTGGGACTTGACTACTTGAGCCTCTAGAGGCCGCAATTATTATTTGATTTGCCTAAAATTTTGTACGACGGATTCTCTCATGACCATCAACATACGTGTTTATTATGGTCTGAATCGGTCTATAGCCCGATACAGCTCCCATATAAATCGATCTCTCTATTTTACTTTTTGAGCCCCCAAAGGGCGCAATTCTTATTCGAATTGGCTGACATTTTACACAGGTCTCCAAGATGTAATTTTATTGTGGTCCAAACCGGACCATATCTTGATATCGCTCTAATAGCAGAGAAAATCTTTTCTTATATCCTTTTTTGCCTAAAAAGAGATGCCGGGAAAAGAACTCGACAAATGCGATCCATGGTCTAGGGTATATAAGATTCGGCCCGGCCGAACTTAGCACGCTTTTACTTGTTATATATTAGGTAATTTGGTGAGGGGAGGGGGGTGTGCTCGGGCCCCATAGCCACCCCCTGACTACGTCCCTGGTGACAGTTATTTCTAAATACTGGACCGTATTTGGGTCGTACTTTCGGATTATCAATGCGCCTTTAATTGGCCTTGGACCCTTAGTCAACAGATCGGTCTATATGGCAAATGTATCTAACCATAGTCCGATCTCAACCATATTTAGGTCGGACGTCGGGAGTCTTAATAGAACTTACTGCTACGTATTTCAGCGAAGTCGGATAACAAATTCGCCTTATATGCACTTTCAACTTTATACCGGAAAATAGGTCTATATCGCAGCTATATTGCAACATTGTCCGATTTGGACTGTTTAAGAATTTAACCTGCATGTTATAAAAAAAACATATCTGTGCCAAATTTCAGCGAAGATGTTATTTATTGAAGGCTTTTATGAAGGGTCAGACGTACGGACAGATAGACGGACAGACAGACGGACAAACTTACAGACCTCTTTAAATCGATTATGACGATCATAAATATAATACTTTGTAGGATTGCAAAAGGATATTTTCATCCGTTGGAAACGGAATGACGAAATCAATATTCCCCCTATGGTGGTGGGTCCAAATGTTACCCATGTTCTTAAAGTAGACTTTGAAATTTACATAGAATAAACAACATGCCCCGGCTGGTACCAACTACATACCCTGTACAATGAAACAAATGCTTTTGTAATTTCTATATCATATTTCACATTTTTACTCCTTTCTTTGTTCTATTACAGATACACAATACGTGATCAGATACTTGACGATGGAATGGTTTCGGAATTAGGCATAACCCACACATATCGACAGGATACAGGCATTTACGTGTGTCATGCAACGAATACTTTTGGAGAGGTAAGTAAATCTCGAAATGAGGCCCCAATGAATGTTCCCAGTTATGTGACATGCTCCTTCCTCCACAAGCCATAGCTGAATTGAATTTTTGACCTGCAAACTGTTGGGTATAATATTTCAAGTGTAACAAGTGCAGTTGTATGTACGAGTATGTATGTACGATGATGCTTAGTGGCGGAATGCCATTAAAATGGTTTAAAACGTAGTGAAAGCAATGACGAAATGCTGCCTAGGTTAGATTGGGTAAGAGTGGCAGCTCTTTACAGACCACAGTAGCGACAGACCAAGGCTTCTGGTGGGAATCGAACCCACGACCCCTGCAATGGAAATCCAAGCACGCTACTAACTCGGCTACAGGGGCGCCCTAACTGCTGCCTACTTCAACTTAAGTTTTTATACCCACCCACCATAGGAAGGGAGTATACTTATCTAGTCATTCCATTTGCAACACCTCGAAATATTGATTCGAAACCCTATATAGTATATACATATATTCTTGATCGTCTTGACATTCTGAATCAATCTAGACATGTCCGTCCATCCGTCCACCCGTCTATCCGTCTCCCGAATTCAATATAGTTTTGAACGAAAATATATCCGTTTGAAATTTTGCACCGATACTTCTGCAGGTCTTTGGCCATAGCAAATGGGCCATATTGGTTCAAATTTTGGTAAAGCCCCCATATAAACCGATACCCAGTTTTGACTTCTTGAGTCCCTAGAGCCCAATTTCAATTTTCTTCTGATCTGGCTAAAATTTGGCACAAGGATTTGTGTTCTGACTTCCAACATCCGTGACGAGTATGATTCGAATCAGTCTATAAACTGATATAGCCCCCATATAAACCTTGTGCAGGTCTTTGGGCATAGCAAATGGGCCATATTGGTTCAAATTTGGGTATAGCCCCCATCTAAACCGATACCCAGTTTTGACTTCTTGAGTCCCTAGAGCCCACTTTAAATTTTCTTCTGATATGGCTAAAATTTGGCACAAAGTCTTCTGTTCTGACTTTCAACATCTGTGTCAATTCGGTCTATATACTGATATTAGCCGAACCGGGCCCGCGCCTTCTTTGACTCTCTTAAGTCTTTTTAGGGTGGGGACACTTCGTCCTGAATGTGGATATCGAATTCGTGCCACTGTAGCCCAGCCCATGTCCGCCTATGATGCTGATATTAAATTTGTGCTTCACTTCCAAATCCCTTTAATTTGAGCCCCATATTGCCATAGTCTGTAAACGTGAACCCTTTGGAGGGTGTTTTGGGGATGGGGGGCTCCCACCGGCATTTTGCCCTGAAAATAGATATCAAAATCGTTCTTTACTGTCAAATGCCGGAAGTATCGAAAATGAAATTCACTGCTTTAGGTCGTATCCCCAAACACTTGGCTCCAAAATTGGACATCACATTCGTTTTCTACTCTCAAAGACCTTTCATTTGAGCCCCATATTGCTATAATGGGTCAATGAACCTATTTGACGTATTTTTAGGAGAAAACCCGCCACCTAGACCAGAACAAAAAATTGAATGTCATATTCGTAATCTTCTCCCAAATACCTTTCATTTGAGACGCATATTGCTTGAGGGCACATAGGAGATGCTTGAGGGCTTACCCACAAACACTTGGCTCCAAAACTGTATTCCTGTATTTTTAGGAGAATACCCGCCACCTAGACCAGAACGAAACATTTAATGTCATATTCGTAATCTTCTCCCAAATACCTTTCATTTGATACCCATATTGATATGTTCGGGAAATAAGTTTAGTTGAGGAGATCCTAGAGGGCTTACCCACAAACACTTGGCCCCAAAACTATATTCGTTGAAAAGGAATCTCAAATACTTTTCATTTGAATCCCATATTGTCATGATGAGTCAAATTATCTTTTTAATGTGATTTAAGCGCCACCTAGATATCGTAACACAAACTTTGATATAATTTTCCTAATCTACACCCAATTTTCTTTCATTTGAGTCCCATATAGCCATGGTCGGCTAATGTGCCCATTTGGAGGGTTTTTAGGTGTGGGAAAACCACACATTACATGTAATTAATTTTTTTTAACAATATTCGGAATCTACTCCCGAATACCTTTCATTTGAGTCCCATATTGATATGAATGTCCAATATGTCTGTTTGGGGGAGTTTTGGGGTTGGGGCGGCTCGCTAGGTACTTAGACTCAAACTTAACATATTCGTATTCTACTCTCCAATACCTTTCATTTGATACCCATATTGTGTCATTCGCCCATCTTTTGATTTTGGGCGGTGTTTTTGGGGTATGGGGGAGAGTCCGCCCCATACGATATCAAAAAATTATATAGCCTATGTTTTCTTCCAGACCGACATACACAATCTGTGAAAATTTTAAGAAAATCGGTTCAGCCGACAAACAAACCCAGTCCAATGTAGTCATAATTGGTTAATCTGCCCATTTGGAGCGTTTTTCGGGGGGTTTTCCCTCCATATTGATATGAACGTTCAAATTCTCTGCTTTGAGAAGTTTTAGGGTTGGGGCGGCACACTGGGTACTTGGACCCAATTTTTAATACCTAGAGATGTGCGATGGGTAAATACCAAAAGGTATTAACCCCGTAAATTGGGTTAATATCCGGGTATTTACCCATTTATACCCAAAAGTTGGGTATTTATAAAGGGTGATTTTTTTAAGGTTAGGATTTTCATGCATTAGTATTTGACAGATCACGTGGGATTTCAGACATGGTGTCAAAGAGAAAGATGCTCAGTATGCTTTGACATTTCATCATGAATAGACTTACTAACGAGCAACGCTTGCAAATCATTGAATTTTATTACCAAAATCAGTGTTCGGTTCGAAATGTGTTCATTCACCGTTCAGCGATGAGGCTCATTTCTGGTTGAATGGCTACGTAAATAAGCAAAATTGCCGCATTTGGAGTGAAGAGCAACCAGAAGCCGTTCAAGAACTGCCCATGCATCCCGAAAAATGCACTGTTTGGTGTGGTTTGTACGCTGGTGGAATCATTGGACCGTATTTTTTCAAAGATGCTGTTGGACGCAACGTTACGGTGAATGAACACATTTCGAACCGAACACTGATTTTGGTAATAAAATTACCCTTTAATTTTGTAGATATCTTGGGTATAAAAACATTTTCCAAAAAATTTCTGGTACCTCTCTACACCTTTTTGTTGGATATCGTCTGGATCGGATCATATTTGGATATAGCTGCCATATAGACCGATCTCCGTATATAGAGTATTGAGCTCATAAAAGGAGCATTTTTCATCCGATTTTGATGAAATTTGAAACAGTAAGTTTTGATAGACCGCTACACCTTTGTGTCGAACATCGTCCAGATCGGACCATATTTGAATATAGCTGCCATATAGACCGATATCCCGATATAGAGTATTGAGCCCATAAAAGGAGCATTTTTCATTCAAGCGTTGGGTATTTACCCGGTAGAAACCCATCTCTATTACTACCATATTCGCATTCTACTCTTCAATACCTTTCATTTCATACCCATATCGGTCCACTTTTGATTTTGGGTGGTGCTTTTGGGGTAACGGGGGAGGGTTTGTCCCCTTCCGTTATCAATAAATTATAAAGCCTATTCCTACTTACTGACCATATTCGTAATCTGCTCCCGAATACCTTTCATTTGAGTCCCATATTGTCATGGTCGTCAAATAAACCTATTTTAAGGGGTTTTGGGGCTGGGGCGGCCCCCTAGGTACTTGGACCCTACTTTAATTATGAAATTCGTATTCTAATCTTGAATACCTTTCATTTGAACCCCCATTTGTCTCAATTGGTCCAATTTTATTTTTGGGTAGTACTTTTGGGGTAAGGGGGAGGGTCCGCCCCCTCCCGATATCCAAAAATTATATAGCCTATGTTTCCTTCCAGATCAACTGTTTTTGAGTCTATACGAAAAAAACAAACAAACCGATAAAACGAACACTAATTGATTTTTATATGTAAGAAGATAAGAAAATACCGATACCCGATGTGACTTCTTGGGGCCATAGAAGCCGCAATCAATTCCCCATTTGGTTTTTAGTAAATTTAATTTTAGCGGAATCAATTTTGATGGGTACTTAAGATTTGGCGCGCCCGAACTTAGCACGTTTTTATACCCACCACCATAGGATGGGGGTATACTAATCTGGTCATTCCGTTTGTAACACCTCGAAATATTGATCTGCGACCCCATAAAGTATATAAATATATTCTGGATCGTCTCGACATTCTGTATCGATCTATCCATGTCCGTCCATCTGTCTGTCGAAATCACTATAGCGGTTGAACGCGTAAAGCTAATCCCTTGAAATTTTGCACAGATACTTACTATTGAAATGGGCAATATGGGTTCAGATTTAGATAAAGCGCCCATATAAACCTATATCCCGATTTGACTTCTTGAGCCCCTAGAAGCCGGAATTTTCATCCAATTTTGCTAATAATTTTATATGTGGCGTTCTGGCATGACAGTCAACAACTGTGCCAAGTACGGTCTAAATCGGTCTATCACCTGATATAGCTCTCATATAAACCGATCTCCCGATTTGACTTCAATTTTTGTTTGATTTGGCTGAATTTTTGCATGCGGTGTTCTGTTACGACTTCCAACAATTGTTTCAAGTACGGTTCAAATCGGTCTTTAACCTGATATAGCTCCCATGTAAATCGGTGTCCCGATTTGACTTCGTAAGCCCCTGGAAGCCTCAATTTGCATCCGATTTGGCAAAAATTTTTCACATAGTGTGCTGTCAAGACTTCCAACAACCATGCTTATCACTTGGGGTCAAATATCCGAAAATATCCGAAGAGGGGGCGGACCCTCCCCCATACCCCAATTTTGAATAATGCCAGATCTCGGAGATGCGTGCACCAATTTAAGCGAAATTTTGTATGATGGTACCCGAAAAACACGAAATAGGTAAACAATTTTGGGGTCAAATAATCAAGGGGGGACGCCCCATCCCAAAACCCACCCGAATGGACATGTGCACTGATTGGGACAATATGGGTATCAAATGAAAGGCATTTAAGAGTAGAGCCCGAATTTTGTATACAAATTTCACTTTTAAATTTCGGGGGGTCCCCCACCCCCAAAAAAGCCCCAAGAGGACACTTTCACCGAGATGGGCAATATGGGTATCAAACAAAAGGACTTTAAAAAAGGAATACAAATCTGAGACAAAAACTTATTTTTTTTGTGTCTGATGGTCCTCCCCACCACCCAAAAACCCCCAGCAGGACAAATTTACCTATTGGGAAAATATGGATATAAAATGAAAGCTATTTAAAGGTAGAGTCCAATGCTGATATAAAAATTTATTCCTTGGTGTCTGAGGCGCCTCCCCACCCCCCAAAACCTCTCAATAGGTCATGCCTAGCGATTGGGATAATATGGGTATCAAACGAAAGATATCTAGAAGCTGAGTACACATCTGTTACAACAAATTGGGCCAAGTTGTTTAGGGGCCCTCCCCAATCCAAAAAAACTCTCAAAACGGGCATTAATGTCCAACGTCACAAATCATGGGTATCGAATGAAAGGTCTTTGAGACTTGACTGCGATTTTGGCATGCACAATTAGGATAGAGTCTGGGACCGGCCCACCCACGGGTGCCGGTACGGGTGCCGGTACTGTTTGTCGCTTAAATTTACAATTTTTTTTTTAAATTTTGAGCATTTTCTTCACCCACACCATAGATGTTGTTGTGCTTCAAATTGCTTTAAATACGAAAACATTTTTACCACAGCATTACTTAAGTGTACATAGACATAGACCCAGACAAACTTCACATGGTTTGATTTAAGGCTTGAATCATTATTTGCTTGTTTGTATATTTCCTGCATTGTTGTTTTTGTTTTTTCCAGCATTTTGTCATTTTCCACATGTAATCGTTTATTAAAAAAAATATATCGAACATATTTTCCTTTCTTACCATGCAGGATGAAATGACGATACAATTAATTGTACAGGAAGTTCCGGAGCAACCAAAAAATCTACGCATCAATTCACAGCAATCGAGAAGCCTTCAGCTGACTTGGAGTCAGCCGTTCGCAGGCAACAGTCCCATCGAAGAATATCACATTTTCTATAAACAAATATCGGGTATGTACCATCCAACCAACAATCATGGAACGAATGTTTACTTTATTTCATATTGAATATTCTTTGTTGATTTTGGAAAAAATCCCAAAGGAGTGGGATTGGATTTACTCAAATTGTTGTTAAGGCCATGAGGGCTTTTCCACTCACTGCCAAGGTTTTATATGGGTGGAAAAACAAAAACAAATATGAAAGAATTGTTTCTCTGCATACGCAGTTCAAAATAAACAATTCAAATGTAGACAAAGACTTTATATATGCTCATGTATGTTTGGATGTATGTTGTTGAAGATTTATTAATTAAAGGTCAAAAGAAATCTTGAAATGCAAATTTAAATGTCAACAATAATTGATATGTAAATTTCTCATTCAAATATGCCAGCTTTTATTTCAATTATCTTGAACAACTCAGCACTGCAGCAAATTGCCATAAATTTAATTTTAGGAATTGATTTCGAAGAAATTTAACTTTTATTGCATTAAATTAAGGCCGAAACACTTTGTAGATAACTCAATGGAAACTTGTAGAAAATTGTTTAATAATCGGCATTTACTGAACAAAATATGTTAACGTATGGAATTTATGATGATACTGCAGAAGGATAAGAGGTCGGCTCAGAAATGTATCTCCATGGGGTGTTGCATGGCTCTGTTCTATGGTGTGCTAAAATGTCCAGACTGTGATGAATATGAGTACCATACAAGGCTCGTAACTAAAGGGGTAATAATACTCTACACCACCACTGTGGTACAGGGTATTCGAAGTTTGTGCATTTGTTTGCAACGCTAACAAGGAGAAGAGCTAGACCCATCGATAAGTATACCGATCGGCTAAGAATCACTTCCTGATTCGATTTAGCTATGTCCGTCAGTCTGTCTGTCTGTCCATGTATTCTTGTGATCAAGATACAGCTCGCATTTATTGTCTGACTAGCCGAAACGGGCCCGCTCTGCTGCGCCTTCTTTAACTCTCTCATATATTTTTAGGGCGAAGTGTCCCCACTTCGCCCTGTATGCGGATATCGAATTCGTGCCATAGTAGCCTCTGATGCTGAACGCGTTCGAATCCTGGCGAGAACATCGAACAAAGCGATGGTTATCCCCATCTTAATGTTGGCGACATTTGCGAGATACAATGCCATGCATGGTCATTTAAAAAAATTTCCCCAAAGTGGTACGGCGGGACGGCGGTCGGACTCGGCTATAAAAAAAGGACCCTTATCATTGAGTTTAAACTTGAATCGGAAAGCACTCATTGATGTGTGAGATGTTTGCCCCGCTAGGTTCCCGGTGTTTTAAAAAATAGGGTAATGAAAATTGCTTTTAGGGGAGGGATGGCACCTCAGACATTTCGATTCAAATATGGATATCAAATTTGTGCTGCACTTCCAAATCCCTTTCATTTGAGCTCCATATTGCCATGGCCGGTAAACATGAACGATGTGGAGGGTGTTTTGGGTTAAATTCGTTCTTTTCTCTCAACGGAAATGAAGTTCAGTTTAGGGGGCGCTTTAGGGCGTACCCCAAAACACTTGGCTCCAAAATTGGATATCAAATTCGTTTTACACTTTAAAATACTTTTCATTTGAGTCCCATATTGTCATAATGGCTCAAAAAAACCCCATTTGACGTATCTTTATGGGGAAAAGCACCACCTTGACTTGAACGCAAATTTTAATGTCATATTCGTAATCTACCAAATACCTTTTTCTTGAGTCCCATATAGCCATGGTCGACTAATATGCCCATTTGGGGGGGAATTTGGGGGAGGGCGACCTCTCATTACTTGGAGCTAATGTTTTATGCCATATTTTTAATCTACTCTCTAAAACTGTTCATTTGAGTCCCATATTGACATGACCTTCGAATATATCTGTTTAGAGGAGTTTTGGGGTGAGGGGGCCCGCTGGGTACTAGGACCCAAATTTTAATACCAAATTCGTTTTCTGGTCTCCAATACCTTTCATTTGATACCCTTATTGTGCCCATCGGACCACTTTCGGATATTGTTGACATTTTTGGGTGAGGGGGAGGGTCCGCCTCCACCCGTTCTCTAAAAATTATAAAGCCTATATTTCCTTCCAGATACAACGTACACAATCTATGAAAATTTTAAGAAAATCGGTTCTGCCAAGTATCATATAGTCATAATGGGTCTAATGGCGTTTTTGAGGTGTGGCGTGACCCCCTATACTTTGATCTGATTTTGTATGCCAGATTCGAAATCTACTCCCGAATACATTTCATTTGAGCCCCATACTGAAATAAACGTCCAATATGTCTGTTTGGGGAAGTTTTGGGCTAGGGGAGGCCCAATGGCTACCTAGACTCAAATTTTAGTACCATCTTCGTCGTATACTCTCCAATACCTTTCATTTGATATCTATATTGTCCCCATCGGGGCACTTTTGATTTTGGATTTTGTTCTTTGCATAAATAGGAGGGTCCGTCCCCCTTCCAATATCGAATAATTATATAGCCTTTGTTTCGTTCCAGATCAATCTACGCAATATGCGAACATTTCGAGCAAATCGGTTCTGCCGTTTTTCAGTCTATACGGAACAAACAAACCGGGTCCCATATATCCGTGATTGGCTAATGTGCCCATTTTGGGCGTTTTTGTGGGGCTGGGGTAACCCACTATACTTCGACGTGAATTCGTATTCCAGATTCGTTATCTACTCCCGCATACTTTTCATTTGATACCCATATTGTTCTTATCGGTCCACTTTTGATTTTGGATTTTGTTCTTTGCATAAGGGTTCGTCCCCCTTCCAATATCGAAAATTATATAGCCTTTGTTTCGTTCCAGATCAACCTATACACTATGCGAACATTTAGATAAAATCGGTTCTGCCGTTTTTCAGTCCATACAGAACAAACAAACCGAGTCCCATATATCCGTGATTGGCTAATGTGCCCATTTTGGGCGTTTTTGTGGGGCTGGGGTAACCCCCTATACTTCGACGTGAATTCGTATGATAGATTCGTTATCTACTCCCGCATACTTTTGACTTAAATAATTGCCTGTTGAAAGTTATGAGAAAGTGGCAATACTTAGCAACTAACGATCTAAACTTAAATCCTATGGGTAGTTCGGGATCGTGAAAAGACGAGGCTATTTCTGAAAGGGAGTAAGAATAGCTTTCGATATCATAACATAGTACTACGAGCTCATTTATGCAAAATCGCTGCGGCAAGTAATAGCATGGGTGGGGCATGTGGCCAAGATGATGAGAGGTTGGAGCATTTCCCATGTCATTGCCCTGGGTTTCGCGGCTAACAGACAACGTCACTTAGGTGGGGACACAATACGAGACATGAACCTACTTAGAGATGTGGTATGAAAAGCAATTAAGGATTTTGTAAATAGCACGGACTGGCTTAGATATTCTTTTGCGAGGTTACTTTTTCGTATTTAGAGCTCACAACAAGCCGAATACTGGCTTAGGTGTATGTCCATAACAACATGGAACGAAGTAATATCTGCACCCTCTATTCAACCTTACCTAGAAACTAACGAATGCCATATTATCTCCAATATTACTTGCTGGCAACTTTTGCAAGCATACAAAGCGCATTAAGTCTTTTGTTATTGAATTCATCTTTAGAATTTTAATTAAGATTGCATTATACACACACACACACACACACACACACTCACATGTCGGTCTAATCTGCACACAAGTGCATTTTCACATTCAATGAAGCTGAGTCACTGCTAATGTTTACCAGACATGTGTGCTGGCCATGGCCGTGTAATCGTTGTCTTCTCTGTGTGTTGACTTTTAGTAGAACTTGATTACATTGTATTGTACAGTTTCTCACCTTCCTAGCTATAGCAACAACATCAACAACAACAACAACTAGTATAATGTGTTGTGTTTTTCTCTTATCGCCCTTAGACATTTGGCAAAATGCCGAACACATCACCATTACAGGCTCCCAGACAGTTGTCAACATAGCCAATTTGAAGCCGGCCAAAGCCTATCACTTACGTATGTCAGCAGAAAATAAATTGGGTTCGTCCGAGTTCTCGGAGGTGGTGCAGGTGACAACACTGGAGGAAGTGCCCTCAGCACCACCTCTCAATGTGCGCGCAGAGGCCAAGAGTTCCACCGAGATAAGTGTTGTCTGGGATGCCCCAGAACGTGACCACTGGAATGGCATACTGTTGGGCTACTATGTGGGCTATCAGATGTCGCTGATGCCTGAGGCACTGGAAATCAATCCCACATTGGGTTTCAGTTTTAAAACGGTCGAGGTACGCTCCCACTATGGCGGTGAGACCGTTTTAAGTAATCTCAACAAATACACCGAGTACCATATAATCGTACAAGCCTACACCAGCCAGGGCAGTGGTCCGCCCACCAAGGAAGTCAGTGTGCAGACCCTTGAGGATGGTAAGTAATCAATGGTATTTGTAGCAGGAAATTAACTCATTTACGAGTATGTCACTACCAGAGAGGAAGAGAGAGAGAGATAGAATGTGAGTGTGCATGTAGATGTCTGCATGCTGTACACACTGACATCAATAACTTCTAGCTGCTGCTAAATTGCTTATGGCCTTAACTAGCCTTTGGAGAGATGTTTCTCATTTTACGGTTTGTTTCTTTATTTTCATATGTGTGTGTGTGTGTTTTTTGTTTTCATTACATTGCAGTTCCTTCGTCACCACCCGAGAGCCCCCAGTGTGATGTTTTGAGCTCAACATCCATCTATGTAACATGGTCGCCGCCCGACGTTGATGGTCAGAATGGCAAAATTAAAGGCTACAAAATATTTTACATATCATCTGAAGACTTGTATGGTGAGTATACAGATAAAGAATTTTTGTAATTTTTACGGTTTATTGTCTAGAGACAATTGTATTTTGATGTTATAACAACCGAGGAAGGATGGGGGTAAGATCGTCCCATGCTATAAAGGAGAACTTTTCGTTTTTTTTTCAAATAGAGAAACACATATTTTCCATGTTTATACTCTCCAACATAGGATGGGGGTATACTAATGTCATCATTCTGTTTGTAACTCCTCGAAATATTCGTCTCAGACCCCATAAAGTATATATATTTTTGATCGTCGCGACATTTTATGACGATCTAGCCATATCCGTCCGTCCGACCGTCCGTCTGTCTGTCGAAAATACGCTAACTTTCGAAGGAATAAAGCTAGCCTCGGTCTTTAGGCCAGCTATATCCAAATATAGTCCGACCTGGAGCGTACTTCACAGAAATGAATAGGGCTCTACCAGAACTCACTGTGCCAAATTTCATCCAAATCGGATCGAAAATGACCAATTTGTTGCCTCAAGACTTTAAGTCTGGAGATCGCTCTCAGATTTTGGGTATAAATGGGTAAATACCCGGATATTCCGTGCCCACTATTCAGTGCAATATAGACCCATCTTTTTTTCACATAAACAACACGCAGGGGATGTCCCTTATATATGCAGTGCATCGCGTTGGAAAGTTAAGGGTTGGAGGGGGGAAAGAGGGAGTAGTATTTATTGATATTAGTCTTAAATTTCTGAACGTCAATGTCGGTGGGAAAGACATTAGCCGGAAGTCAATTCCACATACGAATGGTTGGGGCGAAAAATGAATTTTCTCCGTAATGCATGGTTCGGTCGACTGGCCAATCAATTACAAACGGGTGTGAGTTCCTGGCAAGTCTTGTATTCCTGGTGAACATCCTAATGTCAGGGATAAGGAGACGAATATCCCTGGAACACACGCCATGAAAATAACGATAGAGCATTACAACGCTACCCATATCGCACTCCGTTGAACCCGGTCAAACTCCTGCCCATATAAAAGAGTTATATTCCATCCTCAGCCTGATGTAGGTAGTAGCTTCATGCCCAGAACATCAAGAGCATCTGACTGTTCAATATCTATACCGTCGATAGATATCGACGATTGAAGTGGGTCAGTGAATTGTTTGTGAGACAAGAAACAGCACTGCGTCTTCTGTGCGTTAAAGTCTACTCTGTTCATTCTACCCCACTCGGAAATGGCCAACAAATCCTGGGAGAGCGTCTCATCCATAATGCGTTTCCTTTCCACAATTTCTTGAGGACTGGACCTAGAGTCCAATGAATATGAATGACTCAGATTACTGTCATCGGCAAATGAGTAGACTGGATTCGAAGTCTGACCCAGTAGATCGTCAATGAAAATAATAAAAAGGGAAGGGGAAAGCCTGCGCTTACAACCCCGACATAAGTGGGTTGTAACCTGGCCATAATCGTCTAGTTCTAGGGGACTTTAATGCGCAACACATCTCATGACATTCTCCTGGTAATTCTCCCCTGGGTAATGACCAGCGGGGCATAGATTGGCAGAGCAGATTGAAGGCTCCTCGTTTTGCACGGTGAATGAGTATGCCCCCACTGGGATTACAATGAGGTGCAGCAGCTCGCCAGACATTTCCATTACATCGCCTGATCTCCTGAGTGACGTTCCCTGGCAAGCCGTAATCTCTTTGGAGTCAGCCCACCTCCCAATAATTTCATAACCTCTGAGCGCCGGACGTTTATCAATCAGAAGAAGGCCGATTAGACTGGCTTTAGAGAGTTTACCAATGATCGCTTCACCCCCTCGGGGGTGGCATTTCCCCTAGTTGCCGAGAGGAAATTTTGAAACATCATTAACGCACAAGCCACTCGCTTTATAGCAGCCGGTCGAATACCCCAAGTGCGGCACAATTTCCCGGCGCAGGCAGTGCTACTCGCACACGAGCGTGATGGGAGTCGTTGCACGGACCCCATTAACACCAGAATCGGCGAGCTGAATCTGAAAATGAACAGGGTAGTCAACGAACATAAGCTGGATTTGCGGCTGGAACACTTGGAACAATCTTACTTAGGTACCGGTTTAGGCAAGCTGTGATCTAATGTTAAGTCAATCTCGAACCCCGGTAGACGGGGTAATAGCACCTCAGCCACTTTGGCCGACGTTACTATGATCGATCCGAAGAGATGCGCCAGATTGCTCAAACGTCAATTTATTGTGCAACCCGATAGTGACAGGGCTAAGAGGAGAGCCTTTCGTCGTATCCGTTATCTCCCAACTGATGGACACCCATCACAATTTACCGTGGGCGATGTAACAAATGTCATCCTTAGCGCCAAATCATCCAAGACGTTAGGCCATGACGGAATCTCTAGAAGAATCTGGATCTGCCTGTAGTTGAGTACCTTTCAACTGTCCTCAACCTGTCTTTGAACACTCTTATAGTTCCCGATGTCTGGAAAATGGGAAAAGTGATCCCGCTACTGAAGCGTAGAAAGGACCCGAGTTTGGGGAGTCGTACAGACCGATCTCCCTCCTCTCACCAGCAGCAAAGGCGCTTGAGGAATTCTTTGCATGCCATCACCGCACACATTTGCCGTGGCTTCAATCAGCCGAGGCCATGTGTACGGTGCTCGTGGCATTGAACCTCTCGAAAGCATTCGATACGGTCAGAATGGAGAATTTCCATTCGTTGAGCATTAAGATGGAGAATTTCCATTCGCCGAGCATTAATATGGATTCCGAAGACAGCATAGCACAACAACTTCTTTGCATTCCATCACCGCACACATTGCCGTGGCTTCAATCAGCCCAGGCCATGTGATAATACGATGCTCGTGGCATTGGACCTCTCGAAAGCATTCGACACGGTCAGCTATGCCAAGCTATTTGAGGACATCGCCCCTCCAGGCATCACTGGGTCGCGATGTATAATTGGACTCAGAAATAACTTCAGATTCGTCTGCAAATCCTTTCTGTGCGGTTTGTCCGTCTGTCAATTTCAACATACGACTTAGCCCAAAGACAATCACTAATGTGTTTTGACAAAAATCGGTTCAGACTTAGATATTACTTCACTATATATAATTCGCTCGATTTACTCTAACAACGGCATAGTTACCATAATTTTCATCCGATTTTCACGAACTTTGGTATGGATGTTCCATTACCCATATGAAAGCCGTTTGCAACACATCGAAACATTCATTTCTGACCCAAAAAGCGTATATTCTTGTTCGTCTTAAAAAACCTAGAAGGGTCTACCCATGTCTGTCCGTCTTTCTGTCAATTCAAATTTGCCATTGAACATTCCATTAAGGAATAGGGGCAAACTTCTCACATATCAACGAGTGCTGTCCGATTCAAATTTAAGCTCAATGATAAGGGGCCTCCTTTTTATAGCTGAGTCCGAACGGCGTGCCGCAGTGCGACACCTCTTTGAGGAGAAGTTTTCACATGGCATGCTAACTCACAAATGTCGCCAGCATTAGGAGGAGATAACCATAGCAAATTCTTTTATATGTTCTCGCCAGGATTAGAACCCTGGCGTTCAGTGTGTTAGGCGAACATGCCAACCTCTGCGCTACGGCTTCCAATCTCCAACTTATCCAATCCAGATGTAAATCGAGTTAGTATGTACACTTTTTATACCCACCACCATAGAAAGGGGGTATCCTAATCTAGTCATTCATTTTGTAAGACCTCCAAATATTGATCTGCGACCCCATAAAGTACATATATTCTGGAACGTCTCTACATTTTGAGTCGATCTAGCCATGTCCGTCCGTTCGTCCGTCCGTCTGTCGACCTTACAACAGCGATCTAACTCGTAAAGCTAGATGTTTGAAATTATGCACAGATGCCTCTTTTTGATGTTGGTCGTTGGGGATTGCAAATGGGCCACATCGGTTCAGGTTCGGATACAAAGCGATGCCCGCATTTGACTTCTTGAGCACCTAGAAGCCTCAATTGTCATTCGAATTAGCTGAAATTAGGAACAATGTCAACATCCATGCCAAGTATGATCCGAATTGGTCCATAAACAGATATAGACCCCATATAAACCGATCTCCGGATTTTATTTTTTGAGTCCTTAGAAGCCTCAATTTTTATGCGATTTGGCTGAAATTCGGAATAAGGACTTAGGTTATAACCAACATAATCCATGCCAAGCATTATCCGAATCGGTCCATACACAGATATAAACCCCATATAATCCGATCCCCGGATTTGAATACTTCAGCCCTTAGAAGCCTAAATTTTCACCTGATTTGACTAAAATTTGGCCCAAAAACCTATCTTACGACGTACAACATCAATGCCAAGTTTTATCCGATTCGGTCAGTATTGTAATATAGGCCCCCCTAAGTACCGATATCGCGATATGACTTCTGGTGACCAAAACTAGTAAAAGTGTGCTAAGTTCGGCCAGGTCGAATCTTATATACCCTCCACCATGTATCGCATTTTTAGAGTTCTTTTCCCGGTATTTCATTTTAGCCAAACAAAGGAAAGAAGATAAAAATGGCTATGTTATATCAAGTTATGGTCCGATTCGGATAATAATTGAATTGAATATTGGAGACCGAAGTAGAAGTCATTGTGTAAAATTTCAACCAATTCGAATAAGAATTGCGAACTTTAGGGGCTCAAGAAGTAAAATATGTAGATCGGTTTATATGGGAGCTGTATCAGGTATGCTCGAGGTCATGGGAGAAGCCGTTGTACAACATTTCAGCCAAATCGGATAACAATAGCGCCCTCTAGCGGCTCAAGAGGTCAAGATCCCAGATCGGTTTATATGTCAGCTATATCAGGCTATGTTCCGATTTGAACCATACTTAGCACAGTTCTTGGAAGTCATAAAAAAACACCTCATGCAAAATTTCTGCCAAATCGATTAAGAATTGCGCCCTCTAGCGGCCTAAAAAGTCAAGATCTCAGATCGTTTTATATGGCAGCTGTACCAGGTTATGTACCCATATAAATCATACTTAGCACAGTTCTTGGAAGTCATAACAAAACACCTCATTCAAAATTTCAGCCAAATCGAATAATAATAGCGCCCTCTAGAGGCCTAAGAACTCAAAATCCAAGATCGGTTTATACGGCAGCTATATCAAAACATGGACCGATATGCCCCATTTACAATGGCAACTGACCTACACTGATAGGAAGTATTTGTACTAAATTTTAAGCGCCTAGCTTTACTCCTTGGAAAGTTAGCGTTCTTTCGATAGACGGAGGGACGGACAAGACTAGATTGACTTAAAATGTCATGACGATCAAGATTACATATACCTTCTGGGGTCTCGGAAAAAAGGACCATGATTTGCGAATCTGCACCTGGAATGTCCGCACTCTCAAAGGGGAGGTGCAGTATACACGCTGGCGGATGTAGTGGAGAAGTATAAGGCAGATGTTACCGCCTTACAGGAAGTGTGATGGACTGGCAATGACGTCACAATGACGAACCATACAATAGCCTCCATGAGACGAGGCATGCATTTGGCTGTGGATTTGTGGTTAGTCGGAGACTGAAACAACCTGTCTCAAGCTATACTCCGGCGGATAAGAGGTTAGCCACAATTCGCATAAAAGCCAAATTCTTCAATATCAGACCTTTATGTGCCCTTGCCCCGACGGAAAACAAGAGCGAGCAGACCAAGGATATTTTCTACAAGCGGCTAGAGAGGGGATATGACCGCTGCCCCGCCCATGATATTAAAAACCATCTGGGAGATTTTAATGCAAAGATAGGGAAGGAAGACATCTTTGGTCCAACAGTCGGAAAGTTTAGCCTTCACGAGATAACGTCCCATAAAAGGTTTGAGGCTAATAGATTTCGCCGCGGCAAAAAAAAAACATGGTAGTTAGTAGTACTAGATTTCACCACATGGCTGTCAGCCGATCAAAATACGAGGCACCAAATTGATCACAATGTGATCGATGGAAGGCATTCATCCAGCGTGCTAGATGTACGATCGAGATAATCGATCATTATCTTGTTGCAGCAAAGGTTCGCACCCGTTTAAACATGGCGAGGAAAGTACGTAGTGACACTGCACGGCAGATAGACATTGAAAAGCTGCAAACACATCAGACATGGCAACGGCATACTCCTCTCGACTGACCCTGCTGGAAGAAAGTACTCCTTGTTCAGATAATGTAATGACGCAGTGGCAAACTATGGCCCACTCCATGGAAAATGCCGCGAAATCCATACTTGGTTACCGCAAGTCTCCCCCTAGAAACCCATGTACGACCAATAGTTTCGAAATGCTACTGAAGACAAAAATGCGGCATATAGAGCAACCCTGCAATCAGTAGCAACGCGCCAGATGAAGGAGAGATATCGGGAGAAACGAAGAGAGGAGAAACGTCTATTCCGCAGAAAGAAACAGGAAATGGAAAGACGTGAGTGTGAGCGAATTGAGATGTCCAGGAGTCAGAATGAAGTCCGGAAATTCTACCAAAGAATTAAACATCAAACCGATGGCTTTGGTGCAGGCACATCCTACTGCAGAGACAAAAGAGGAAATCTGGTAACTGACACAGATAACATGCTGAAGATATGGAAAACGTTGGCGGCGAAGAGGATACCGCAGAACTAACCCCTGATGATGGTAAATGATGTTTACCTCCAAGTCAGAATGACCCGACTAAAGAACAACAAGGCAGCAGGAGCCGACGGGTTACCCGCCGAACTATTTAAGACCGGAGGCGAAACACTGATGAGGTGTATGCATCAGCTTATCTGCGCTATCTGGCTAGAAGAACCCATACCCGATAATTGGAACCTCAGCACACTTTGTCCCGTACACAAGAAAGGAAACAAGACGGAATGTGCCAACTACAGAGGAATAAATCTCCTCCCCATCGCATACAACATACTCCCGAGCGTAGTGTGTGAAAGGTTAAAACCTAAAGTCAAGGAAATATTTGGGTCCTATCAAAATGTGGCCTTAGAATTGTCAACTCCACCCTAGACCAGATATTCACACTGCACCAAATCCTGGAAAAGACCCGAGAGGGACACATCTACACCAGCCATCTCTTTGTTAACTAAAAAGCCGCATTTGAAGCCATGTCTGAGTTTGGTATCCCTGTAAAATATATAAGACTCTGCAGGATGGCATTTGCTGATACGTGTTCTTCAGCAAGAATATGAAGGGATCTCTCGGAACCACTTAGTTTCAAACGAGGTTTCAGACAAAGAGACATCCTATCGTTTGATCTCTTTAATATCCTGCTGGAGAAGATTATGCGAGTTGCAGATATGAATAGATATGGCAGACTAATCACGGCATGCTACTCGCCTATGCCGACGACATCGATATCATAGCTCGGTCACCGGAAGTAGTAACGGCAGCCTTTGAAAGAATCGAAAGAGAGTCAGGGAAATGGGTCTGGCAGTAAATGGATGGTTAGACGAAATGGATGCTTTCAACTCCCAAAAACCCTTGCACAACCGAGCAGAAAAAGAGAAAGTTGGGAACCACAACTTTGAGATAGTCAGTAACTTTATCTACCTGGGCACCGCTGTAACCGAAACGATTGACACCAGTTTTGAGATTAAGCGAAGAATAATACTGGCAAACAGATGCTACTTTGGACTAAGTAAGCAGTTTAGAAACAAGGTCACCTCTCGACAGACGAAGATCACACTATACAAGGCACTGATACTACCCGTGCTGTTATATGGCTCTGAAGCATGGGTACTTGAGAAACCAGATGAGGCAGTGTTTGGAGTATTTGAGAGAAAGATTCTTCGTAAAATATATGGACCAGTTTGCGCTAATTGAGAACATAGGCGACGCATGAACCACGAGCTGTATGACGACGATAGCATAGTTACACGCATCAAAATACAACGACTGCGTTGGCTAGGGCATGTTGTCAGAATGGATGAGGAAGCTCCAGCAAAGAAGACTTTTGAAGGCAAACACGCTGGTACAAATTAAATATTTGCAATTTTATTCCATTTTCATTTCAGAAAAAGATCCCGAGGTTGTGAAATCAAATAATCAATACGCTACTCTAGAAAGTCTAAGTAAATTTACAAATTATTCTGTCTGGGTATTGGCCTATACTAAAGTGGGTGATGGAGTTAAGACTAAACCATTTTACTGCCGAACTCACGAGGATGGTAAGCCTTTACTGATAACACCAAAACGAAAAAAATCGATTTAAAAAAACGAAACCTTTTTTTCCTCACAATTTTAGTTCCTTCTGCACCACACTCAATTAAAGCCATACCGGCATCAAGTACAAAAATAATCGTCTCATGGTTGCCACCACAATTTCCCAATGGAGATATTGTAAGTAGGGTTCTAGTGTTACCCGAGCAATTTTATTAAGATTTTTTTTTCTCTCATTCCATTTGCCAGATTGGCTACACTTTCTACATGTCCATGCTGGAGGGTGGCCGCGAAGAGGGCACCCACAAACGCATACTGGGTCCCTATGTGGAAATGCATGAGACTCAACGTACCCAGGAATCGGCCACCTATCAATTTTGGCTAACCGCCTCCACCAAAATGGGTGAAGGTGAAAAGACCGATGTGGTCACAGTGCCTCCCAATAATAAGGTACCTGCTCGTATTGTCTCCTTTAGCCAGCGTGTGATTACACCGTGGAAAGAGAATCTAGAATTGACTTGTCGCAAAGTGGGCTCTCCAGCCCCGGTAACCATATGGCGTTTGGATGGCCATAATCTAGAGACAAGTGCCCGCAAAACTATTGCCAAGAATGGCACTTTGAATATTCGCGAGGTGCAATCTGGCGATGCTGGCAACTATACTTGCAGTGTTGAGAATACATGGGGCAAAGATGAAATTGTCTATAGTGTGGTGGTAAAGGTGCCACCGGAAGCCCCCAATCTAACGGTGATCAGTGCCTACTCGGATAGCCTGCTGCTAGAGTGGTCGGATAATAATAATGGAGGAAGTCCCATACTGGGCTATGTCATCAACTATAAGCGAGACAATGGCGACTGGGAGGAACTGCAGGTGGATGCCAAATCCTATTCCCATCTGCTAAGCAATTTATGGTGTGGCACTCGTTATCAGTTGTACATCACAGCCTTTAACAAAATTGGCACCGGTTTGCCCTGTGACATTGTCAATACCCATACCAAGGGCAATCCTCCGGTTCAGCCCAAACACTCGCAAATGATAACGAATAATTCGACCAGTGTTACCTGTTGGCTAGACTCTTGGGGAGATGGTGGTTGTGGAATTTTGTATTTTATGATTGAATCCAGAATGTATGGAAGGTAAGTGAGGTGGTCTGGTTGGAAGTTGCCTGATGAGAAAATCTAAAAATCTCTTTTGTCTCCTGAATAGATCAACCTGGACCGTAGTCTCCAATCATATTCCATCGACTGAACGTATTTACACCGTTAGTGATTTACAGCCTGGTACCAAGTATCAACTTAAGGTTACGGCCCACAACAATGCTGGCTCCACCACAGCAATGTATAATTTCACCACTTTGTCAACACAAGGAGGAGGATGTAAGTATAAGTGGAGAAATTGTAAAGCTTTTGCACCCCTGTGACAAATTGCAAATTTGCCCTTGAACATTCCATTAAGCAGGAGCGTAGTAACTTCTCTCATATCAATGAGTGTAGAGATGAATGCAAAGTCTGAACGGCTTGCCGCAGAGCGACAGCAAGCGACATCACAGTAGTGGTGGTTAATTCAAGACATAAACTGGGAACATCGTCTATTTGGAATGCTTTATCCAATTGTGGAGCGTATAATGGACACCATGGTAAACAGTCAAATACCGTGAGAAAATCTCAATGGCAGCCGGTTGTGCGCAGCGCATTGATCCGAAAGAATCCTTGTTGTTGTTGTAACCACATTTTCATGTGGAGGTAGCGATCCTCGTCATCGGCCAGGGCTGCCACCTCAGTGTACGTGTTGCAGCAGCTCGCCAAACGTTTCCATTACATCCCCTGATCACCTGAGCGACGTAATCCGACTTCATAACCTCCGAGCACTGGACGCTTATCAATCAAAAGAGGGCAGATTGGGTCGGCTTCAGAGAGTACACCAATCGTCGCTTCAGTGAACTGACACCCCCTCGAATGTCCTATTTGCCGAGAGAAAATTCGGAGACATCTTTAACGCAGCAGCCCAATTTCCGAACGCAGACAGAGCTACTCGCAGACGAGCGTGATGGGATTCATTGCAGCGACCCCATTAACTCCAGAATCAGCGAGCTGAATCTGGAAATTAACAGGGTAGTCAACGAACATAAGCGAAATTTGTGGCTGGAACACTTGGGGCAATGTAACTTAGGTACAGGTTTAGGCCAGCTGTGATCTACTGTTATGTCACTCTCGAACCCCAGTAGACGGGACGACAGGACCTCGGTCATTTTTGGCGACGTAATTGTAACTGATTCGGAGAGATGCGCCCTCAATTTATTGTGCATTGCGGGAGTGACTGGGATAGGAGGAGGGTCATACGTCGTATGCGCGGTCTTCGAGACGAATTTTACCGTGGACCAACAATCCCATGGCAGCCGGTTGTACGCACCGGATTGACACGATGGAATGAGGGCTGCTCCCTCATTGTACGTGTTCGTCCTCTTTTCTTCATGGGAGAGGCACATCCCAGAGTGACTTCTCCGCACGCTTCTGGTTCCGTTCCGGGACTGAAAAGAACCCCAGACCCCGGTTCTGTTCGGTTTGCCAAAACCACCTCCATCATCGGTCGGTGTCGGTTAGGTGTAACCGGTGCATGCGGTGGGTTCATTTCCGATCTTGCTGTGAGCAAGGTAAGCAAGCTCGTTCCGATCCAAAGGACCGATCGCCGAGGGAACATGATGGCCATTGGTTATTTAAAGGCGCCAATTACTCGCCTTGTCATAGCGTTCATCGAATACCCTCAGTATAGACTCACCGCTCCATACCGCCAATTTTTCGCGACTGCAGTAGCAGTTACTCCTTATGGAGCATTCCACTATCCACAACCTGTGGATGCGCAAGGTAGCTCGCAGCTAAGCTGCGATAAGTGATAATAATGAACACCACACAGATGTTGTTGTAGCCACATTTTTATGTGGATATGGCGAAGCTCGTCAAGCTCCCGTAGGTGAGAGAGCTAGTTCCGGTCCAAAGGTCCGATCGCCGCGGGAACATGATGACCATTGATTATTTAAAGGCGCCAATAACTCGCCTTGTCTTATCGAGCATTATAGGCATACCGGCCTTTCACTGAGACTCTCCGCTCCATGCCGCTGATTGTCCGCGACTGCAGTTGCAGTTACTCCTTCTGGAGCATTCCACTATTCGTAACCTGTGGACGCTAAGGAACTAAGCTTTTCGTGATAATGAGCACTACACCGATGGGAGCTCAAAGGTCCAGCCTGTGTTGTGCATGGGGCGGGAAGTGTATCCTTCTTGCAATGGTCTCCGAGGTAAGATCGACGAGGTAATGGATTTTATGAGTCGGAAGAGCATATTGTTTGCAGCGATCCAGAAGACAAAGCTGACCAACACCTGCAGCCTGCACAGATGTCATGGATACAATGTGCTACGTAAGAATCGCTTAAGTGGGAGATTGGCCTGCGCCTGAAGCTGACCCCAACATGGAGTGTATGGGGATAGCAGTTAAGTTTGGTACAGCCGAGATAGAGCTATACAATGTGTACATACCGCCGGTTGGTAGTTGTGGCCTACTGTCTGGCCATAATCCGCTTGTTCTAGGAGATCTTAATGGACATCACGTCTCATGGCATTTTCCCCTTGGTAACAACCAGCGACGCATAGCTTTGGCAGTTCAGATTGAAGGCTCCACGTTTTTCACGGTGAATGAGGATGCCCCCACTAAGATAACGAGGAGTTTCAGTAGCTTGCCAGACATTTCCATAGCATCCCCTGATCTCCTGAGTGTCGCAACTGGCCATCAATCATTTCTTTGGGATCAGACCACCTCCCCATAATTCTTACCATCGACCGACCACCCGACTTTTTAACCTCTGAGCGCCGAATGTTTATCGATCACAAGAAGGCCGATTGGGCTGGCTTCAGAGAGTATACCAATCGCCGCTTCAGTAAACTGTCACCCCCCTCAGATGTGCTAGTTGCGAGAGGAAATTCCGAGACATTAAAGCAGCAGCCGCTCGCCTTGTACAAGCAGGTCGAATACCCTAAGTGCGGCCCTATATCCCCGTGTTGGTAGGGGTACTCGCAGACGAGCGTGATGGGATTCGTTGTATGGACCTCACTTACCCCAGAATCAGTGAGCTGAATCTGGAAATAAACAGGGTAGTCAACGAACAGCGGAATTTGTGGCTGGAACACTTGGAGCAATGTAACTTAGGCACCGGTTTAGGTAAGCTGTGGTCTATTGTTAAGACACTCTCGAACCCCGGTAGACGGGATGACAGAACCTCAGTCACTTTTGGTGATGAAACCGTGACTAATCCGAAGAAATGCGCCAGGTTGTTCAACCGTCAATTAATGTGCATTTCGAGAGTGACTGGGCTAGGAGGAGAGCCTTTCGTCGTATCTGTGGTCTCCGAGTCGATAAACAGCCATCACCATTTACCGTGGACGAAGTTACGAATATCATCTGTGGCCCAACGTCATCCAAGGAGTTGGATGACAACATCTCTACACTGAAGCTGAAGAATCTGGATCTACCTGGAATCGAGTACCTTACAACTGTCCTCAACCTGTCTTTGTACACTCTTATTGTACCCGATGTCTGGAAGATGGGCAGAGTGATACCGATACTGAAACCTAGAAAGGACCTGAGTTTGGGGGAGTCGTATAGATCCCTTCTCTCACCAGTAGCCAAGACGCTTGAGAGACTATTCCTGCCGGGCCTCATAAGAAAATATCCATTCGCCGGGCATCAGCTTTTATTCTGAAGATTGCACAGCACAACAACTGCTGTGCATTCCATCTTCACACATATTTGCAGTGCCTTCAATCAGCCCAGGCCATGTGATACGACGGCCATCGTGGTATTGGACCTATCAAAGGCTTTCGATGAGGACATCACCAACACGTCTCTCCAGCCAAGGCTGAAACGCTGGGTCGCGAATTATCTGTGTGGTTGCCAGTCATTTGTGGAATTTAGGGATAAGAAGTCGACGCACAGTAGAGTGAAAAAGCAGTTCCCCAAGGCGGGGTGATATCCCAGCACTGTTTACTCTCAACCTATCCTCCATTCCACCCCTTTCAGACGGGGTGTACTATCTCTGCATCAGGCCCCCCACCCCTCAATGGGCCTGTGATAGGTTAAACGTCTACCTCAAGAAACTTGCCTCATATTTCGCTGCAAGAGATCTGAAGATTTCTGCCACCAAATTTTCACCCACATTGTTCAATACAAATACGCTTGAGGTGAATAATCAGCCTTCTGTACTATGGAGAAATGATTCCGACTATCAAGTGTGCCAAAATACTTGGCGTCATATTTGTCAGCTCTTACACATTCTCCCCACATGCAACAGCGATTTGCAATAGAAACAAGGTCCTCAAGTCACTTGTTGGCAGCACTAGGAGTGCTGACAAAGAAACCTTGTTGACCACGTACAAAGCAATTGGTCGGCTTGTTATAAGTTATGCAGCGCCAGTGTGGTGACACGCAGTGGAATAATATTCAGATCTGTCAGAATGCCACCCTCCGCATTGCGACGGACTATCTCTGTTATCGCAGAGACCATCCAAAGCATCATCTTGTGGATAGATATCAACCGCCCCGAAGCCTTAAGGTAGATCTACATGATCTGGAGCGTGAGGTTCAGACCAAGAGAGAACCTCTAGATCAAGTGGCATATCAAGCGTGTCTAGACAACATTCATGCAGACACGGTAGCAGGGTAAATAGCTACCTGGTGTATGTAGTCCTTGAAGAACGACCGCCTTCCATTGCACCTAAAAAAATTGACCTCCCCCGGCAAACCAGAGTAGTTCTGGCTCAATTACGATCCGGCAGATGCAGCCGCCTGAACTCCTACAGAGCAAGGTTTGATGCCGACGTGCAAGATGTATGTCCCGATTGTGAGCAGGGATCACACGACAAACGTCACCTGTTTAACTGTCCAGCCAGACATATGCGACTCAGGCCCTGATCCCTCTGGACGCATCCCATCTTAGTCGTCGAGTTCCTGTATCTTGACACTCAACAGAATCTCACAGACGAAAGAAAGAACATAACAAACGGCTACAACAACAACACTGAGGGGTCTTGGTCCGCTTTTGCAGATTTCCCGTAAATTGAGACTCCTTGGCGATTAAAACACAGAAAGTGCTCGACTGTTAAGATTCGCATGAACGCAGTTCCCTTGCCACATTGGAGTAAGAGAGCGGGCAGCCCGGTTGTAAGGTCAAGTGTTCCCCGACTATAAGTAAAGGTGAAAGGATCGCAATGTTGCTACAGAAATATTCAGACCATTCTAACGCAGGAGACCAAAATAAAAAAAAAATCATTACAATCTGGGAAGTTTTCACGGTACGCATTGCATGTTACTCGGGGGCAGTGTGCAAAGCATGTAAGAGAGGATGACGAAACATTGATTTGCCAACGAAAAACTTTGAGAAAGTGAAATCTTTCAGGTCAACGCGATCCATGTTAAGAACGTTGGCTGTGGATTGAAGATGCTATAGAAAGGACGGATAAGGTGCTATAGGGCACTCCGGATCGTCACAAGCCGTAACGAATACTGAGGGAGTCGTCATCTACCAGGGTCACATACGATTGCAGGTTAGGCGAGACCAGCCAGGCTGTATGCGTGTCTTATAGTGAGCAATGGGATGAGATCAGTGCGACCTTCGGCGTCTAAAAGAGACACATCGGATTGGGCGCACTTTGGTGCACTATAATATCAATGCCCGGCTTTAGCGAATAACCAACAGTTAGCCATGAATCAGCCGTTGTCCCACTAGCAGCAGACAAACAAACTTTTACAAAACCCTTTCATCATTTATCCAAAAATGTTCAGGATTTCGAAACTGCTATTCAAGATCTTAATCCAAAGTTGTATTCAACCGAAACTTAGGCTTCCAATCCCCTTCAAGTGTTTGTATTAAAATCTTCTCTCACCATTTTCCATTTCAGTTATCTACAACACAGATTCAAATGCCATGCCAACTATAACTGATAGTCCGTTTTATGCCAATTTTAAAGTCCTACTTCCTGTATGCATTTCCCTGTTTATGCTGCTGGGCTTAGTAGCAGCCGTACTTATTATAAGAAAGAAAAGTAAGTACAAAGTATATATGGGTTGCCCAAAAAGTAATTGCGGATTTTTCATATAGTCGGCGTTGACAAATTTTTTCACAGCTTGTGACTCTGTAATTGCATTCTTTCTTCTGTCAGTTATCAGCTGTTACTTTTAGCTTGCTTTAGAAAAAAAGTGTAAAAGAAGTACATTTGATTAAAGTTCATTCTAAGTTTTATTAAAAATGCATTTACTTTCTTTTAAAAAATCCGCAATTACTTTTTGGGCAACCCAATATAAAGCAACATGAATATATCGCCAACTTTCGGTGGTGGGTATACAAATCTCATATATATAACCTTTTTTCTCTTCTTCACCCTCTCAAACTGTTTCCTTCAGAAATCAGCAACCAAACTCGTTTGGCCTCATCATCCATGTCGGAGACTCCGTCTTTGACCCAATTACAAAATAAACAAAATCGTGATCAACAATATCTGGCGGTACGTTGCAATCCCAATGTAGGACCGCCACGCACATCGAACTCCAACGATTCGGGAAGTTTTGGCAAAGCCGAAAGTAACGAATACATCGAAGATATCTGTCCCTATGCCACATTCCAGCTAAATAAGCAGCCCTACAGTGAGAGTTCGTACAGTGGCAATGTATACAGTGGTCCCTATCACTCAGTGCGAGGATCATTTGTCTATCATGATGTTAAACCAGACAGTTATCATGTGAGTATATGGCAATTTACAAAAATTTTCTTAGATTTTTATACCCTGCACCACTACTATGGTACATGGTATTATAACTTAGTGCATTTGTTTGTAACACCCAGAAGGAAGAGAGATAGACCCATTGTTAAGTATACCGATCGACTCAGAATCACTCTCTGATTCGATTTAGCTATGCCCGTCTGTTTATCTTTCTTCCCCTCTGTCCATGTTAATTTGTGTACAAACTACATTTACGCATTTATCATCCGATCGTCTTAAAACTTGGTACAGCCATATTATTCGGCCAAGAGTCGAAGCCTATTGAAATTGGAAAAAATCGGTTCAGATTCGGATATAGCTCCCATATAAAATTCAATTTGTGTTTGTTGGTCGGTTTGTTTGTTTGTTCCGTATAGACTCAAAAACGGCTAAATCGATTACCTTGAAATTTTCACAGATTGTGTAGGCTGGTCTGGAAGGAAACATAGGCTATATAATTTTTTGATATCAGAAGGGGGCGGACTTACCCTATAAGTACTACCAAAAATAAAAGTGTCCTGATCGGGACAATATGGGATTCAAATGAAAGGTATTCAAGAGTAGAGTACGAATTTCATAATAAAAGTTGGGTCCAAGTACCTAGGGGGCCGCCCCAGCCCTAAAACCCCTTAAAATAGGTTTATTTGACGATCCTGACAATATGGCACTCAAATGAAAAGTATTCGGGAGTAGATTACGATTACGGTCAGGAAGTAGGAATAGGCTTTATAATTTATTGATAACAGAAGGGGGCGGACCCTCCACCGTTACCCCAAAAACACCACCCAAAATCAAAAGTGGACCGATAAGGACAATATGGGTATCAAATGAAAAGTATGCAGGAGTAGATAACGAATCTGGAATACAAATTCATTTCGAAGTATAGGGGGTCATCCTCATCCCCATAAAAATGCCCAAAATGTTCACCTTAGCCAATCACGTAAGGTAGATCAACATGATCTAGAGTGTGAGGTTCAGCGCTACAAGAGAGAATCTCTAGATCAAGCGGCATATCAAGCAAGTCTAAACAACATTCATGCAGACATGGTAGCAGATGCGGTAATTGGCTACCGGGTGAACGTAGTCCTTGGAGAACGACCGCCTTCCATTGCACTGAAGAAATCGACCTCTCCCGGCAAACCAGAGTAGTTCTGGCTCAATTACGTTCCAGCAGATGCAGCCTTGAAATGTTCGCATATTTTGTAGGCTGGTCTGGAAGGAATCATAGGCTATATAAGCTTTCGGTATTGGAAGGGGGAAGGACCCTCCCCCTTATGCCAAAAACACAACCCAAAATCAAAAGTGGACCGATCGCGACAATATGGGTATCAAATGAAAGGTATTGTAGAGTAGAATACGAATATGGTACTAAAACAGACATATTGGACGTTCATTTCAATATGGGGCTCAAATGAAAAGTATTCGGGAATAGATTTCGAATCTGGCATACAAAATCAGATCGAAGAATAGAGGGTCACGCCACCACTCAAAAACGCCATTAGACCCATTATGACCATATGATACTTGGCTGAACCGATTTTCTTACAATTTTCATAGATTGTGTACGTTTGTCTGGAGGGAAACAGAGGCTATATAACTCTTAGATACCGGGTGAAGGCGGACCCTCCCCCTTGCCCCAAAAACGCCACCCATATCCGAAAGTGGTCCGATGGGCACAATAAGGGTATCAAATGAAAGGTGTTGGAGACCAAAAATCGAATATGGTATTAAAATTTGGGTCCAAGTACACAGCGGGCTAGCCGCTTGAAGTTTTGCACAAATACTTTTTATTAGTGTAGGTCGGTTGGGATTGTAAATGGGCCAAATCTGTTTATGTTTTGATATAGCTGTCATATAAACCGATCTTGGATCTTGACTACTTAAGCCTCTAGAGGGCGCAATTCTCTTCCGATTCGGCTGAAATTTTGCACGTGGTGTTTTGGTATCACTTCCAACCACTGTGCTAAGTGTGATTCAAATCGGTCCATAATCTGATATAGCTGTAATATAAACCAATCTTGGATCTTGACTTCTTGAGCCCATAGAGCGCGCAGTTTTTTCCGATTTGACTGAAATTTTGCACGTAGTGGTTTGGTGCCACTTCCAACAGCTGTGCTAAGTGTGATCCAACTCGGTCCATAATCTGGTATAGCTGTCATATAAACCGATCTTGGATCTTGACTACTTGAGCCTCTAGAGGGCGCAATTCTCTTCCGATTTGGCTGAAATTTTGCACCTGGTGTTTTGGTATCACTTCCAATAACTGCGCTTAGTATGGTTGATATCGGTCCATGTTTTGATATAGCTGCCATATAAACCGATCTTGGATCTTGACTACTTGAGCCTCTAGAGGGTGCAAATCTCGTCCGATTTAGTTGAAATTTTGCACGTGGTGTTTTGGTATCACTTCCAATAAATGCGCTAAGTATGATTGAAATCGGTACATGTTTTAATATAGCTGCCATATAAACCGATCTTGGATTTTGACTACTTAAGCCTCTAGAGGGAGCAATTCTCATCCAATTTGGCTAAAATTGTTCATGAGGTGTTTTGTTATGACTTCCAATAACTGTGCTAAATATGGCGCAAATCGGTACATAACCTGATATAGCTGCCATATAAGCAGATCTGGGATATTGACTTCTTGAGCCTCTAGAGAGAATTTTGTACAACGGCTTCTCTCGTGACCCTTAACATATGTGTCTAATATGGTCAATAGCTTGATACAGCTCCCATATAAACCGATCTCCCGATTTTGCTTCTTGAGTCCTTACATGGGTCAATTCTTATCCAAATGAACTGAAATATTACACGAGGACTTCTACAATGTTCAGCTTTCAATTCGTTTATGGTCCGCATCTGACTATAACTTGATAAAGCTCCAATAGCATAATATTGGGTTGCCCAAAAAGTAATTGCGGATTTTTTAAAAGAAAGTAAATGCATTTTTAATCAATCTTAGAATGAACTTTAATCAAATATACTTTTTTTACACTTTTTTTCTAAAGCAACCTAAAAATAACAGCTGATAACTGACATAAGAAAGAATGCAAGTACAGAGTCACAAGCCGTTGAGAAAATTTGTCAACGCCGACTATATGAAAAATCCGCAATTACTTTTTGGGCAACCCAATAGTTCTTATTCAATATTTTTTGTTTGCCTAAAAAGAGATACCGCGCAAAGAACTCTACAAATGCGATCCATGGTGGAGGGTATAAAAGATTCGTCCCGGCTGAACTTAGCACGCTCTCACATGTTTATTCATGTTAATTCAGTTCGAATTTGAATTATATTGCAACAATCAAATCGGCAGTTGATTGCGACTTCTATGGTCCCAAGAAGTCATTTCGGCATATCGATATTTAAGGACTTCAATATCAGTATATAGACCGATTCAGATCATACTTGGCACAGATGCTGGAAGTCACAACAGATTTTGCTGTGCCAAATTTCATCTAAATCAGGTGAATGTTAAGACATATAGGGGCTGAAGTAGTCAAGTTCGTTGATTGGTTAATATGGCGGCTATATCAGTATATAGACGGATTCCGATCGTACCTAGCACAGGTGTTGGAAGTCGTAACTCAAGTCTTTGTTCCAAATTTCAGCCAAAGCGGATGAAAATTGAGGCCTCAAGGGGCTCACGATATCAAAACTGGGATTCGGTTTATATGGGGGCTATATCCAAATCTGAACCGATATGGGTCTTTTGCAATCCCCAATGACCTACATCGATAAAAAGTATCAGTGCGAAATTTTAAGCGGATATCTTTATTCGTTCGAACGCCATCATGATTTCGACAGACGGACTAACGGACAGATGGGCAAGGCTTAATCGAATCACGAAGTGATTCTAAGCCGTCTGGTATACTTTTCAATGGGTCTAGCTCTTCTCTTTCTTAGAGTCACAGACAATTGCACTAAGTTGTAATAATAACCTGTACCACAGTGGTGGTGTTTTATATCATTTTGCCATATTCTGAGAAGATATCATGGAATGACTAGTGGCATTTTCTTTGCCTGACAAAATTTTTAAGCCTTCTATAATGCAAGATACTAGAAGTTGAGTGTGCATGTGTATCAACTCCCTTGTAACATCAACTTTCATTAGTATTTGATAGAGGGGCAACTGTTTTCTGCCGCTGGCATCCATGATATTCGGTACAATGTGGCGTATGAGCATTATAAAATACTTTGTTCCCTGTATACACGTTACTCATACCACATCATGTACCAGGGCTTGTATTTACGACCGTATTCACAAAACTAAATGAAGCCTTTAAACAAGACTATTTGACAGTTCTATAAAGGAAATCTGTCAAATAAACCTATTTCAAAGCTACGTTAAATTTTGTGCACACCGGTGCTGGTCTACAGCACTACACGTGCTGCCAACACGGATAGATGAGTTTGACACTTGGAGAGAAAAGGCTTACGGATTATTATCTTAGAAGAAGTTTAGCAAAATGTTTGAAAAACAATTTTTTTCCCTTCTTTCAGACAAAAGAACCTGAATACACCAAAGTGCGACGAAAGGTAGGGCGACTAAGGGATCCGCACTCAGAAAGTCAAGGTAAGATCATTTTAACTCTCATAACTTCCGAGGCGATGGTTTGACCCTGGTAAAAAGTAAAAAAAAGTAAAGTCTACTCGCATGAATGTGTGTGTTTTTCTTTATACATGTGTGGATGTTGCTTGTGTATCAGCAAACAAAACCAATTGGCTAGTCCATAACATTTCATATGGTCATTTAATATAATTTTAATCTCTGTAGAATTATTTATAAATTTGAACATTTAGACAAAAACTTTTAGTTTTGCGTATTTCTATGTCATCTTCATTCATATATATTTTGTTGTGCATTTGTTGGTTCAATCGTTCTTTTCATCCTTCATATGTTCATTGCCATCGATAACCTATGCCACCACCACAATCTCAACCATACCTCAACCTCAAACTCAAAATCAATCGAATCAAAATCCATCATCAAATCGTACTATAAACTGTTCTAGAATCGGATAATCCAGGCTCGACAGATTCCGAAGTTAGGAAAATCCTAACGCTTCACATACCAATTACAGAATATGACACACTCGGTTCTGAATCGGACAACGATGTCTCAGCGCGAGCCATGAACTCGGCCAAATATCGACCAGCCCGAGGTAATATTTCGATTTCAAATGTAATTTTGAACCTTTTCAAGTTTCTCTTCATATTTTCGCACAGAAACTCAAGATGAATCATCATCCTCATCGGATGCCACCCCAACCAGTCTTAGCAGGAAATTGAAGCCACCCTACACGAATCGTAAAGCACCAAAGACCGGCACAACGAGTAAAAGGCATATCCGTTCATCCAGTGGATATTCGAGTAATCATGATGAGACTACATTTAGGTAAGAAAAAATAGCACATCCTTTGCAATGTGAAACGAACACTGAACACAATATAGGAGTAACTCACTTTTGAAACGACAAATACAAGAAAATGAAAACAAAAGGCAATTTAGTGAAGTCGGTGCTTTGCCATTAAAAATTTTTAAAATTTGTATGATCAAATGGGACAACTCTGTTAGACATCAAAAACTATAGCAATTGGCATGTAATACAGTAGTCAAAAAGGGTAATAAACGTGAGAATACCATGAGTCCATTGATATGCGCCATAAAAAGTTGGCACTGCTACCACTGAGCCCACCGTAGCCCACATATGAACCCGAACGCCTGGGTTAAAATCCTGGCAAGAACATCTGATAACAATTTCAGCGTTGGTTACCTCCCCCTAATGCTGTCGTCATTTGTGAGGTACTGCACCATTTGGTATGCTAGCCATGTTAAATCTTCTCCACATCGAGGTGTCGCACTGCGGCACACCCTTCGGACTCGGCTACAAAAAGGAAACCCCTTATCATTGAGCTTTAACTTGAATCGGACAGCACTCATTGATAAATGAAAAGTTTGCCCCCGGCCCTTATGGAAGGTTCATGGGCAAATTGGCATTTGCCATATGCCATGTGCCATATTGCCATGGCGCCTGTAAATAGCCAATCGCCAGCGAGCATGCTCACCTACAGGTGCTTGACAAGGATCGCTACCTCAACATAAAAATGTGCCTTTAAAAACAGCCTAAGCCAGTTATGGACTTGATGTGCGCTCTCAATATTGTTGTTGTTGTTGTTGTAGGAGTGTGTTATGCACTGAGACAGAAGTTCTTGCCGATGAAGAATTCCATCGGGTCAATCCGGAACGTATAACCGCCTGCCATGGGATTGATTCTTAATGTTAAAAAGAAAATCTTAGTCTGAGTTCCGTGCTCCTTACATAATCCTTGTTGTTGTTGTAGCAGTGTGTTGTACACTGAGGCGGCAGCTCCTGCCGACGAAGGCTTTCATCGGGTCAATCCGGTATGTACAACCGGCTGCCATGAAATTGGCATAATCCTCAATTGTTTTCTATGCCCTAACGTTGGTTCAAGTCCGGTATTGTGTCCCCACCTAAGTGCCGGTGTCTGTAATCTGCGAAAGCCGGGTAATGACATAGGAATTGCTCCAACGTCTCATCATCTTCTCTGCATGCCCTACACATGCTATCACTTGCCGCATCGATTTTACATACGTGAGCTCGTAGTCCTATGTATCCCACTATGATACCGAAAGCTACTGTGACATTCTTCGTACTTCCGTTCAGTAATAGTCGTCTTTCACGATCCGGCACAATCCCATGAGTCGATTGTACTCACCGAATTGACCCGATGAAGTCCCTCCTCGGCAAAGGCTGCGTCTTCAATGTACAATACACTGCTACAACAACAACAACGATCCGGATCTCCCCATAGGATTATCGTCGTCCTTCCGACCGTTTCGGTGTTACACAGTGTTACATGCGCGTTCATCGCCCACGACCTTTACTCGTAATGCGTCGCCCCGAAAGGCAACGGGATAAAGTTTATTGATGGCAGTGCTCTGGCCTTCAATGCCATATCACCTGCTCTTTCGTTCCACCTTATTCCGCAGTGGCCTGGCACCCAAACGAGGCATGGGATAGTTGTGAGCACTACACAGGCTGAAACATTGAGGTCCAAATCTTGTGTGGTGTTCATTACTGTCACGAGAAGCTTAGCTGCGAGCTACCGAGCCCGTCCACAGGTTGCGGATAGTGAATGCAGTCGAGGACAATCAGCGGCATAGAGTGGAAAGTCTTAGTGAGATATCGGGCGGCACCGGCTCTTGCATAAATACTGAGGGCCTATGATGTTCGCTATGACAAGGCGAATTAAATAACCAATGGCCATCATGTTCCCGCGGCGTTCGGTCCTTTAGACCAGAACGAACTTGCTCTCATACAGGAGCTTGGTGAGATTCGCTTTCTTCCAGGTATAGATATGTGGCTGAACGTGACAGCATGAGCGATACCAAAATAATGAATACAGTACAACGATGGGATTTAAGTAATCTGGCGATGTCGACTTGGCGGACTACTTGATAAGATTGTAGGAATTGGCTGAACGGCACAACATATTAAGCGATTGCCTCCTCGCGGTCACGATTCTTGAAGGAAGTGCATTGAGGTGTTTTAGGGTGGAGAGTTCGGGAATGTTTATATAATTGTACATATGGCACGAATTCCATTCCGAGAATAGCGTTACAAGCGGCACGATCTTCTGCGCTCATTCTAAAATCTCTTACACCAAGTTTCGAGGTGTCTCCCACCACTTGCCCCTTCCATTTGATTTTTAGTCGTCCCAGTTTGCGTATACCATCGTGTTTGCCTTCCAAAGACTTCTTTGCTTCCATGGTATTTTTATATGTGTAACTATGCTATCGTCCTTATACAGCTCGTGGTTCATACGACGCCTATATTCCCCATTAACGCAAACTGGTCCATATATTTTACGAAAGAATCTTTCTCTCAAACACTCCATGCACTGCCTCGTCTGCTTTCACAAGTATGTATGCCTCAGGACAATATAACAACACGGGTAGTATCAGTGGCTTGTATAGTGTGATCTTCGTCTGCCGAGAGGTGGCCTTGTTTCTTTACTGCTTACTTAATCCAAAGTAGTAATAATCTGATATAGCTCAAACAAAACCCGGCCTCAAAAATTGGCTCCATGAGCCACTAGAAAGCGCAATTTTAAACCGATTTGACAAAAGCGACTATGGTGGAATGCTCAAATGACCTGATTTCCACTGGAATATACCCTACACTACCACTGTGGTATTATAACTCAGTGCATTTCTTTGTAACACCCAGAAGGAAGTGAGATAGACACATTGACAAGTATACCGATCGACTCAGAATCACTTTCTGATTCGATTTAGCTATGTCCGTCTGTCCATACTATTGAAATTAGAAAAAATCGGTTCAGATTTGGATATGCAAATGCAAATTTTGCCCATGAACATTTCACTAAGGAACAGGGGCAAACTTCTCACATATCAATGAGTGCAATCCGATTCAAGTTTAAGCTCAATGATAAGGGGCCTCCTTTTTATAGTCGAGTCCGAACGGCGTGCCGCTGTAGGACACCTCTTTGGAGAGAAGTTTTACATGGCAAAGTACCTCACAAATGTTGCCAACATTAGGAGGGGAAATTACCGCTGAAAATTTTTTCTGATGGCCTCACCAGTATTCGAACCCAGGCATTCAGCGTCATAGGCGGACAAGCTAACCTCTGCGCTACGGTGGCCTCAGATTTGGATATAGCTCACATATATATGTTCGTCCGATTTGGACAAATATGGAAATAATGTGGTCATTTGTTAAACGATTCTATCGAAATTTGGCAGTATGCCTTTTGTCTTGACTTTCGACATTATTGGTGAATTTCATCATCATATCAGATTTAGATATAGCTACCCTATATATATATATCGACCGATTTTCACTTCTAGAGTCACTGCCAGCGCATTTATTGACCATTGTTGCCAATAATTTTAACAACGCTTTCCTCGACGACTACAACAATATCTATCGAGTTTGGATGAAATCGGTTCAGATTTAGATATAGCTTCCATATATATATTGATCCGATTTTGAGAAATATTACAATAAAGTGCGCATTTGTTAACCGATTCTGTCGAAATTTGGCAGGACGGGTTTCCTTATAACTCTCGACTTTACTGGTGATTTTCATAGAAATCGGTTCAGATCTAGATATAGCTCCCATATATATATATTTCGACCGATGTTCACTTCTAGAGCCACTGCAAGCGCATTTAATAACTAATCTTGCCAGAATGTTGGTCAACGCCTTCTTCGACGACGACCACAATATCTGAGAAGTTTGCTCGAAATCGGTTCAGATTTATATATAGCTCCTAAATATATGTTCGTCCGATTTTGAGAAATATTGCAATAAACTGCGTATTTGTTAACCAGTTCTGTCGAAATTTGGTAAGAAGGTTTTCCTCTTGACTCCCGACATTGCTGGTGAATTTCACAAAAATCAGTTCAGATTTAGATATAGCTCTCACATATATATATAAATATATATATATATATATATATATATATATATATATATATATATATATATATATATATATATATATATATATATATATATATATGTAAAATGGATACTTTCGGGACAATTTTTCTGTATAATGTATGTTTCGAGGACATTTGTATACTTTGGGGACTGTCCCCATAATTTCCGTCTATATTATGGATGTTTTGAGGACACCGATACATTGGGGACACTTTTTGCTTTACGATTTTATAACTTTTTCTAGATTCTCCATAATTTTTATCACTAACATAACAATTATTTTTCATTTATACTCTTGTTTTCTATAAAAAATAAGTCGTTTTCTAATTTTATTTTTGCTCATCGTGTTGCCAGAATGGTATCGTGTAAAACAGCAACCTACAAAATCAACCCTGTTGTTTCAAAGTTACCACCTCAGGGTGGTAGTTCATAGTATTGCCGCAATGTCGCCAAAATCACTCCGATTTAATATTGGATTAGTTCGTGTACTCGCCGCAATTAAAACAGAGCGCTGTAATGAATTCGGCTATTTTAGTTCCACGACATCTACTTTTTACGCGGATAAATTTTTTTGGGCTCATTGTAACTATAACATAGAAGGCAGCATCGCTCTGTATGTAAAAGTCATAGTGTGTTTGCTTGTCTGTTTGTTCGAAACTCGAAAACGACCAAACCGATGTTCTTGAAATTTCCACAGATTGTGTAAAATGGTCTGGAAGGAATAATAGGCTATATAAATTTTTGATATCGAAAGCGGGTCGGAGCCTCTCCCTTACCCTAAAAATAACCACCAAAATTAAAAGTGGATCGATTGTAACAATGTTGGACTCAAATTAACGGTATTTGGGAGTGGAAAATAAAACATATTAAAATTTCAAGCTAATTCGAATAGGGCTAGCACCACCACAATAATCCCAAACGCACATATACACCGATCGAGGCAACATACAGTGGGATAAAACCGAAAAAAACTAGTAGGAAATATGCCATGTGAGAACGGATAGAGAAAACTATTTGAATTTTAAAGACCAAAAATAAAATCTGCTCGAAACTTTTTATAGAGAAACGCATAATATCCATTTTGGGCAGAGATAAGTTTCCAAATCGGAATTTTTTAGTACATTTTCTGTGAAGGTTATAAATATTGTCAAGCCAATTCGCATGGGACTCGCCCCTCCAAAACCTTGAACGAACATATAGACCGATCGAGGCAACATACAGCGGGATAAAACCGAAAAACATGCCCTATGAAAACAGATAGAGATAACTATTTCAATTTTGAAATGGTAAAGGCCCTACGTAGTGTAAGCGTTTCGCCGCAAGACCCTTAAGTTGGTTACCTCCGAATTAAGAAAAATTGTTCGGGCTGCCAAATCATCATTTGTGGTCCAACTTCCAAAATTCTTTTTTTTGCTGAATAGCGCTAAAAAATTCTAAGAAAAAAAAAAACAAATAAAGATATCTTAATAATTCTGTATTATATTTCCAGATATAAGTGTATTTAAAATACCAAAATTATATTTTGTCTGTAAGTTTTTACAGAGCTAAGATAGTTTCCAAATCGGCATTTTTTTAGAAAATTTTCTGTAGAGGCTACAAATATGGTTTGGTGCAAAAAATTGTTTGCATGGGTTCAGGGGACGTATGAAATAAAATAATATTTGAGCTAATGGGGATCTAGGCTTTGCATTTGAGATCTCGAGGGGTTTTCCAATTGTTTAATAAATAAATGGCCCATCCTAAATTAATTTAAGCAGCCGTTTAGGTTGACATAGCTTGTTCAAATTTCACTTGAAAATTATCCATAATATTGTATTTCCTCTTTACAAAAAAATATATTGGTATTTAAGCTTTTTTTCAATTAAGAATAAATAATGAAAATACTCTTTTTGAACAAAAAATGCAAAAAACAATCTTTGCGCATTCTTTGATCATTTGATCAGCAAGTCATTGTAAATTTTGTCACCAATCCAAATCAAAATGAAATTCAATCTAAAAATACCGTTTTAATGTTACTAACTCAGAGTTTATTTTTGCACTAGTTCAGAGTATCGCCGCAATGTTGCCAAAGTCATACAGATTTAATATCGGACTAGTTCATGTACTCGCCGCAATTAAACCAGAGCGCTATAACGAATTCTGCTATTTTAGTACCACGACATCTACTCTTTAACGAGGGTCAATTTTTTTGAGCTCATTATAACTATAACATAGAAAGAAATATCTCTCTATATACAAAAGTCATAGTGTGTTTACTTGTCCGTTTTTTTGAGATTCGAAAACGCCCGAACCGATTTTCTTTAATTTTCCGCAGATTGTCTGGAAGGTCTGGAAGGTATAATAGGCTACATAAATTTTTGATATCGGAAGCGGGTCGGAACCTTGCCCCAAAAATAACTACCCTAAATTAAAAGTGGATCGATTGTAATAATATTGGACTCAAATTAACGGTATTTGGGAGTAGAAAACGAAACTTATATTAAAGTTTCAAGCTAATTCGCATAGGGCTGGCCCAACCATAAACCATAAATAAATTCTGCCCAAAACTTTTTACAGAGATACCCAAAATACCCATTTCGGGCAAAAATAGTTTCCAAATCGGTATTTTTTAGTAAATTTTCTGTGGAGGCTATAAATATGGTTTATTTCAAAAAATTTTGTGCATGAGTTTAGGAAACATATGAAGTAAAAAATATTAGCCCTGCGGGGGACTTAGCTGAGAACTCGCGGGGTTTTTATACCCTCCACCATAAGATGGGGGGTATACTAATTTCGTCATTCTGTTTGTAACTACTCGAAATATTCGTCTGAGACCCCATAAAGTATATATATTCTTGATCGTCGTGAAATTTTATGTCGATCTAGCCATGTCCGTCCGTCTGTCCGTCCGTCTGTCCGTCCGTCCGTCCGTCCGTCCGTCCGTCTGTCTGTCGAAAGCACGCTAACTTCCGAAGGAGTAAAGCTAGCCGCTTGAAATTTTGCACAAATACTTCTTATTAGTGTAGGTCGGTTGGTATTGTAAATGGGCCATATCGGTCCATGTTTTGATATAGCTGCCATATAAACCGATCTTGGGTCTTGACTTCTTGAACCTCTAGAGTGCGCAATTCTTATCCGATTGGCACGAAATTTTGCACGACGTGTTTTGTTATGACATCCAACAACTGTGCCAAGTATGGTTGAAATCGGTTCATAATCTGATATAGCTGCCATATAAACCGATCTTGGGTCTTGACTTCTTGAGCCTCTAGAGTGCGCAATTCTTATCCGATTTGAATGAATTTTGGCACGACGTGTTTTGTTATGATGTCCAACAACTGTGCCAAGTATGGTTCAAATCGGTTCATAATCTGATATAGCTGCCATATAAACCGATCTTGGGTCTTGACTTCTTGAGCCTCTAGAGTGCGCAATTCTTATCCGATTTGAATGAATTTTGGCACGACGTGTTTTGTTATGATGTCCAACAACTGTGCCAAGTATGGTTCAAATCGGTTCATAATCTGATATAGCTGCCATATAAACCGATCTTGGGTCTTGACTTCTTGAGCCTCTAGAGTGCCCAATTCTTATCCGATTTGAATGAATTTTGGCACGACGTGTTTTGTTATGATATCCAACAACTGTGCTAAATATGGTTCAAATCGGTCCATAATCTGATATAGCTGGCATATAAACCGATCTTGGGTCTTGAATTCTTGAGCCTCTAGAGTGCGCAATTCTTATCCGATTGGAATGAAATCTTGCACGACGTGTTTTGTTATGATATTCAACAACTGTGCCAAGTATGGTCCTAATCGGTCCATAACCTGATATAGCTGCCATATAAACCGATCTTGGGTCTTGACTTCTTAAGCCTCTAGAGTGCGCAATTCTTATCCGATTACAATGAAATTTTGCACGACGTGTTTTGTTATGATATTCAACAACTGTGCCAAGTATGGTCCTAATCGGTCCATAACCTGATATAGCTGCCATATAAACCGATCTTGGGTCTTGACTTCTTAAGCCTCTAAAGTGCGCAATTCTTATCAGATTGGAATGAAATTTTGCACGACATGTTTTTTTTATGATATCCAACAAGTGTGCCAAAAATGGTTCAAATCGGCTCATAAACTGATATAGCTGTCATATAAACAGATTTGGGGACTTGACTTCTTGAGGACGCAATTCCTACCTGATTTGCCTGAAATTTTGCATGACGTTTTTTATTTATTTTTTATTTTTTCTTTCAACCACTGTGTCAAATAAGGTTTAAATCGGTTCATAACCTGATATAGCTGCCATGTAAACCGATCTGGGATCTTGACTTCTTGAGCCTCTTGAAGTCGCAATTATTATCCGATTTGCCTGAAATTTTGTACGATGGATCCTCTCTTGACCATCAACATACGTGTTGATTATGGTCTAAATCTGTTTATAGCCCCATACAGCTCCCATATAAATCGATCTCTCTATTTTACTTCTTGAGCCCCCAAAGGGCGCAATTCTTACTCGAATTGGCTGACATTTTACACAGGCCTCCAACATATAATTTAATTGTGGTCCAAACCGGACCATATCTTGATATCGCTCTAATAGCAGAGCAAATCTTTTCTTATATCACTTTTTGCCTAAGAAGAGATGTCGGGAAAAGAACTCGACAACTGCGCTCCATGGTGGAGGGTATATAAGATTCGGCCCGGCCGAACTTAGCACGCTTTTACTTGTTCTAATTGTTTTAATAAAAACTTGCCTATTTTGAGGCATATATTGCACCCGTTTAGGTTGACATATTTTGTTCAAGTTTCACTTGAAACGTATCTATAATATGCTTTTTTAATAAAGACTAATCAATGAAAATACTTTTTATGACCAAAAAAAAAAACGCAAAAAAATCACATTCTTTGATTTTAATTTTAAATTCACCAGTTCAAATCATGCATCAAAATGAAAATTAAGCTAAAAATCGTTCAAGTAACTCTAAACAACACAAATATCGCTCGTATGTCGAAACGTACTGAGTACATATAACTTAAAAAATGTCAAGCTTTACGATAGAGCTGTTAGTTGGAAGATTACACCACAAGGGTTGTCCAATTCCGAAATATAAAAGACAACCCTCGTATGCAACAAGTGATGGGAACGTGGTCTGAAGAAGGGGCGTTTGAGTGAGTCTCTAGATGAGATATTGTTGGAATAGAATTCTGGGCGAACCATGTAGGATTTGGAGGATAATAAATATGTACACATGACTGATTTTGATATTTACTGGGTTGCCCAAAAAGTAATTGCGGATTTTTCATATAGTCGGCGTTGACAAATTTTTTCACAGCTTGTGACTCTGTAATTGCATTCTTTCTTCTGTCAGTTATTAGCTGTTACTTTTAGCTTGCTTTAGAAAAAAAGTGTAAAAAAAGTATATTTGATTAAAGTTCATTCTAATTTTTATTAAAAATGCATTTACTTTCTTTAAAAATCCGCAATTACTTTTTGGACAACCCAATATAAAGTACGTTCCCAGCGATGTTACTCATTACACAATTCCAGCTTGTATGTTGTGCGTTAAAGTCGCCAAAAATTAAAACATCATTATTTTTTCTATTTAACTTTATTAAGTCATATTTAATGTTAGGCTTCTAATGTGGGTATAAGCAGATGTTATTATAACATTGTTCCCCTTAATTAAATGTATCTTTAGCCAAAAAATTGTGCTCGACAGCTTTTCTAATTCCAATGAACACACAGCCGCCATGAGTTAACTGATCATTACTGTAGATTTTGTAGCCTTCCATCTTGAATTTATGATGAGGTTTGAGAAATGTTTCATTTAAGAGAAAAACATATGTTTTTGTTGTAAAAAGCAAAATTCAGCAAATTCAGCTGCATAATTGCTGCATTTTGTCGTTATGCCTTGGCAATTCCTGTGTATAACATGAATCTGATTTCTGTTGAATGAATTATAAAGCATGACGCAACATCATTCCTAAAACTCTGAATTTATCATACCTATTCTGCACTGTTGTAGCCGATCAATAGCTTCAAAGTAAATATCATCATAACAAATTCATCATCGTTAAGTCGTCCGCATCGTCTACTTGACTGCCTTGCCTTGTAACGTTAGAGTATAGGTTGCAATTGCCAAATGGTTGAGTACAAAAATTTCTAGCTGATTGACGGCCAGCTGTTTGAACATATGGGGTTCTTAACCCACTAAAATTTAACCACCCTGTGTTCTAGATTAACATGTTGGATTATCAACAGCTGATCGAGAAGACAAACCTTTGTTTTTGTAACCAGCTTGAGGGAAATCATCTGGTTCTATGTAATATTCATACACACATCCTGTACCACAGGAAATTTTGTTCGTAACTCGATTACGCATTTGCATGTAATCTTGTCTACATGGACATTTTGGATCATCAGCCTTATGGTTCACATTATTTAGGTTTCTCTTGGAACAGTTAAAATATTTAAACACAACAGGACCATCGCGTTGAGTCTGATTTAAAGTACAAACTGGGAGATCATGGTTAACGGCGCATACAGGACAGACAACTGTTCGGTGACAATTCCTAGAGCCATGACCAAACATTACACATTTCGCAAATTGTGTGGGACCTTTGTTATTTTTAATTGGGCCACTTCACAACGATTCCATAAAAAAACCGATGGATACTTTTTGGAGCTAGTACTGCGACCTCAACCAAGCGATTATTTTAGAAAAGATCAAAGTTTGGCCAACAACAATTGGTGGAAACGTATCTCATGTTATAGTAGTTTCACCATCTTCTTTACTCGCTGATTCCATATTATCTTTCTCGAGCGCTTGATATCGATTGGCCGAATCAAGAACTGTAGCATTTCTTAGATATTTGAAAGGCATTCGTTGGAAACAAACGCAACTCTACATTTATTATTTATTAGAAATACCATAATTTAATATTTCAAGGAAAACATTTTTAGCGCAGAAAAAATAATATGTGGTATCAGCTGATTACGAGAAAGGACTGTGATATTTTCATTTAAAACTCAGATAATTTTTTTGAAATTAAGATATTCGACTTGAAATTCAGATATTCCATTTGAATTTCAGAATATCTCACTTTCAAGAGTAATTAAGAAAATAACAATTGAAATTAAGAATTCCGTTTGTAATTCAGAAATTTCATTTAAAATTTTGAAATTTCATTTTAAATTCAGAAATTTCATTTGAAATTCAGAAATTTCATTTGAAAATCGGAAATTTCATTTGAAATTCAGAAATTTCATCGGAAATTCAGAATTTTTTTTTGAAATATAAAATATTTGAATTGAAATTCAGATACTTTATTTGAAATTCAGAAAATGTCAATTAAAATTCCGAATCTTTCAATTGAAATTTAGAATATTTCAATTGAAATTCAGACTATGCCACTTTCAAGAGTGATTCAAAAACTAACAATTGAATTTCAAAAATTCCATTTATAATTTAAAAATTTTATTTTAAATTCAAATATTTTATTTGTAATTCAGAAATATTCTTTATATTCAGATATTTCATTTAAAATTTGGAATATTCCAATTGAAATTCAGAGTACTTCAATTGAGATTCAGAATATTTCATTTGCAATTCAGACTACTCCACTTTCAAGTATAATTCAGAAAATACCGTTTGAAATTAAGAAATTCCCTTTATAATACAGAAATTTCATTTAAAATTCATATATTCTATTTGAATTCAGATATTCCATTTGAAATTCAAACCACTCCACTTTCAAGTGTAATTCAGATATTCCAAGTACCAACTGCAATTCAGAAATTCCATTTGTAATTCAGAAATTTCATTTGATATTCTGAAAGTCCATATAAAATTCGGAGTATTTCAATTAAAATTCAGATACCCCATCCGACATTCAGATATTCCATCTAAAATTCAGATATTTTATTTGAAATTCAGAATATATTTTTTGAAATTCAGAATATTTCAATTGAATTTCAGAATATTTGAATTGAAATTAAGAATATTTCAACAGAAATTCAGCTTACACAACTTTGAAATACCAATTGAAATTCAGAAACTCCATTTCTTATTCAGAAAATTAATTTAAAATTCATATATGTTATTTGAAACTCAGAAATTCTATGTGATGTTCAGACACTCCATTTCAAATTCAGAATATTTATTATTATAAGGGGCTATGTTTTAAAAGCTGTGGGAAAGTTTTTTTTTAAAAAAAGTTCAGAAAAATGCATTAAATCTTTACTTGTGTCGATAGAATGGTCCATATAATTTATTTCATGCAAACCTTGACCGTGGCTGCGCATCAAATGGTTCATCCACTTAGTCTAATTTTGGCATACTCTTTCCAACATTTCGGCCGGTATCTCACGAAAAAATGATTTAATGTTTACTTAAAATACGTAAATTGAAGCGGGCCTGTCTGTATAGACATGAGCTTCAACATGGCCACACAAAAAAGTCTAGATGCGTTAAATCGCACGATATAGGCGGCCAATTGACCGGTCCCGAACGTGAAATAAAGTCCTTACCTAACTTGCCTCTCAATAAGTCCATTGTTACGTGTGCTGTTTGGCATGTGGCACCGTCTTGTTGAAACCATATGTCGTGCAAGTCAAGCTCTTGTTTTTTGAGCAAAAAATGTTAGATATCGTCTCACGGTAGCGCTCACTATTTACATGTACGTTGCGATTCGCATCATCTTTGAAGAAGTACGATCCAATGATGCCACCAGCCCATAAAGCACACCAAATTGTGACTTTTTCTGATCTTCATTCCAAAATCGACAATTCTGCTTATGAATTTTTTAACAGATAACTTTTTTTTGATAATACAATTAATTAACTTGCAAGCGTTGTTTGTTTGCAAGACGATTCATGGTTAAATTGTAGACCAATCTGAAGATGTTTGACAGTGAAACAAAACACGAAACGTGCGTGAGCAGTGAAAACCAATGTTGTCGAAAAGATAATAGCTAAAAAATTTCCATTTATGAACTTCAAAATATTTCGATTCAAATTCAGATATTTTGAATTTCAAAATATATTAATTGAAATTCAGATATTCCATTTGATATTCTATTCCAGATATTATATTTTATATTTAATAATTTCAATTAAGATTGCGATAGTTTTTTGAAATAAAATTCAGACATTCCATTTGAAATTTCAATTAGAATTCAGAATATTTCAATTGAAATTCAGACTCCACAAAATACCAATTAAAATTGAGAAATTTAATCTGTAATTCAGAAGTTCGTTTGAAGTTCAGAAATTCCGTATGATATCTATACAGTCCTTTTGAAATTCAGAATAATTCATTTGAAATTCAGATACTTCTTTTGAAATTCAGAATATTTCAATTCAAAGGTAGATATTTTATTTGAAAATCAGAATATTTTATCTAAAATTCAGAATATTTCAGGTCAAATTCAGAATATTTTAATTCAGACTGGTGTAACTTTCAAATTTAATTCAGATTAAACCTATTGAAATTGATAAATTCCGTTTAAATTAAGAATTTCATTTAAAATTCAGGTAGTAAATTTGAATTTCAGAAATTCCATATGATATTCATATATTTTATTTGAACTTCAGATACTTCATTTGAAGATCAGATATTTTATTTGCATTTCATAAATTCCATTTGAAATACTAAAATTTTTCAATTGAAAATCAAATATTCCATTCGAAGTTCAATTATAATTCAGAGGATTCCAATTGGAATTCTGACTACACCACTTTTAAGAGTATTTCACAAAATACCAATTTAAAAATTAGAAATTCCATGTGGTGTTCAGATATTCCATTTGAAATGCAGAATATTTTATTTTCAATTAAGACACCCCATGTGAAATTCATATATTTTATTTGAAATTCAGATATTGTATTTGAAATTCAGATATTTTATTTGAAATTCAGAAATTTTATTTGAATTTCAGAATATGTAAAATGCAATTTAGATATTCCATTTGAAATTCAGAATATTTCTATTAAAATTAGGAATATTTCAATTGAAAATCAGACTACACGACTTTTAAATATAATTCAGATATTCCAAGTACTAATTGAAATTCAGAAATCCTTTTATAATTCACAAATTTCATTGAAATTCAGATATTTTTTTTGAAATTCATTTGATATTCAGATATTCCTGTTGAAATTCAGAATACTTCTTTTGAAATTCATATACTTCATATGAAATTCGGAATATTTCAATAGAAATTCACTTATTTCATGAAATTTGAAATATGCTAATTAAAATTTAATATTCCATATATCTAAATTCGGTATATTTACATTGGAATTCATAATATATCATTTGAAATTCAGTTCATATGTTTCTATTGAAATTCAGACTACACCACTTTCAAGGGTTTTTCTGAAAATACCAATTGAAATTCAGAAACTCCATAAATTCTGAATAATTCGTTGGGAAAATTATGCATGCAAGACGAAACGCGTCCCATAGTGGTTGGTGTGTGTTGCTATCTTTGGCTTTCCTTTTCCACTTTCAATTTCAGATCATTCAGCTCGTCTCGAAAGAGAAACAAACAAAAAATTTCTTTTAAAATTCAGATATTCCATTTGAAACTCAAAAAATTTCAATTGAAATTCAAAAATTCCATTTGATTTTCAGAATATGTTAAATAAAAAATCTTAACACAAGACCCAAATCTGGCGCAGATTTTAATGCAACTTATTGTGCCAAATTTCAGCGAAATTTATCAATAAGTGCGGCTTTTTGAACAAAATACCTTTAATGTGGAGATCAGTCTGTTTGGGCGCTATAGATCAGTCTGACTTAGATCATACTCAGTAAGGAAATCGAAGATTGTATCGCAACTCACTGTTTGTGGGAAATCAATGCTGCTTTTATGTAAGTCATTAAATCGAAGTCTCCTGTAGTAAAAAAGATACTATTCAAAATAATATAAATGTAAAATCTATATACCGGTCTTAATGGTAGCTATATTCAAAAAGGCTACACAATGTGGGGGAGGTCAAAAGAGACAAAATTTGACACGCTGTATCTTTACCTATATTAAAGTTTTTGGCCAACAATAGCCAACAATGAAATTTGGAACGGCGAGACCTATCTACAACTGTGCCGAATGTGGTCCAGATCGGTCCAACCTCTCCAAAAAAAGATTTTAACACCGAGTTTAGTTAAGTTTCGGAGCTTGGGAATGATTTATATTTCCATTAAAATAAGGTATATTGCGTAAAAAATGCGGTCGATTTTTATGTGTAATGATGACGGCAACAAAAAAAAATTGGAAAATTGTACGTTTTTCAAAAATTGACTTTTGTGTCGCCAGTTACATAAAATCGGATAGGATAGAGATACTTATTGAATTTTATTATCCATGCTCTATTAAGAAGGTTCATCGTGCGCTTCTTCCATTGAGCGACGAAGATAATTTCTGGCTCAATGGGTACGTAAATAAGCAGAATTGCCGATTTTGGAGTGAAGGTCATCCAAAAGCATTGCAAGTGCTACCAATGCATCTAGAAAAAGTTTATGGGCTGGTAGCATCATTGGACCGTACTTCTTCAACGATAAAGCGCATCGTAACGTAACTATGAAAGGTGAGCGCTACTGTGAGGTGATATCCAACTTTTTTGACCAGAAATGCATGAGCTTGACTTGCATGACATGTGGTTTCAACAAAACGGTTCCACATGGCACACAGCACGGGTAACAATAGACTTATTGGGAGGCGATTCGGTGAACATTTTATTTTACGTTCGGAACCGGTCAATTGGCCGCCTATTTCGTGCTATTTTACGCCTTTAGACTAGTTTTTGTGGGGCTATGTTAAAGCTCATGTCTAAACAGAAAAGCCCGGTTCAATTGACGCAATGGAAGACAACATAGAAGCATTTAATAGTGAGATACCGGTCGAAATGTTGGAAAGAGTATGCCAAAATTGGACTAAGCGGATGGTCTATTTGAAGCGCGGTCATGGGCGACATTTACATGAAATAATCTTCAAACATTAAATTATATGCATCGTACTATCGATTCAAATAAAGATTTCAAGAATTTTTCTGAATTTTATGTTTTTTTTTTTTTTGAAAAACTATAGCTCTTAAAAAATCACACTTTACGTGCAATAAAATGTGACGTAGTACTTGGTTTTTAGCAGTGACAATTTATTTATAACGTATTTTGGTTACCACGACCTCATTTATGGCTGGGTTATGGCGAGACATTTCTTAAATTGTTGGAAACATATTAACATTCAAGTTAAAATAAAAAAATCACCGTGAAACTTTTGAAATGTAGTAAAAACAAGTAAGGACGGTCTAAAGTCGTCCAAAAACGACCTTTTGATACCATACACCACATGGGGTATGCAATATAGGCGAAGTCTTCGAAATTTAAATTTGCTTACAATTGAAGTGACGAATTTCGACCAAACTTTTGTTTGGTAATCGGTTCATAAATGCGCTTGCAACGGCCCAAAAACTGAAAATGAGGAGATATATATAAATGGCACATATATCTAAATCTGAACCGATTTTTATTATATTTACTAGTGATCCGAAGAGTTGCAATTAACACAAATAATCGAATTATTGCAGTATAAGTCAAGATTGGACAAAACTTTATATGGGAGCTATGACTAAATCTAAATCGAACAAAATCGGCACACATAGTAAAAAAACAGTCATAAAAGTATGCATTGTGCCAAATTTTGAAAAAATCTGTCAAGAAATACGCTGACCATGGCCCTAAAAGTAAAAGTCGGGTGATACATATATATGTTAACTATATCTAAATCTGAACCGATTTATTTAAAACACAACAACATAGTCAGGAGTTATAAGGAAAAACTACTTGCCAACATTTTGGGAAAATCGTATAGCAAATGACCACATTATTGCAACATCATTCCAAATCGGAAATCTGAACCGAATTTAATAAATTAACATGCATGGATGGACAGACGGACATAGCTAAATCAAATCAGAACGTGATTCTGGGTCGATCAGTATGCTTATCAATGGGTCTATCTCTATTCCTTCTGGGTGTTACAAACAAATTCTCTAAGTTATAATACCCTATACCATAGTAGTGGTGCAAGGTATAAAAAATGGCCATATTGCCTTTAAGATAAGGGGGTGGTTTGATTTTGAAAAGAGTCAAATTAGCATTTAAAACTTTTTTTATTGGCTCCGTTTTATGAAAATGGAAAAGAAAAATGTTAATGATTTGATAACCAAAGTTTACGAAAACTTCAAGTAAATAGGAGTATCTTTTATGGAAAATTTTGCTAGTTTTAGAAGAACAAAATGTTTTTCATGTTAAAATCGATGCCATATTTAAACCGCTAAATATATTGGAATGATTATTTTTTTATTATACCCGCCACCATAAGATGGGGGGTATACTAATTTCGTCATTCTGTTTGTAACTACTCGAAATATTCGTCTGAGACCCCATAAAGTATATATATTCTTGATCGTCGCGACATTTTATGTCGATCAAGCCATGTCCGTCCGTCTGTCCGTCCGTCCGTCCGTCCGTCCGTCCGTCTGTCTGTCGAAAGCACGCTAACTTCCGAAGGAGTAAAGCTAGCCGCTTGAAATTTTCCACAAATACTTCTTATTAGTGTAGGTCGGTTGGTATTGTAAATTGGCTATATCGGTCCATGTTTTGATATAGCTGCCATATAAACCGATCTTGGGTCTTGACTTCTTGAGCCTCTAGAGTGCGCAATTCTTATCCGATTGGAATGAAATTTTGCGCGGCGTGTTTTGCTATGATATCCAACAACTGTGCCAAGTATGGTTGAAATCGGTCCATAACCTGATATAGCTGCCATATAAACCGATCTTGGGTCTTGACTTCTTGAGCCTCTAGCGTGCGCAATTCTTATCCGATCAGAATGAAATTTGGCACGACGTGTTTTGCTATGATATCCAACAACTGTGCCAAGTATGGTTCAAATCGGTCAGTAACCTGATATAGCTGCCATATAAACCGATCTTGGGTCTTGACTTCTTGAGCCTCTAGAGTGCGCAATTCTTATCCGATTGAAATGAAATTTTGCACGACGTGTTTTGTTATTATATACAACAACTGTGCCAAGTATGGTTCAAATCGGTCCATAACCTGATGTAGCTGTCATATAAACCGATCTTGGGTCTTGACTTCTTGAGCCTCTAGAGGGCACAATTCTTATCCGATTTGAATGAATTTTTGCACGAGGTATTTCGTTATGATATCCAACAACTGTGCTAAGTATGGTTGAAATCGGTCCATAACCTGATATAGCTGTCATATAAACATATCTGGGGATTTGACTTCTTGAGCTTCTAGAGGGAGCAATTCCTATTCGATTTGGCTGAAATTTTGCATGACGTATTTTATTTTTACTTTCAACAACTGTGTCAAATAAGATTCAAATCGGTTCAAAACCTGATATAGCTGCCATATAAACCGATCTGGGATCTTGACTTCTTGACCCCTAGAGGTCGCACTTATTATCCGATATGCCTGAAATTTTGTACGACGGATCCTCTCATGACCATCAACAAACGTGTTTATTATGGTCTGAATCGGTCTATAGCCCCATGCAGCTCCCATATAAATCGATCTCTCTATTTTACTTCTTGAGCCCCCAAAGGGCGCAATTCTTACTCGAATTGGCTGACATTTTACACAGGCCTCCAACATATAATTTAATTGTGGTCCAAACCGAACCATATCTTGATAACGTTCCAATAGCAGAGCAAATCTTTTCTTATATCACTTTTTGCCTAAGAAGAGATGTCGGGAAAAGAACTCGACAACTGCGCTCCATGGTGGAGGGTATATAAGATTCGGCCCGGCCGAACTTAGCACGCTTTTACTTGTTTTATCTATACTATACTGGCACAATTTGGGTGAAACTTTCAGTATATAGCTAAGAAATTGACGAAGTTATAAAGAAACAACACTGAAGAAACCAATGCAAAATTTTGACATTTTAAAACTAAACTGTTCATATCTCCTCAACGGTAAACGATGGAATAGGACATTATGCATGCTTTTTTGGACCTCGTCAAGCTCTTTCTCCAGAGTCCTAAACCATGGATATCGGTACAGTAGATTAAAAGTTATAAATCGTAAAAGGTTGGAGAAGTGGAAAGTGGTTAATTTTGACACCCTGTTTTAAATATATTGACCTACATTTTCCTGAAAGCCTATGTACTCTTCTACAAATGTCTAGAACATTTTTTACCGCTCAGTGCAACAAATAAAAAGTTATTATTTCCAATTTTACTTTTTGCCACTTGGCCCAGTGTGCAACGCCATCTTGCGTTTTAAATTATCCATAAAAGACTTTATCGGTAGAGAAAGGTTGAAAGGTAGAATAAATTATAACACAAAGTTGATAACACAATGGCTGAAAACTTGACTAAATGGATACGCAATGATGTATGGTTGCAGACTCGACTAACTGATAACGCAGAGTTGATTTTTTGAAAATCAGAATATATGAGTGAAAGGTGGCAAATTTTTTACTTGTTAATAAAGTGTATACATCGAGGACATGTCCCGGAAGTAAACATTTTATATAATAATGTCCTCATAATATACGTTTTATAATAAATCTGATATATGTTGACATTTTTAAGTGTTAGAGTGGAAAAATGGGCATACATCGTATGGGAAAATAAAAACGAAGCGATGTATGCCATAATTTCCATAGGTTTTTTCTGTCCCCAAAACATCCATTTTACATATATATATATATATATATATATATATATATATATATATATCGCCCGATTTTGACTTATAAAGTCACAGCAAGCGCATTTATTGAACAATCTTGCCAAAATTGTACCCAATGCTTTTCTAGACGACTACCACAATATCTGAGAAGTTTGCTCGAAATCGGTTCAGATTTACATATAGCTCCTATATATATGTTCGTCCGATTTTGAGAAATATTGCAATAAGGTGCGCATTTGTTAACCGGTTCTGTCGAAATTTGCTATGAAGAATTTCCTCTTGACTCCCGACATTGCTAATGAATTTCAAAAAAGTCGGTTCAAACTATATCGAGTCGGACAGTATCTTAATATAGCCCCCATATAGACCGATCCACCGATTGAGGCCCATAGGTCCATGAAAGCCACACTTATTAACCGATTTTGCTGAAATTCGGGACAGTGAATTATGTTAGGCTAGTCGACATCCTTCTTCAAATTTGATACCATAAGTTATGTTAGGCCCTTTGACATCCTTCTTGAAATTGGCCCAGATCGGTCCAGATTTGGATATAGTGGCCATATAGACCGATCACTCGATTTAAGGTCTTGGGTCCATAAAATGTGCATTTATTGCCCGATTTTGCCACAATTTGGGACAGTGAGTTGTGTTAGGGCCTTTGACATACTTCTTTAATTTGGCTCAGATCGGTCCAGATTTGGATATAGCTGTCATATAGACTGATCTCTCGATTTAAGGTTTTTGGCCCAAAAAGGCGCATATATTATCCAATGTCGCCGAAATTTGGGACATTGAGTTGTGTTAGGGCCTTCGACATGCTTCTTTAATTTGGCTCGGATCGGTCCAGATTTGGATATAGCTGCCATATAGACCGATCACTCAATATAAGGTTTTTGGCCCAAAAAAGGCGCATTTATAGCCCAATTTTGCCAAAATTTGGGACAGTGAGTTGTGTTAGGCCCTTCGACATAATTCTTCAATTTGGCCCAGATCGGTCCAGGTTTGGATATAGCTGCCATATAGACCGATCTCTCAATATAAGGTTTTTGGCCCGAAAAAGGCGCATTTATAGCCCGATTTTGCCAAAATTTGGGACAGTGAGATGTGTTAGGCCCTTCAACATTATTCTTCAATTTGGCTCAGATCGGTTCAGATTTGGATATAGCTGTCATACAGACCGATCTCTCGATATAAGGTTTTTGGCCCATTAAAGGCGCATATATTATCCAATGTCGCCGAAATTTGGGACATTGAGTTGTGTTAGGGCCTTCGACATGCTTCTTTAATTTGGCTCGGATCGGTCCAGATTTATATACAGCTGCCATATAGACCGATCTCTCGATTTAAAGTCTTGGGTACATATAAGGCGCATTTATTGTCCGATTTTTGCTAAATTTGGGACAGTGAGTTGTGTTAGGGCCTTCGATATGCTTCGTTAATTTGGCTCGGATCGGTCCAGGTTTGGATATAGCTGCCATATAGACCGATCTCTCAATTTAAAATTTTTGGCCCATAAAAGGCGAATTTATAGCCCGATTTTGCCAAAATTTGGGACAGTGAGGCCCTTCTACATTATTCTTCAATTTGGCTCAGATCGGTTCAGATTTGGATATAGCTACCATATAGACCGATCTCCTGATATAAGTTTTTGGGCAAATTAAAAGCGCATTTATTGTCCGCTTTCTCCGAAATTTGGGAGAGTGAGTTGTGTTAGGTCCTTCGACTACTTTGTGCAATTTGTCCCATTTCGGTCCAGATTTGGATATAGCTGCCAAATAAATACGCCAAAGGCGTATTTATTGTTCTATTTCGCGGAAATTTAGTCTTTCCCAGATCGGTTGAAATGTGTATATAGCTGCCATATAGACCGATATTTCGTCAAATCGATTCAGTCAAATCACTGAAATTTGGCACAGTGACATATGTTAGGCTTTTCGACATCCGGATATGGCCACCAAAAAGACCAATATTTGGTTCTACAAAATTGAACAGTGACTTATACTTATTAGACCTTTCAATATCAGTGTCGAATTTGATCCAATTAGGACCATATTTCGATAAAGCTGCTATGGGGGCATAAATTATGCATTTTTCACCGGATTATGACAAAAGGTGGTTTACATATATACCCGAGGTGGCGGGTATCCAAAGTTCGGCCCGTCCGAAATCGGACCATATTTCGATAAAGCTGCTATGGGGGCATAAATTATGCATTTTTCACCGGATTATGACAAAAGGTGGTTTACATATATACCCGAGGTGGCGGGTATCCAAAGTTCGGCCCGTCCGAAATCGGACCATATTTCGATAAAGCTGCTATGGGGGCATAAATTATGCATTTTTCACCGGATTATGACAAAAGGTGGTTTACATATATACCCAAGGTGACGGGTATCCCAAGTTCGGCCCATCCAAACTATATTTGTTTGCCCCTTAATATCATTAGACATTGGTTTGTGAAGAAGAAATATGCATTTTCTATCAACAAAAGATCTTTGTTGATGAAATCCGCATTACAAATCTAAACTTTAACTTAAGTCAACATTAATCCGCATAGTTTTAGTACCTTCATTAATTAACTTTCCATCTCAAAGAATTGTTTGAATTTTAAACATGAAGTGATTTATTACATTCTTCTATTCAAATTTGCTCCACACTTTCAGTTTCAGAAGAGTATTGAATCAGGAACAACATCCAAGTACAGTAGATTCACGTACATCGCGTGTCCTACGTTCTGCCTTAGAAGAAATCTCGTTTTAAATGGAAAACACTTTGCCGCTACCTTTCAAGATGTGAGTCTCTAACTTTAATTCATTTTACGAAAACTCCTGCGAAAACATTTTCCATATGTTCTACCATTAAACAAAAAAAGTCCTTCTGTCTGTGCCCTAGCTGTGTGTGACTCAGTTTGAATATCAAAAATGCAAAAAAAAAACCAAAAAATGGGGAACATTCTTTTCAAAAGTAAAATGTCTCTGAAAACCTAGAAAAAAACCTTTTAAACTTACAGACAGATGGTTGGGCCCACCATACATCCTGCCATTGTATCCACACAAACACTGCCATAAATTCTTTGGTTGGGTTTTTTTCTTTTATATAAAAACGAAATTTTCCTTTTTTTCCAGCATTGCGAATTTTCCACCAAACTACCAGGACCACATAAATCCACCAGCACGCTTCTCCGATGAGAAGGCGGCAGCCAAATCACAGACTTCACCACGAGTGCGATCCAATAACAAACTGCAGCGTGAGACTTTTCAAATAAATGTCTAATAGTAGCCAATAAGACGTTCGTCCAATCAACTGCTCCAAGCCATGTCCTTGTCCTCGTCGTTGGAAAGCACAGATTTTATGGCACAGCCCCGAGGGGAAGGCAAACAACGAACGTCATTGAACATATGATTGTGACGAACATAAGCACAATGTCCAGCCATCGATGATGAGCTATTGATCGATGAGCATTGCGCAGGATGTGTCTACCAGTTTATTGAGTATTTGTAAATGTTTAATGTAATCATAATGAATTTGTAAAATGTTATACAAATGATATTGACTAATTATTAACAATACTAATATCCATATTGTATTTGTATATAAAAAAAAAAAAAATAACTTACATATACATACCCATTCCGTATATATCTACCCATACAACTAAAGATGTATTTAAAAAAAGAAAAAAATTCTTATATACAAATTTAAGTATGTAGTCAAAAAATTTAGCATAATTCTTTATTAAAATATGCATGAATCCAATGGTTCTACTCACCACACTTCCACACACTTCACAACAACAACAAAAAAAAAACTACATTCTAAAATTCGTCATGGAATTTGGAACACATTTTGCCGCAGGATTGTGACAAGTAAGTCGGAAAACTCATTAATTTCAAGTATATTCACATCATCCTCTCTTTACTGTAACTTCCTTGTGATCAGGGATCCAATATATGGTCACTCTGTGTTGCAATATATGGTCACTCTGTGCATTCGTGGCATAACGCTTTGGATCCCATGCTTGGCTGTCACTTAGTACGCAGACATCCGACCATTTGATGTTCCTTGAAACCGCCATCTCTCCAGTCCAGGCAATCGCAAAGACTTCCGCCTGGAAGTTACTGCTCTATGCATTCGTGGCATAACGCTTTGGATCCCTTGCTTGGCTGTCACTTAGTACGCAAACATCCGACCATTTGATGTTCCTTGAAACCGCCATCTCTCCAGTCCAGGCAATCGCAAAGACTTCTGCCTGAGAGTTGCTGCTCTGTGCATTCGTGGCATAACGTTTTGGATCCCATGCTTGGCTGTCACTTAATACGCAGACATCGTACCATGTGATGTTACTTGAAACCGCCATCTCTCCAGCTCAGGCAATCACAAAGACTTCCGCCTGAAAGCTGCTGCTCTGTGCATTCGTGGCATAACGCTTTGGATCTCATGCTTGACTTTCACTTAAAAAGCAGACATCCGAACATTTGATGTTCCTTGAAACCGTCATCTCCCCAGCCCTGGCAATCGCAATGACTTCCGCCTGGAAGTTGCTGCGATCACACCTCATACAACGAAAGACATCGAAGTATAATTCTGCGCAGTGTATACCACATTCGATTCCACTATGTGTAAAAATGCGTAGGAAATTTTGTAGAAGTGCCAGCTGCAGAAGTTGGTTTCCCAAAGAAATGATCATCAATAGCAGCAACTCATATTTACTCTCAATTCATGATTCGGAATATAAACGAAGTTATGAGCAGAAATGGAGAGGAATTACGATACGAAGGACTTGAGGATGCGTAAGTGGATTTTTTTCTCTCTCTCTTATCATTTGACCATACGATTAATTTAAAATCTCAAATATATAAACGAAAATTTTATTGGTTCGTAGCTACAACACAAGTGTGCCAGCCTTCTGGCGTGCTTCTTCATTGTAGCCATTCAACTTAACATAACGAAGTTTAAGACAACAACAATAATAATCTTTATTGTTGTTGTAGCAGTGTGTTGTGTTCTATCTTTCGTCTGCTTGATTCTGTTGAGCATCCACATGCAGAAACTCTGTGACTAAGATGAGGTGCGTCCAGAGGGATCAGGGCCTGAGTCGCATATGTCTGACTGCACAGTGAAACAGGTGACGTTTGTCGTGTGGTCCCTGCACACATACATCCTGCATGTCGGCATCAATTCTTGCTTTGTAGGAGTTCAGGGCGGCTGCATCTGCCCGAAGGTAATTGGGCTAGAAATACTCTGGTTTGGGCGAGGGAGGTCAATTTCTCCAAATGCAATGGGAGGCGGTCGTTTTGCAAGGACCACCTTTACCCCATCTGCTACTGTGTCTGCATGAATGTTGTCTAGAACCGCATGATATGCCGCTTGATCTAGAGGTTCTCTCTTATAGCGCTGAACCTCACGCTCTAGATGTTGACCTAAGTTAAGGCTTCTGGGCGGTGAATATCTATCCACAAGATGTTGATATGGATGATCCCTGCGATAACAGCCCACAAGGTATTGCTTAAACATCATGCAAAGGGTGTTTTTTTAGCTATTAACTTTTTGACAGCTCACGCAGTTGTTTCACAACTTCAACTACTGTGTCTGCATGAATGTTGTCTAGACCCACTTGATATGCCGCTTGATCTAGAGGTTCTCTCTTATAGCGCTGAACCTCACGCTCTAGATGTAGACCTAAGTTAAGGCATCGGGATGACAGCAGTAGTGAGCGATGACTTTGCTAAGCTCTCAACCAGACCGAGAAAGCGATCCGGTCCACGACGAAGAAGACAGAGGAGTATGTACCGGCAGCGTAATCGGGCGAAAGTGCAGAATGCTGGAAGGGATAGAACTGACATGCCAAGCACTTCTACGGAAGCTGAAAAGAGAATCAGATCTCCCGAAGAGCATAAAACTGCTAAAATACTAAGGAAGAAAAAGAGCTCCCCACTTTCAAGTACTGTGGGAAGACCAAGGCAGCCATCCCACAATGGAGACTCCAGACAGTGTCCTGGTGAGGTAGACAAAGTTGCAACAGAAACGGCCATCATAGAAGGGGAAGATGGTCGCTGAGAATGGTAAGGAGCCACCCTCTTACGCCAGAGTGATAAGCAAGCACATCCAGAAAAATTCACAGAAAAAGTCACACTTTGGTGCGGTTTATGGGCTGGTGGCTTCATTGGACCATACTTCTTCAAAGATGATAAGAATAGTAACGTAACTGTGGTATGATATCCAACTTTTTTTTTGACCAAAATTCAAGAGCTTGACTTGCATGATATGTGGTTTCATGATTGTGGTGCTACAAGCCACCCGGCACGTGGAAAAATGAACTTATTGAGAGGCGAGTTCGGTGAATATTTTATTTCACGTTCGGGACGGGTCAATTGGCCGCCTAGATCGTGCGATTTAACGCCTTAAGACTCTCTTTTTTTTTTGGGGAGGGGGGGGGACTATGTTAAAGCTCATGTCTATACAGACAAACTCGCATCAACTGACGCATTGGAGGAGGCAATTTATTCGTGAGACCCCGACCGAAATGTTGGGAAGAGTATGCCAAAATTGGACTAAGCGGACGGATTTGTATGAAACAGTCAAGTCAACATTTGTATGAAATAACCTTCAAGCATTAAAATATATGGACCGTACTTACTTAACATACTTTAATTGGCTATGACAGAACATTTGTTCCACTAACCGAACGTAGAATAGCGTTCCAAGCGCCTCGATCTTCTATGCTCAGTCTAAAATCTCTAACACCATGTTTTTGGGGCGTCTCCCACCAAGTGATCTCTCCATCGGGCTTTTGGTCTTCCCGGTTTGCGTGTACCACCGTGTTTGTCTTCAAAAGACTTCTTTGATGGAGCTACTTCATCCATTCTGACAACATTAACTAGCCAACGCAGCCGTTGTATTTTGAAGCGTGTAAATACGCTATCGTCGTCATACAGCTCGTGGTTCATACATCGCCTATATTCTCCATTAACGCAAACTGGTCCATATATTTTACGAAGAATCTTTCTCTCAAACACTCCAAGTATTGGCTCATCTGCTTTCACAAGTGCTCATGCTTCGCAGCCATACAACAGCACGGATAAAATCGGTGTCTTGTATAGTGTGATCTTCGTCTGTCGAGAGGTGATCTTGTTTCTAAACTGCTTACTTAGTCCAAAGTAGCATCTGTTTGCAAGTATTATTCTTCGCTTAATCTCAAAACTGGTGTCATTCGTTTCGGTTACGGCGGTACCGAGGTAGATAAAGTTACTGACTGTCTCAGAGTTTTGATTCCCAACTTTCTCCATATTCTTTATCTGCTCGTTTGTGCAAGGCTTTTTGGGAGTTGAAACCATGCATTTCGTCTTAGCTCCATTTAATGCCAGACCTATTTCCACTGACTCTCTTTCGATTCTTTCAAAGGCTACAGTTGCCAGATCCGATGATCGACCAATGATGTCAAGGTCGTCGGCATAGGCGAGTAGCATGTGTTCTCTTGTGTGTTGATGAGCCATATCTATTCACATCTGCATCTCGTATAATCTTCACCAGCAGGATATTAAAGAGATCACACGAAAGGCTGTCTCCTTGTCTGAAACCTCGTTTGGTATTAAATGGTTCGGAGAGATTCTTTCCAATTCTTACTGAGGAACATGTGCCAGCAAGTGTCATCCTGCAGAGTCTTATTAATTTTTCAGGGATACCAAACTCTGACATGCCTTGAAATAGCTTTGAATGTAAAAGGGTATCGAAAGCGGCTTTTAGGTCAACAAAGAGGTGGTAGGTGTTGATTTGTCCTTTTCGGGTCTTTTCCATGACTTTGCGCAGTGTGAATTTCCGGTCCAGGCTTGATTTACCATGTCTAAAGCCGCATTTTCTCATTGACTTTAGGTTTTAATCTTTCACACAGTATGCTCGAGAGTATCTTGTATGCGATGGGGAAGAGACTTATTCCTCTGTAGTTGGCACATTCCGTCTTGTCTCCTTTCTTGTGTACGGCACATAGTATGCTGAGGTTCCAATCATCGAGTATGCGTTCTTCTAGCCAGATTGCGCAGATAAGCTGATGCATACGCTTTATCGGCGTGTCGCCACCGGCTTTAAATAGTTCAGTGGGTAACCCGTCGGCTCCTGCTGCCTTGTTGCGTTCTTTAGTCGGGTCACTGCTACCTGGACCTCATTCTGACTAGGAGGTAAACATTCTATACCATCATCATTGACTGGTTCTGCGGTATCCTCTTCGCCGTTCTTTCCATATGCTCAGCATGTTATCTGTGTCGGTTACCTGATTTCCGTTTTTGTCTCTGCAGGAGGATGTGCCTGCACCAAAGCCATCGGTTTGATGTTTTACTCTTTGGTGAAATACGGACCGTACTATCGATTCAAATAAAGATTTTTGCATTTTTATGTTTTTTTTTTTTTTTTTTGAAAAACTTTTCTATATCTTTTAAAAAACTCGCCCTTTAGTTATGTCTTCACACGGGTAGGATCTTTGTCTCATGGTGGAGGTGGTCCAGGTGAGAACTGAGGAGACAACCTGTCGCAGTTCAAAGGGCGGCATTCTCACAGATCTGAATATTATTCTACTGAGACCACACTGGATGTCCATAACTTACCACAGACCGGCTATATGCTTTGTACGTGGTCAACGAGGTTTCTTTGTCAGCACCCCAAGTGCTGCCGGCAAGTGACTTGAGGATCTTGTTTCCCACCGACCTACTCTTGACATGAGTCCTGGCACCAGGAGGAGAAAGATTCCCCCGGCTTTTCTCTTTTATATGGCAGTTCGAAAACCTGAAAGAGCAGACTTATAAGGCTAAAAGTTGTGCACCATCTCATGAACACTCCCTCGAGATACCGAAAACTTTGATCCGGCGTCCATTACCTATCCCTCATGTAAGATCGCATTCGCACGAAGAGTGTTTCCAACAAATGAATCAACCTGAAGATTCGGTCCAATCTCAACCTGGCCTTTGCAAATTGCCCATATAAGGGGTGTACTTAGCCATCAATTATTTTAATCTCGACAGCTCTTCAATCAATTTTAAAAACCTTCTTTTTAAGACTTCCTTTATTCCTTCTTATAGACTCTCAGTGTATCTTCATAGCCCTCCCATTGGTCCCTTTTATCACTACCACTGGCCACATTGAATGCCTTTTCAGCATCTGCAATGAGTATAGCAAATTTGCCAGACAGATGATCTATAAGAAGGGCATTTACTTGGAAACAGCTTACCGCCTCAACTACCGCTTTCTGACTTCAGACAGTGCCACTGATACAAAAAATCTGTGTGCTAAATCAACTCGTTTAGAAGATCCAATAAATCATGAATAAAATTATCATTTCATCTCCAAAGCTAGAGAACAGAGTGGGTCTACATTGAGGACCCAAGGACAGAGATCTGTTTTAGACTGCCTGACTATAACACGGTCCTGCAGGCGGAGATCCATCCGGGCCACCACGGAATGCTTGAGGTGGTGTGGTGCTAAAGCGAGGACGTCGAGTGTGAACATCTTTACGGACAGTAAAATGGGCATAAGGGCAATAACAACCAGGACGGTAAGGTCATGAACAATATTGGAATATAAGAAGGAGATTAACGCCAATGGCACAATTTATGTGCCGGGCCATAACGGGGTAAGGAATGGGAATGAAAGGACAGACGAATTGGTGGCAAAGGCCGTCAATAAACTTGGTTAACCCAAAGCCCTTCAGATCGACGCAGTTCGAGTTAAGAGCGTGGGCGACGAAAGCGCTTATAACACTGTGGAACAGCGAAACAGTCGGTAGGACGGCGAAAATTCTATGGGGTGATTCGCATCGTAAGAAGGACGAGACGAGGACGTACATGAGATTGGCAGCCGGTTGTATGAACCGGATTGACCCGATGAATTCCTTCATCGGCAAGGGCTGCCGCCTCAGTGTACCACACACTGCTACTACAACAACAACGTACACGGTGAATGAGGATGCCCCCACTATGATTACGAGGAGGTACAGCAGCTCGCCAGACATCTCAATTGCATCCCCTGATCTCCTGAGTGACGTCTCCTGGCAAGCCGTCATCTCTTTGGGGTCAGACCACCTCCCCATAATTCTCACCATCGACCGACCACCCGACTTCATAACCTCTGAGTGCCGGACGTTCATCAATTATAAGAAGGCCGATTGGACTGGCTTCAGAGAGTATACCAATCGCCGCTTCAGTGAACTGCCACCCCCTCTGATGTGCTTGTGGCCGAGAGGAAATTCCGAGACATCATCAACGCAGCAGCCGCTCGCTTTATACCAGCCGGTCGAATACCACAAGTGCGACCTAATTTCCCGGCGCAAGCAGTGGTACTCGCAGACGAGCGTGATGGGATTCGTGCTATGGACCCCGCTAACCCCAGAATCAGCGAGCTGAATCTGGAAATAAACAGGGTAGTCAACGAACATAAGCGGAATTTGTGGCTGGAATACTTGGAGCAATGTAACTTAGGCACCGGTGCAGGCAAACTGTGGGCCACTGTTAAGTCTCTCTCGAAACCCGGTAGACGGGACGACAGGACCTCAGTAACTTTTGGCGAGATAACCGTGACTGATCCGAAGAGATGCGCCAGGTTGTTCAACCGTCAATTTATTGTGCATCCCGAGAGAGACAGGGCAAGGAGGAGAGCCATTCGCCGTATTTGTGGTCTCCGAGCCGATGAACAGCCATCACAATTTACCGTGGGCGAAGTTACGAATGTCATCCGTGGCGCCAAATCTTCCAAGGCGTTGGGCCCCGACGGAATCTCTACATTGATGCTGAAGAATCTGGATTCACCTGGAGTTGAGTACCTTACCACCACTGTCCTTAACCTGTCATTGAACACTCTTATAGTTCCCGATGTCTAGAAAATGGGCAGAGTGATCTCGCTACTGAAGCCTGGAAAAGACCCGAGTTTGGGGGAGTCGTACAGACCGATCTCCCTTCTCTCACCTGTGGCAAAGACGCTTGAGGCATTACTCCTCCCGAGCCTCGTTGGAGAATTTCCATTCGCCGAGCATCAACATGGATAGGACGGTCCTCGTGGCACTGGACCTATCGAAGACATGCCAAATTATTTGAGGATATCGCCAACATTTTATCTGTGTGGCCGCCAGTCATTTGTGGAATTTAGGGATAAGAAGTCGAAACACCGTAGAGTGAAACAGGGAGTTCCCCCAAGGTGGGGTGATATCTCCGGCTCTGTTTAACCTCTACCTATCCTCCATCCCACCCCCTCCAGACGGCATAGAGATCGTATCATATACGATTGTGCGATCATGGAAGTAGTAGAAACAAGGTCCTCAAGTCACTCGCTGACAGCACTTGGGGTGCAGACAAAGAAACCTTGTTGACCACGCACAAAGCAATTGGCCTAGTCAGCTTTATGACACTCAGTGGAATAATATTCAGATCTGTCAGAATGCCACCCTCCGAACTGCGACGGGCTGTCTCCTCAGTTCTCATGTGGACCACCTGCATCAGGAGACAAAGATCCCAGCAGTGAGAAGACATAACTACATGCTGCCTAAGCCATACCTTTTGGGCTGTTATCGCAGAGACCATCCACATCATCATCTTGTGGATAGATATCCATCGCCCAGAAGCCTTAAGGTAGATCTACATAATCTAGAGCATGAGGTTCAGCACTACAAGAGAGTGAAAATCAAGCGGCATATCAAGCGGGCCTGAACAACATTCATGCAGACACGGTAGCAGACGCGTTAGTTGGCTACCGGGTGAATGTAGTCCGTGGAGAACGACCGCCACCCATTGCACCCGAAGAAATCGACCTCCCCCGGCAAACCAGAGTGGTTCTGGCTCAATTACGTTCCGGCAGATGCAGCCGCCTCAATTCCCACAGAGCTAGGATTGAGGCCGACGTGCAAGATGTATGTCCCGATTGTAACCAGGGACCGCACGATACACGTCACCTGTTTAACGGCCCGGCCAGACCCACTCGACTCAGATCCAGATCCCTGTGGACGCACCCCATCTTAGTCGCGGAATTCCTCGGTCTTGACACTCAACAAAACCAAGCAGACGAAAGATAGAACACAATAAACTGCTACAACAACAGCAACGAGGCTATTACTGAAAGGAAGTAAAAAGGAGATCAGTATAGCTTTTGGTATCATAGCGGGCCACATAGGACTACGGGCTCACTTATGCAAAATCTGTGCGGCAAGTGATATCATGTGTAGGTCATGCGGGGATAACGATGAGACGTTGGAGCATTTCCTATGTCATTGCCCGGCAGGCACTTAGGTGGGGACACAATACCAGACATGAACCAACTTAGGGGGCGTGGCATGCAAAACAATTAAGGATTTTGTAAGTAGCCTAACATAGATTTTCTTTTTCATGGTTACTTTTTTAGTACTGAGAGCGCACAACAAGCCGATTACTGGTTTAGGTGTATGCCCATAGTGGCGTGGGGCGCATTAATATCCGCACCCTCTTTTTAACCAAACCTAAGGTACTGTTCTCCATATTCGTAGCCATTCTTTTATAAAAAAAACAACTGCTCCAAATTCCATACATAATCAAACTTAAAATTATAACACCTTTCGTTTTCATGCCATATCTTCAAAATTGACTGATTTCCAATTTGTTGCATTTATTTAAAAAATAAAAAATAATAAAAAAAAAAACACTTTAACCAAAACGTGAGTACTTTGAAAGACTTATAAAACAAAAACTAAGAGAAACAAAAAAAAATATTGTACAACTGTATAACACATATATTATGAATGTTTCTTAAAACAAAAATAAATTTATTACAAACTAGACAACGTTTACACAACAACAACAAAAAACTTTTTACACTAAATATTATTTAAATAAGTGTGCAACACACATGCAACCAGGAACGAAAGGAAACAAATGTATCGAAATATGCTAAAACAAAACTGAAACAAATTCTAGTCAACAAAACAGAAAAGAACAAAAATAAACAAAAAAAAACTTCAATTTATTGGTTGCCCAAAAAGTAATTGCGGATTTTTCATATAGTCGGCGTTGACAAATTTTTTCACAGCTTGTGACTCTGTAATTGCATTCTTTCTTCTGTCAGTTATCAGCTGTTACATTTAGCTTGCTTTAGAAAAAAATTGTACAAAAAGTATATTTGATTAAAGTTCATTCTAAGTTTTATTAAGAATGCATTTACTTTCTTTTAAAAAATCCGCAATTACTTTTTGGGCAACCCAATATTATGAAATGGTCGCTAATTAAATGAAAACTAAACTAAATTTGCTTGAAACTAAGCTGAAGTAAAGGCACTCCAAAGAGGGTAGCTGACACGAAGAAATATTTTGTAATGATTCAAATGAGTATTCATACCCTACACCACCACTGTGGTATAGGGTATTATAACTAAGTGCATTTGTTTGTAACACCCAGAAGCAAGAGAGAGATAGACCCCTTGACAAGTATACCGATCGACTCAGAGTCACCTTCTCATTCGGTTTAGCTAAGTCCGTCTGTCTGTCTGTCTGTCCGTCTGTCCATGCTAATTTGTGTACAAACTACAGATCGCATTCATCATCCAATCGTCTCAAAATTTGTCACTTACATTTTTCACACCCACCACCGAAGTATCGAGGTATTTTAATTTTGTCATTCCGTTTGCTACACATCGAAGTATCCATTTCCGTCATTTAAGACAATCTAGCCATGTCCGTCCGTCTACCTGTTGAAATCACGCTACAGTCTTTAAAAACAGGTCAAGTTCGAGGATGGGCTATGTCGGACTATATCTTGATATAGCCCCCTTATAGACCGATCCGCCGATTTAGGGTCATAGGCCCATAAAAGCCACATGCATCATCCGATTTAGCTGAAATTTGGGACAGTGAGTTCTGTTAGGCCCTTCGACAAACTCCTCTTGATTTAAGATCTTGGGCCCATTAAAAAACGCATTTATTGTCCGATTTTGCCTAAACTTGGGGCAGCGAGTTGTGTTAGGCCCTTCGACATCATTCTTCAAATTGGCTCAAATCGGTTCAGATTTAGATATAGCTGTCATATAGACCGATCTCTCGAGTTGAGGTTTTGGGCTCATAAAAAGGGCATTTATTGTCCGATGTCTCCGAAAGCAGTTTATTGTGTTCTATCTTTCGTCTGCTTGATTCTGTTAAGTGTCAAGACCTAGGAACTCTGCGACTAAGCAGGGGTGCATCCACAGAGATCTGGGTCTGAGTCGTGTAGGTCTCTCCAGGCGGTTAAACAGGTGACGGTCCCTGGTTACAATCGGGACATACATCTTGCACGTCGGCCGTAATTGTAATTGTAACGTAATTGAGCCAGAACTACTCTGGTTTGCCGGGGGAGGTCGATTTCTTCGGGTGCAATGGGTGGCGGTCGTTCTCCAAGGACTACATTCACCCGGTAGCCAATTACCGCATCTGCTACCGTGTCTGCATGAATGTTGTCTAGACCTGCTTGATATGCCGCTTGATCTTCTCTCTCTTGTAGCGCTGAATCTCCTGCTCTAGATCGTGTAGATCTACCTTAAGGCTTCTGGGTGGTGGATGTCTATCCACAAGATGATGATTTGGATGATCTCTGCAATAACAGCCCAAAAGGTATTGCTTAGCATGTACTTATGTCTTCGCACTGGTAGGGTCTTAGTCTCCTGATGGAGGTGGTCCACATGAGAATTGAGGAGACAGCCCGTCGCAGTTCGAAGGGCGGCATTCTGACAGATCTGAATACTATTCCACTGAGTGTCATAAAGCTGACTAGGCCAATTGCTTTGTGCGTGGTCAACAAGGTTTCTTTGTCTGCACCCCAAGTGCTGCCAACAAGTGACTTGAGGACCTTGTTTCTACTTTTGACTCTATCGCAGATTGCTGTGGCATGTGGGGAGAAAGTGTAGGAGCTGTCAAATGTGACGCCAAGTATTTTGGGACACTTGATGGTCGGAATCATTTCTCCATCGACCATCGCAGTCAGCTCAGTATTCACCTCACGCGTATTTGTAGTGAACAATGTGACTGAAGAGTAGATGGCAGATAACTTCAGATTTCTTGCAGCGAAATATGAGGCGAGGTTTGTTGAGGTGGACGTTCAACCCAACGCAGATGTCATCAATGGAATCGATCAATGCCATGATCGTACAATCGCCTGCATATGATGGCATGCCTTCGATAGGTCCAATGCCACGAGGACCGTCCTATCACATGACCTGGGTTGATTGAAGCCACGGCAAATGTGTGCGGTGATGGCATGCAAAGCTGTTGTTGTGCTGTGCAGTCTTCGAAATCCATGTTGATGTTCGGCGAATGGAAATTCTCCTACGAGGCTCGGGAGGAGTAATGCCTCAAGCGTCTTTGCCACTGGCGAGAGAAGGGAGATCGGTCTGTACGACTCGCCCAAACTCGGGTCATTTACAAGCTACAAAAGCGGGATCACTCTGCCCATTTTCCAGACATCGGGAATTATATGGGTGTTCAAAGACAGGTTGAGGACATTAGTAAGGTACTCATCTCCAGGTGAATCCAGATTCTTCAACATCAATGTAGAGATTTCGTCGGGGCCCAACGCCTTAGATGATTTGGCGCCACGGATGACATTCGTAAGTTCACATTTAGCTCATCGTGATTTGTTCGAGTGACAACCATGTGGCTTTGTGAATATTTAATTTGTAGAAGCATAACTTTTTATACCCTCCACCATAGGAGGGGGGGTATACATATTTCGTCACTCTGTTTGTAACACCTCGAAATAGGCGTCTAAGACCCCATGAAGTTTATATATATTCCTGATCGTCATGTCATTTTAAGTTGAACTGGCCATGTCCGTCCGTCCGCCTGTCTGTCGAAATCACGCAAACTTTCTAAGGAGTAAAGCTAGGCGCTAGAAATTTTGCACAAATACTTTTTATTAGTGTAGATCAGTTGGGATTGTAAATGGGCCAAATCGGTCCATGTTTTGATACAGCTGCCATATAAACCGATCTTGGGTCTTGATTTCTTTGGCCTCTAGAGGGCGCAATTTTCGTCCGATTTGGCTGAAATTTGTCATGAGGTGTTTTGTTGTGACTTCCAATAACTGTGCTCAGTATGGTTCAAATCGGTTTATAGCCTGATATATCTGCCATATAAACCGATTTTGGGTTTTGCCTTCTTGAGCCTCTAGAGGGCGCAATTTGGCTAAAATTTTACATGAGGTGTTTTGTTATGACTTCCAATAACTGCGTTCAGTATGGCGCAAATCAATCCATAACCTGATATAGCTGCCATATAAACCGATCTGGGATCTTGACTTCTTGAGCTTCTAGAGGGCGCAATTCTGATCCAATTTGTGTGAAATTTTGCACCTGGTGTTTTGATATCACTTCCAACCTACGTATTGTTCAAATCGGTCCATGTTCCGATATAGCTGCCATATAAACTGATCTTGGGTCTTGACTTCTTGAGCCTCTAGAGGGCGCAATTCTCGTCCAATTTGTGTGAAATTATGCATGAGATGTTTTGTTATGACTTTCAATAACTGACGTTTAGTATGACGCAAATCGGTACATAACCTGATATAGCTGCCATATAAACCGATCTTGGTTCTTGACTTCTTGATCCTCTAGCGGGCGCAATTGTTGTCCAATTTGGCTGAAATTTTGCTTGTGGTGTTTTGTTATGACTTCCAATAACTGTGTTTAGTATGGCGCAAATTGGTACATAACCTGATATAGCTGCCATATAATTCGATCTGGGATCTTGACTTCTTGAGCCTCTAGAGGGCGCAATTCTCATCCAATTTGTGTGAAATTTTGCACCTGGTGTTTTGATATCACTTCCAACAACTTTCCTACGTATTGTTCAAATCGGTCCATGTTATGATATAGCTGCGATATAAACCGATCTTGGGTCTTGACTTCTTGAACCATTCGAGGGTGCAATTTTCGTCCGATTTGACTGAAATTTTGCACTTGGTGTTTTGATACAACTTCCAACAACTGTCCCACGTATGGTTCAAATCGGTCCATGTTATGATATAGCTGCCATATAATCCGATCTGGGATCTTGACTTCTTGAGCTTCTAGAGGGCGCAATTTTCGTCCGATTTGACTGAAATTTTGCACCTGGTGTTTCGATATCACTTTAAACAATTGTCCTACGTATGGTTCAAATCAGTCCATGTTATGATATAGCTGCCATATAATCCGATCTGGGATCTTGACTTCTTGAGCTTCTAGAGGGCGCAATTTTCGTCCGATTTGACTGAAATTTTGCACCTGGTGTTTCGATATCACTTTCAACAATTGTCCTACATATGGTTCAAATCAGTCCATAACCTGATATAGCTGCCATATAAACCGATCTTGGATCTTGACTTCTTGAGCCTCTCGAGGGCGCAATTTTCGTCCGATTTGACTGAAATTTTGCCCCTGGTGTTTTGATACAACTTCCAACAACTGTCCCACGTATGGTTCAAATCGGTCCATGTTATGATATAGCTGCCATATAATCCGATCTGGGATCTTGACTTCTTGAGCTTCTAGAGGGCGCAGTTATTGTCCAATTTGGCTCAAATTTTGTACAATGGCTTCTGCCATGACCTTCAACATACGTGTCTAATATGGTTTGAATCGATAAAGAGCTTGATACAGCTCCCATATAAACCGATCTCCATGGTGGAGGGTGTATAAGATTCGGTTCGGCCAAACTTAGCACGCTCTTACTTGTTTTCATGTACTTTAAGCAACCATTTCATACCATATGGTAAAATACTACCCATATTTAAAACATGTATAATTTTTAATACAAAACAAAGTAAATATTTTTTTTTTTTTTGTTAATCATTAAATAAATATTTCCCTTACAAAAATTTATAGATTTCTTTTTTGTTTGTTAGATAGTTTTGTAAGGCAATTTAGGCAACTGATAATTATTGGTCTCATACATATGATGCTAAATAATGTATTTATACTTGTATTGTTTACATAATTCTATTATTATATTATATATATATATATATATATATATAAATATATATATTATAGAAAATTACATGTATATATATATATTAAATTCAAATACAAAAATGGAGACATATAAAATTGCAAACAAAATAAAAGTTATACAACAATGATAAAACAAAATTAAATGAATGGCAACCACAATAACAATAGTTACTAAGGACACTCCCATGGGAAAAAAGATACAAAACAAAAAATGAATTAAAAAAACAAACAAATGAACCGATATCTCCCAAAACAGAAACAAATATTCACAGTCTACCTAAAAAATAAAAATTGTGTGTCAAATAAAGAAAAAGAAATAAATACAAAATATTAAAAAAAAAATAAATAAATTTCGTATGATGTTATTTTAATTTACTCTTAGCAAACTAGATTAAGACGATCGGATAAATACATGGACAAACGCCAATGGGCTTCTTTAAAATCCATCATAGTCGAAATGCCTAATGATTGGTAGGAACCGTGTGTCAATGCTGCCCTATCTTAATGTGATAATTTTTAGTGCCCCCATGGAGTTTGTTTTAACTGCAAGACCCCTTGGATTGAAGTCTGTTGAAAGACCTTCATTTCAGAATCATGTCAGTTCTATAGTGGTCCGGACTTATGGAGTTTTGTGGAACTTATAAATGAGTCGACAGTATTCCCCCTTGCCATGGTATGGCCGAGTTCAGGCTTCTTTGGGGGTCATCAGGTGGCGGATAGCTGAACGACCCATGCCACTTTAGACATACACCTAAGCCAGTAGACGGCTTGTTGCGCGCTCTTAAAAACTAAAAAGTAACCTGGAAAAAGAAAATTTTATGTTAGGAATCACGCCCCCCTAAGTTGGTTCAAGTCTGGTATCGTGTCCCCACCTACAATAAATACCAGTCTCAGTTAGCTGCGAAAGCCGGGCAATGACATAGGAAATACTCCAACATATCATCATCATCAGAACTTATTATACCCTCTGCCATAGGATGGGGCTATACTAATTTCGTCATTCTGTTTGTAACACCTCGAAATATGTTTTGGGATTGTAAATGTTTTGATATAGCTGCCATATAAACCAATCTTGGGTCTTGACTTCCTGAGCCTCTAGAGGGCGCAATTCTCGTCCGATTTGACTGAAATTTCGCACCTGGTGTTTCGGTATCACTTCCAACAACTGTTCTGAGATTGGTTCTAATCGGTTCATAACCTGATATAGCTGTCATATACACCGATCTTGGGTCTTGACTTCTTAAGCCTCTAGAGGGCGCAATTCTCGTCCGATTTGACTGACATTTCGCACCTGATGTTTTGGTATCACTTTCAACAACTGTTCTTAGTTTGGTTCAAATCGGTTCATAGCCTGATATAGCTGCCATATAAACCGATCTTGGGTCTTGAAATCTTGAGCCTCTAGAGGGCGCAATTCTCGTCCGATTTGACTGACATTTCGCACCTGATGTTTTGGTATCACTTTCAACAACTGTTCTTAGTTTGGTTCAAATCGGTTCATAGCCTGATATAGCTGCCATTTAAACCGATCTTGGGTCTTAACATCTTGAGCCTCTAGAGGGCACAATTCTCTTCCGATTTGACTAAAATTTTGCACCTGGTGTTTTGGTATCACTTTCAACAAATGTGCTAAGTATGATTCAAATCGGTTCATAACCTGGTATAGCTGCCATATAAAGCGATCTTGGGTCTTGACTTCTTGAGCCTCTAGAGGGCGTAATTCTTATCCGATTTGACTGAAATTTTGTACCTGGTATTTTGGTATCACTTTCAACAACTGTGATAAGTATGATTCAAATCGGTTCATAACCTGATAAAGCTGCCATATAAACCAATCTTGGGTCTTGACTTCTTGAGCCTCTAGAGGGAGCAATTCTTATCCGATTTGACTGAAATTTCGCACCTGGTGTTTTGGTGTCACTTTCAACAACTGTGATAAGTATGATTCAAATCGGTTCATAACCTGATATAGCTGCCATATAAACCGATCTTAGGTCTTGACTTCTTGAGCCTCTAGAGGGCGCAATTCTCATCCGATTTGACTGAAATTTTGCACCTGGTGTTTTGGTATCATTTTTAACAAATGTGCTAAGTCCCTACACATGCTATCATTTGCCGCACCCCTTATGACACCAAAAGCTATACTGACCTCCTTCTTACTTCCTTTCAGTAATAGCCTCGCCTTCTCACGTTCCGGATCACCCCATAGGGTTTTCGCCATCCTACCGACTGTTTTGCTGTTCCACAGTGCTCGTATTTCGCCCCAGCCCTTAAACCGGACTGCTTTGACCCGGGTTCGGCTTCGGGTTAACCAAGTGTATCGACGGCAGTTCGCTGCCCTTTGCCACCAAATCGTCTGTCCTTTCATTCCCCCTTACTCCATTATGGCCCGGCACACAAACGATGGGGATTGTGCCATTATATGAGAAGGCGTTAATCTCCTTCTTACAGTGCAAGACTGTTCGTGACCTTATCCTCCTGGTTGTTATTGTGCTTATGGCCGTCTCACTGTCCGTAAAGATGTTCCCACTCGACGTCCGTACCAATCACCTTACTCTCACCAGTAGCCAAGACCCTTGAGGGACTACTCCTCCCGAGCCTCGTTGTACTCCTCTATTAGCATGGATTTCGAAGACTGCATAGCACAACAACTGCTTTGCTTGCTATCTTCGCACATATTTGCCGTGGCTGCAATCAGCTCAGGCCATGTGATAAAACGTCCCTCCAGCCAAACCTGAAACGCTGGGTCGCAAATTATCTGTGTGGTCGCCAGTCATATGTGGAATTTAGGGATAAGAAATGAAAATACCGTCTAGTGAAACAAGGAGTTCCTCAAGGCTGTTACACATTGTTACATGCTCGTTTGTAGCCCACGCCCCCTAAACCGGACTGCCTCGACCCGAAAGGCTTCGGGTTAACCAAGTGTATCGACGGCAGTTCTCTGGCCTTCACTGCCAAATCGTCTGCCCTTTCACTCCCCCTTACTCCGTTATGGCCCGGCACCCAAACGATGCGGATTGCGCCATCCTCAGAGACGGCGTTTATCTCCTTCTTACACTGCAAGACTGTTCGTGACCTTACCCTCCTGGTTGTTATTGCCCTTATGGCCATTTTACTGTCCGTAAAGATGTTTACACTCGAAGTCCTCGCGTAAGTACCACACCACCTAACGCATTTCATGTTCGTCCGGATTTCTACCTGCAGGACCGCATTTTTGTAAGGCACTCTAAAACAGATCTCAGTCCCTGGGTTCTCAGTGTAGACCCCCAGGCCCACTCTGTCCCCTAGCTGTGATTCATCCGTGTAACATGATCTTCCAGACGGCAATACTAGGGTTCCGTCAGTCCAAGACTGTGCGCTGTCAGCAGTGCCTCACACTCGACCTCAAGTTTCGTCTAAGGTATCCGATCTTCCATTCCTTCCAGGTGTCCTATCTCCGCCTCGTTTATACCGCGATAGTATGAGCTGCTCCCATCCTCATTCTCCCATCGCCTAAAGTCTCATAGCTGCAGTGGCTGGCTCACATTTAATCTGTATGTCAATGGGAGGGATATGTAGAATAGTCTCCAGTGCCCTAGTGGACTTCCATTATACGTTCCGTCGCGATCTCGCCGCCCACATCCTTAGTGAAGATCGTCGCCTTTGTTAGCTGTGGGATGTCCATCCTTCCAACAAGGTCAAGCTTTGCGCCCCAGGGAGTGTTCATACTTCAAATGAGATTTTTGATGCTATCAATACATTCCGCTGACGCAAAGCGCAGTTCATAATTCGTATGGGTGGATGCCCCCTCAGAGTTCAATACATGTTCGAAAACCCGATCGTTTACAAAATGCCTCACCTGAGACCTACGATCTGGTGGAATTCTACCGGATGCATAGCCAATATCGATGACTGCAGAAGTCATCTCATCTCTGTTGTGCTTCCTTGTGAGGGAGACTTTGTCTTGGTCTTTTCAGAGTACTTGAAAGCATGGAGCTCTTTTTCGTTTTCAGCGCCTTGGCAGTGTTATTCTCTTCGGGAGGTCTGATTTACCAAATGCCTCACCTGGGACCGACGATCTGGTGGAATTCTTCGGAATGCACAGCCAATATCGAGGACTGCATAAGTCATCTCCTCTCTGTTGTGCTTCCTTGCCACTCCGGCGTAAGAGGGCCGCTGCTTACCTTTTTCAGCGGCCATCTTCCCCTTCCGTGATGGCTGTGGGATTTGATAACGGGATTTGGATTGATGCTACGGGCTGACAGCTGTGGTATTCTGTTACCTGAGTAGGAGGGAGTGACATTTCTCACGAAATGGCTTTCAGGCTAATGCCACCGCTGCCACGGTCCCGTTTAACCCCTGGCAGGTTTTGGAGAACGCTCTGTGCCTCGTAAACATTAAGTTGGTAATGTGGGTTCTGTTGATACGATATCCAGATTAATGCCCGACCTGGCTCTGAACGCAAGTACTCATGAGGTCTGACGTCAACCCTCGCTAGGATCTCAATGCTTGCAAGGGGACCCTCGGGGTCAACAGGAAGGGCGACTACATTTTCGGACACAGATAACGGCTCTAAGTTGGTATCCAAACGAACTGGAGACACCAAACAACACAGCAACAGAGATGGAATGGAATCGATCTTTTGAAGGAGATCGAAAGTACACTGATCACCGGTGAATTGTCCACGAGCCTCCGGGCCCAGTGTCAAGAAAGAAAAGTTACCGCAGCAGTGAATAACGCAGAAGCATGCGAGAACAGTACCAGTTCTAGACAAGAGTTCATCTTGAAGATGCAACTTTCGGAGGAAGAAGCGCTTGTACAAACGAATGAAAGTCGCTCGTCAAAGGCGACTGACAGAAAAATATCAGCAGGGATGTACAAAATAGTATGTCGGAGATAGAAGAATTCTTGGACATTATAGAAGGCTACCGCAAAAACTGGAAACCCGCGGAGAAGCATAAGCAGCTGTGCAGCCCAAGAACAGCAGAAACTCCCACTCCATCAACAAGAACAGCAGAAACTCCCACACCTTCTACGGCGCAAAACAAGTGGAACGTGCCGAGTCCAGTCAATGAAAACCCTGGCAAGAAGAAGAAGGACAAAGCTGTAGAAATGAGATCACCAGCGTAAACGGCTGAAAAGAAAAAGCCCGCCAAAGAGGCAAAGACGTCGAAGAAGATCCCGCGAGCTCGGAAACCACGAAAACCTAGACAGCAACCGGAGGCCGTGAAAACAAAGCCGAAAGAAGGACACACCTACCCAGACAAATACGTCGAAGAAGATCCCCCGAGCTCGGAAACCACGAAAACCAAGACAGCAACCGGAGGCCGTGAAAACAAAGCCGAAAGAAGGACACAACTACCCAGACATGCTTAGGGACCTCAGGCGAAAAGCGAAACCGGAGGAAGCCAAAGTCGCCATTCGCTCCGTCTAGAAAAACAAAAACCGGTGCCATTCTCCTCGTGATGGGCAGAGGTGGAAATAAGATGGTGTTCTGCGAGTTCCTCAAGGGTACCCTTAAAGAGGGTGCAGTTGTGCAGGACCTAAGACCAAAGGCGACGATAGAGAGCCGATCTCCCGATTAGAATTCTTCATCCACTAGAGAGCTCAATTCTTATCTGATTTGGCTGAAATTTGACGTGTATGGTTCCAATCGGTCCATAACTTGATATATTGTAGCTCTAAAAGCATAGCAATTCTTTTCTTTAAGCCTTTGTTTGCCTAAAAGGAGATATCGGGAAAAGAACTTGACAAATGCGATACATGGTGGAGGGTATATAAGATCCAGCCCAGCCGAACTTGACACGCTTTTACTTGTTTTTGAATGAGGCGGTCCTTATGTCCCTTCATAATGTCATTCAATATATGTCCGTTTTTAGAGCGAAGCGGCCCCCTGATAGTACGGGCCAAGTTTTTTTTAAGATTTTGAGATCAGATTTGTGTCATAAGGTACTATACCATATAAAATACTTTTCCTCAAAAGAGGAAAGAGGTATCGCACTGCGGCACGCCGTTCGGACTCGGCTATAAGAAGGAGTTCCATATCATTGAGCTTAAACTTGAATCGGACTACACTCATTGATATGTGAGAAGTTTGCCTCTGCTCATGGGCAAATTTGCATATAGCAGGTTATAGGCTGATTTCAACTGTACTTTGCACAATTGTTGCAAGTCGTAACAGAACGCCGCATGCAAAATCTCCGCCAAATCGGACAAAAATTGCGGCTTGTAAGGACTCAAGAAGTCAAATCAGCAGATCGGTGTATATGGGGACTGTAACAGGTTACCGATTTGACTCGCATTTGGCACAGTGGTTGGAAGTCATAACAAAACACCACATGCAAAATTTCACCCAAATCGGTCAAAAATTTCGGCTTGTAAGGGCTTAAGAAAGCAAATCGGGAGATCGGTTTATATGTGAGCTATATCAGGTTATAGTCTGATTTAGACTGTACTAGGCACAAATGTTGGAAGCCTTAACAGAACAACTCTTGACCGCCTTTTTCTGTCAGTGTACTTGAATACAAAGCAATTCTATGTCCTATAAAGCAATTCCTTGTCATACAAAGCACTTCTGTGTCATGTTTCAAATAATGTCTTTTTGCTAGAATGGTTGTGTTTAAGATTTATTTGTTGGGGATTTCTATTTTAAAACATGCATGAGGCACCCTGTTTATAATTTGAGACAAGAACCATGCTATAGAAATTTTCTGTACCAAAGACATTCAATATGTAAAGATACAGTATTTTAATTGCGCCTTTTGGATGCCAGATGTCGCTGGCAAAAATGTGCCCCATGCTTTAGTTAAAAAAGGTCAAAAAGGACCCCATTTTTTTTTAAGCTATTTTCCTTAAATTGGATATTTGAAGTATAATTCTGCCCTAGTGAGCTCTTAATCTTCTAAATAAAATTCAATTTGTGTTTGTTTGTTTGTCGGTTTGTTTGTTTGTTCCGTATAGACTCAAAAACAAATGAACCGATTACCTTGAAACTTTCACAGATTGTGTAGGTTGGTCTGGAAGGATACATAGGCTGTATAATTTTTTGATATCGGGAGGGGGGCGGACCCTCCCCTTACGTATAGACTCAAAAACGACTGAACCGATTTCCTTGACACTTTCACAGATTGTGTAATTTGGTCTGGAAGGAAACATAGGCTATATAATTTTTTGATATCGGGAGGGGGGCGGACCCTCCCCTTACTTAAAGTGGACCGATCGGGATAATATGGGATTCAAATGAAAGGTATTCACGAGCAAAGTACGAATTTCATAATAAAAGTTGGGTCCAAGTACCAAGAGGGGCGCCCCAGCCCCAAAACCCCGTAAAATAGCTTTATTCGAAGATTATGATAATATGGGACTCAAATGAAAAGTGTTCGGGAGTAGATTACGACTATGGTTTGGAAGTAGGAATATGCTCTATAATTTATTGATAACGGAAGGGGGTGGACCCTTCACCGTTACCCCAAAACCAAAAACACCACCCAAAATCACAAGTGGACCGATAAGGACAATATGGGTATCAAACGAAAAGTATTCGGCAGTAGATTTCGAATCTGGCATACAAAATCATGCGGAAGTATAGGCTGTCACCCCACCTCCACAAAAACGCCCAAAATGGGCACATTAGCCAATCACGGATACATGGGACTCGGTTTGTTTGTTCTGCATAGACTGAAGAACGGCAGAACCGATTTTCTCGAAATGTTCGCATATTGTGTAGGTTGATCTGGAACGAAACATAGGCTACATATTTTTTAGGTATCGGAAGGGGGGACGGACCTTCCCCCTTATGCCAAAAACACAACCCAAAATCAAAAGTGAACCGAGCGGGACAATATAGGTATCAAATGAAAGGTATTGGAGAGTAGATTACTAAGTTTAAGAGTTTAATACTATGGTATTAAAATTTAAGTCAAAGTAACCATCAGCCCTCCCCATCCCAAAACAGGCATATTGAAAGTTTATTTCAATATGGGGCTCAAATAAAAGGTATTCGGGAGTATATTTCGAATCTAGCATACAAAATCAGATCAAAGTATAGGGGGTTACGCCACACCTCAAAAACGCTATTAGACCCAGTATGACTATATGAGACTAGGCTAAACCGATTTTCTTAAAATGTTCATAGATTGTGTACGTTTGTCTGAAGGAAAACATAGGCTTTATAATTGTTAGATCCGCCCGAATGTCAACCATATCCGAACGTGGTGCGATGGGCACAGTAAGGGTATCAAATGAAATGTATCGGAGACCAAAAAACTTTTATGGTATTAAAATTTGGGTCCAAGTACCCAGCGAATGGGGAGGAAACTTATTCCTCTGTAGTTGGCACATTCCGCCTTGTCCCCTTTCTTGTGTACGGGACATAGTATGCTGAGGTTCCAATCATCGGGTATGCGTTCTTCTGGCCAGATTGCGCAGACAAGCTGAAGCATACGCCTTATCAGCGTGTCACCTCCGGTCTTAAAGAGTTCATCGGGTAGCTCGTCGGCTCCTGTTACCTTGTTTGAAGAAATATATCGAGGAGCTTAACTAAACTCATTGTCCCAAAATTTCGGCGACATCGGACAATAGATGCGCTTTCTATGGCCCCAAAACCTTAAATCGAGAGATCGGTCTGTATGGCAGCTATATTCAAATCTGGATCGATTTGGACCAAATTGAACAAGGATGTCAAAGGGCCTAACACAACTCACTGTCCCAAATTTTTGGCAAAATTGGTCAATAAATGTGGCTTTTATGGGCGCAACACCCTAAATCGGCGGATCGGTCTATATGACAGCTATATCCAAATCTGTACCGATTTGGGCTAAATTAAAGAAGGATGTTGGAGGGCCTAACACAACTCACTGTACCAAATTTCGGCGACATCGGACAATAAATGCGCTTTTTATGGCCGCAAAACCTTAAATCGAGAGATCGGTCTATATGGCAGCTATACCTAAATCTGGACCGATCTGGGCCAAATTGAATAAGGATGTCGGAGGGCCTAACATAACTCACAGTTTCAAATTTTGGCAAAATCGGACAATTAATGAGCCTTTTATGGGCCTTTGGCCATAAATCGGCGGATCGATCTATATGACAGCTATATAAAAATGTGGACCGATCTGAGTCAAATTGAAGAAGGATATCGAAAGGCCTAACACAACTCACTGTCCCAAATTTTGGCGAAATCGGACAATAAATGCGATTTTTATGGCCCCAAAACCTTAAATCGAGAGATCGGTCTATATGGCAGCTATACCTAAATCTGGACCGATCTGGGCCAAATTGAATAAGGATGTCGGAGGGCCTAACATAACTCACAGTTTCAAATTTTGGCAAAATGGGACAATTAATGCACCTTTTATGGGCCTTAGGCCATAAATCAGCGGATCGATCTATATGACAGCTATATCCAAATCTGGACCGATCTGAGTCAAATTGAAGAAGGATGTCGGAGGGCCTAACATAACTCACAGTTTCATATTTTGGCAAAATCGGACAATTAATGCGCCTTTTATGGGCCTTTGGCCATAAATCGGCGGATCGATCTATATGACAGCTGTATCCAAATCTGGACCGATCTGGGCCAAATTGAATAAGGATGTCGGAGGGCCTAACATAACTCACTGTCCCAAAATTTAGCTAAATCGGATAATAAATTTGGCTTTTATGGGCACAAGACTTTAAATCGAGAGATCGTTTTATATGGCAGCTATATCCAAATCTGAACCGATCTCTGCCAAATTCAAAAAGGATGTCGAAGGCCCTAAAATAACTCACTGTCCCAATTTTTGCGCCTTTTATGGCCCCAAAATCACAAAAATTCACAAAGATGTGAAACTACAATATATGAAAAACATTGCACAGTGGGATAGGATCGAAAATAAAAGCTTCTTCCGAATCTTGTAATGATATTATATACCTCATGCGGCCTTTTTTGACGGAATTTTAGAGCATAATTTTTGGAAATCGGATCACAAATGAAAATTTGGCAAACCGAACAGTTTTTCGGGATGTCGAGGTGACCAATTTCAGGGCCATGCCAAGAGGCGCCCGGACCACCTAGGGTCTTGAAACTTAACACATGATTTCGATAACACCTCAGCACCATTTCAAAGAGTTATCTCTAACCGTTCGTTTTTTTCGATTTTATCCCACTGTGCGTTATTCGAAAGGCGTTTTTTTACTTCCCAGCTCATCTGCCATGTTATCGAGGTGAAAAAAGTAATCTTTATTAATTTTTATATAAAATTTGTGTAACATTTTATCAATTGACATACAAAATTTGCTTACTACAATTCTGGGTCAAATATCAATTTTGAGCCATGGCCTCAATTGACTATATTTGCATAAGGGCTTGTTGTACCTCCCTTGGGCTTTGCTTGACCAATATTTGAGTTTCCCGAAGGCTGTTGATGAGGACCCGTTTGGGCATAGCTTAAAGCAGCAGGTCCAGCAGTTTGCCAATTCGTAGAACCATACAAGGGGACGGTGGGTGTGCCACTGCTGCCAGTATTGGGTTTTTGGGGTTGAACCGGTGTTTGAGGCAGAACTGTAGGTTGAGAAGGCAAATGAGGCTGAACTGGCATTTGGGGTGAAGCTGGATGCACTGGGACAGGCGGCTGAGGTGCAGGATAAGGTCTGGGGGTAGCTAGTTGGGGATACAAATTCGGGGTAGGTGTTGTTGCAGGAAATCCCTTAGTCGGAGGGCCATTGGGCTGCACAGGCTTGGGATATCCTTGATTCGGAAGTGGTGGATAAATGTGCGATGGATTTGTTGGATATTGCTGCGTTGCTTGACCACCTGGTTGTGCTGGATAATATGAAGTTCTATTCTGATTTGACCATTGATTATTTTGCAGAGGTCTGCTACGATAAGGGGGACTGGTATTTCTAAGAACAAATCTATTATTACCGCTAGGACCAGGAACTTGTACATAGCCGCCATTGCCCGCAGCATTACCGTGTTGAGGGCCTGCCTTATTCCATGATCCATTTCGGTTTTGATTTAAATTATTCCATGGCTGCTGCTGTGGTTCATTGTAACCTGAGGCAGATTTATAAGCAGATACATGATAGTTATTCGCCATATATGTTCCATTCGTGTAATGAGTTCCGTTCCAATAATTTTGAGCTTTGCTGAAGTTATACGTGGGAACAGCATAAATTGGATTACCCATACCATAGGTCACATTGGTGGGGAAACGTGGTAACGTTATTGGTTGTTGAGGCGTGTTGGTGTTCCATTGATTAAGAGGTCGAGAGAAATTGTAGGTATTGGGGACTGAATGTATTTGATTACCTACACCATAGGATTTATTGAAAGAGGGTTGGGGTGCAAATTGATTGGCAACATGAGTACGATTGTAAGGTTGGTACAGGGGTTGATTCCATTGATTTGTTACATTTTTGGGTCGGTAATCAGGTAAACTATTTCTGCTACTGTACGAGTTGTAAGTGCCATTTACTCTGTGTGAAGCACCTTTGTTGACATGAGGCTGAGGTAAAGCTAATATGGTTACTATACCCAGCAGCAAGCAAAAAATAACTGAAATAGAAAACAAATCGTATATATAACAAATCGTATATATATATATATATATATACAGTAAGGAAGGGCAAATGTCGGGCGGTGCAGACTTTTGCCCTCGGCAAGCCAGAATGTTCAAACTGCAATAACTACGGTTGACAAATGACAACATTATTGCCAATTACCCAAAATCTGACGAACATATATATTGGGGCTATATCTAATTTTGAACCGATTTCGACCAAACTTCTCCGATAATGTGGAAGTAGTCGAGGAAAGCGTTGTGCAAACTTTTGGCAAGATTGGTCAATCAATGCGCTTGCAGTGGCTCTTGGGGTGAAAATCTGGCGATATATTGAGTTGCCCAATAAGTAATTGCGCATTTTTTAAAAGAAAGTAAATGCATTTTTAACAAAACTTAGAATGAACTTTAATCAAATATACTTTTTTTACACTTCTTTCTAAAGCAAGCTAAAAGAAACAGCTGAAATTTGACAGAAGAAAGAATGCAATTACAGTCACAAGCTGTGAAAAAATTTGTCAACGGCGACTACATGAAAAATCCGCAATTACTTTTTGGGCAACCCAATACATATATGACAGCTATATCTAAATCTCATCGGATCGCCAGTAATATCGAGAGTCATAAGAAAATCCTTCCTGCAAAATTTCAAGAGAATTGGTCAAAAAATTAGCACTTTCTTGCAATATTTCTCAAAATCGGATGAACATATATATGAGAGCTATATCTAAATCTGAAGCGATTTCCCTGAAATTCAACAGTAATGTGGAGAGTCATTAGAAAATTTTTCTTACCAAATTTCGAGAGAATCGGTTAACAAATGGCCATTTTATTGCAAGATTACTGCAAATCGGACGAACATATATATGTATATATCTAAATCTGAACCGATTTCGAGCATACGAGAAGTCGTCGAAGAAATCGTTGTACAAAGTTTTGGGAAGATTGTTCAATAAATGCGTTTGCAATGGCTCTAGGAGTGAAAATCGGGAGATATATATATATGAGAGCTATATCTTAATTTGAACCAATTTCAATGAAATTCAGCAGTAATGTCGAGAGTCATAATAAAATCCTTCCTGCCAAATTTCGAGAGAATCGGTTAACAAATGACCATTGTATTGCATTATTACTGAAAATCGGAGGAACATATATATGGGAGCTATATCCAAAACTGAACCGATGTTTTCCTATTTTCTATAGGCTTTGTCTCTAGGCCGAAAAACATACCCACACTAAATTTGAAGACGGTCGAATGAGAATTGCGACCTGTACTTTGTACACAAATTAACATGGACAGACGGACAGACAGACGGACAGACAAACAGACAGACAGATGGACAGACAGACGGGTATCAATGGGTCTATCTCTCTCTTCCTTCTGGGTGTTACAAACAAATGCACTAAGTTATAGTACCCTGTACCGCAGTAATGGTGTAGAGTATAACAAGTAAAAGCGTGCGAAGTTCGGCCCAGCCGAATCTTATATACCCTCCACCATGGATCGCATTTGTCGAGCTCTTGCCACGGTATCTCTTTTTAGGCAAACGAAAGATAAAAGAAAAGAATTGCTATGTTATTGGAACTATATCAAGTTATGGTTCATTTCTGACGATAATTGAACTGAATATTGGAGACCATGATAGACCATCTAGTAAGAATTGCGCACTTTAGGGGCTGAAGAAGTATAATAGGGGGATCAGTTTATAGGGGAGCTGCATTAGGCTATAAACCGATTCATGCCATATTCGACACGTATGTTAAAGGTCATGAGAGAAGCCTTTATATAAAATTTCAGCCAAATCGGATAATAATTGCTCCCTGTAGAGGCTCAAGAAGTCAAGATCCCATATCGGTTTATATGGCAGCTATATCAGGTTATGGACCGATTTGATATATTCTTAGCACAGCTGTTGAAAGTTATAACAAAACACCTCATGCTAAATTTCAGCTAAATCGGATAATAATTGCGTCCTTTAGAGGCTCAAAAAGACAAGACCCCAGATCGGTTTATATAGCAGCCATATCAGGTTATGTACCGATTTGAACCATTCTTAATACAGTTGTTGGAAGTCATAACAAAACACCTCATGCCAAATTTCAGCTAAATCGGATAATAATTGCGCCCTCTAGTGGCTCAAGAAGTCAAGACCCCAGATCGGTTTATATGGCAGCTATATCAGGTTATGGACCGATTTGAACTATTCTAAACACAGTTGTTGGAAGTCATAACAAAAATGATCGTGCAAAATTTCAGCCAAATCGGATAGGAATTGTGGCCTCTGGCGGCTCAAGAAGTCAAGATCCCAGATCAAAACGTGGACCGATATTGCCCATTTGCTATCCAAACCGACCTACACTAATAAGAAGTATTTGTGCAAAATTTCAAGTGGCTAGCTTTACTCCTTCGAAAGTTAGCGTGCTTTCGAAAGACAGACGGACGGACATGGCTAGTTCGACTTAAAATGTCATGAACTATCTTGGAGATACGTGCACCGATTTTAATATGGGGGGCGCCCCATCCCAAAACCCACCCGACCGGACATGTGCACCGATTGGGGCAATATGGGTAGCAAATGAAAGGTATTTAAGAGTAGAGTACGAATTTGGTATACAAATTTCACTTTTCAGTTTCAGGGGGTTCCCACCCCCAAAAAAGCTCCAAGAGGACACTTTCACCTCTTTGGGGCAATATGGGTATGAGAATAGAGTACGAACTTGGCATTAAATGTTACCCTAAGTGTCAGGGTGGCCCCTAACACCAACCAACAGGACACTTTAACCGCTTTGAGTAATATTGGTATCAAATAAAAGGTATTTAAAAGTAGAATACAAATCTGAGACAAAAATTAGAAAAAAATTATTTTTGGGGTCTGAACGCCCTCTCCACCACCCAAAACCCCCCAGCAGGACAAATTTACCGATTGGGACAATTAGGATATTAAATAAAAGCTTTTTAAATGTAGAGTCCAATACTGATATAAAAATTTATTACTTGGTGTCTGAATCACCTCCCCACCCCCCAAAACCCCCGAACAGGACATGTTTACCGATTGGGACAATATGGGTATCAAACGAAAGCTATTTGGAAGCTGAGTACACATCTGTTATAAGAATTTGGTCCAAGGTGTCTAGGGTCCAAGGCCTCCCCAATCCAAAAAACACCCAAAACGGGCATAAATGTCCAACGTCACGAAATGGGTATCGAATGAAGGGTCTTTGGGAGTTGACCTCGAATTTAGGACAGAGTCTGGGGCCGGCCCACCCATTAAATACTTTTCAATAGAACGTGTAGTTCGATTGAGATAATATGTCACTTGAAAGAAGGTCTATGACAATATATATATTTGGAAGCTGAGTACACATCTGTTACAAGAATTTTGCCGAAGGTGTCTACGGGGCCTCCCCAACCCAAAAACCCACAAAACGGGCAAAAATGTCCAACGTCACAAAATGGGTAGCTAATGAAAGATATTTGGGAGTTGCCTACGAATCTGGTATGCACAATTAGCACAGAGTCTGGGACCGGCGCACCCACTAATAGGGGTGGGCCAATAGGACGTGTAGTTCGATCGGGATAATATGTCACTTAAAAGAAAGGTCTATGACAATATATTTCGAATCTAATGTTTGTATAAGGATTCAAGTATTTGGGTCACGTCCTACCGTTCCGCAGGTCAGTAGATCGCGACGATAAAAGACTCAAATAAATTGTAGTTTGGTTCATAGCATGGGGGGAGCGACCCTCTCCTCTCAACAAATGCAACGCCAAACTGTCATGTAGGATGACCGAGAATATATTGTACTCAAATGAAAGGACATGTCAGAGGGCAATCCCCCTCCCCCTATCTTACCCAAAAAAAAATTAAGAATAATATATGATAAATATGAAATAATACATGAAGGCCGATCAGGATAGAATAGGAAAGAAATAAAAGGTCTTTGGTAGTAGAGTACACTTTTTACACTTAAATTGGGATGGACGGAGGAGGACATTCGGGTCGTTAAGAACGTAGTATCCCAAGTGGTCGCTTTGAAATATGATTTTCAATGTCGATAATCAATACAAAAAAATTAATTAGTGTGAATCTGAACGAGACTCCCTAGCCCTGAATATCTTGATAGCCTCCTTCAAAATGCTTGACATTATGGGGCTCAAACAAAATCGTGCTCTAGCACGATGCTGATATTACTCCAGGCTCCGCCTCTTAACTCCCTTCCGGGAGTTTCGGTTTCATGATTGCCTACTAAGGCGATAAATAATTGGTATTTGATAGTAGAAAACGAATTTGCTATCCAATTTTGAGGCCAAATGTTTGGGGGTCGTGTCACCCCATAAACTCCACCAAAACCAAAGGCAATTGAGGGCTCAAATTTAAGAAATTTCAAAGTAGAGCACGATGCTGATATTTTTTTAGTACGTGGGTGGTCGCCCCACCCTGCATACCCCTCAAACTGGACATATTTGTGGATTATGGCAAAAAGGGGCTCAAATCTCTATCCGTTTCATGGCCTATTATTTCAGGCACGCCTCACCTCATAAACTCCCCCTAAACCACACACATATACCGACTATAGCAATATGCAGCTCCCATATGGTTTTTGGGAGGGAAGTATGAATCTGATATCCACTTTCGGGGCAAAGAGTTTGGCTTCTCCAATCCACCACCAAATCCAAGAGAATGATGTTGATCTTACATCCGAACTTTAATGGGCGGATCATCCCCTTACCCTATTTTCAAAAACCCCAGATGTCGGAGATGGGTGTACGATTTAAGCGAAATTTAGTGCGTTTCTAATAACTTAAATACAAAAATTTATATCCTTAGTTAGGGTGGGATATCTGGGGGGCCGCCCCTCCTCCAAAGCCCGGCAAATGGAAATATAAACCAATAATGACAATATGGGACTCAAATGAAAGGTTTTTGAAACCAGATCACGAATCTGATATACGGGTATACGCCTCACTCTCAAAAACACCCCCATACCGGACATATTCACCGACGATAGCAATAAACGGCTGCACTTTGGCGCAAAATATCTGAAAGGCCGTACCAGCATCGCCAAACAGGAGTTATTTCTTGAAGTGACCGTATAGGGCTCAGATAAAATTAAAGAGTGAAAGAAGGCGCAGCGGAGCGGGCCCTGTCCAGCTAGTCTTATATATAAAAATCAATTTGTGTTTGTTTGTTTGTTCCGTGTAGACTCAAAATCGGCTGAACCGATTATCTTGAAATTTTCACAAATTGTGTCAGCTGATCTGGAAGGAAACATAGGCTATATAAATTTTTAATAGCGGAAGGGGGAGGGTCCGCCCACCCCCCTTACCCCAAAAGTACTACCCAATAATAAAAGTGGACCGAACGGGGCAATATGTGACTCAAATAAAAGGTATACAGGAGTAGAGCACAAATTTCTTACTAAAAATTGCGTCCAAGTAACTTGGGGGCCGCCCTAACTCCAAAACCCCTAAAATAGGTTTATTGGACGATCATAACAATATGGGACTTAAATGAAGGGTATTCGGGAATAGATTACGAATATGGTCAGGAAGGAGGAATAGGCTTTATAATTTGTTAATATGGGAAGGGGGCGGACCCTCTCCCGTTACCCCAAAATCAAAAGTGATCCGATAAGAACAATATGGGCTTCAAATGAAAGGTATTGAAGAGTAGAATACGAGTAGGCATTAAGACTTCGGTCCAAGTACTCTGGAAGTCGCCCTAACCCCAAAACTCCCCCAAGCAGATAAAACTGAACTTTCATGTCAATATGGGACTCAAATGAAAGATTTTGGGGAAAAGATTACAAATATGGCAAAAAAAATTAAGTCCATGTAATGGGTGGAAACATCCAAAAACCCCCCAAATGGGCATTATCACCGACCATGGCTGTATGGGACTCTAATGAAAACAATTCAGGAGTAGATTAAGAAAATGAGGGTATTGCCTTTTTAAAATATCCCGAATAGCTTATTTGACCCATCATAACAATATGGAACTCAAATGAAAGGTTTTTGAGAGTAGAAAAGGAATCCAGTTTGGGGCCAAGTGTTTGTGGGTAAGCTCCAAAGCGTAAGGGTGCTGAACTTAATTTCCGAACATATCAATATGGGGCTCAAATGAAAGGTTTTTGAAAGTAAAGAACGAATTTGATATCCATTTTTAGGGCAAAGTGGCGGAGTGCCAGCCCAAACACCCTCCACCTCATCGACCATGGCAATTTTAGGCTTAAATGAAAGGCATATGGGAGGAGGGCACGAATTTCACATTCATATTTGGGGGAAATGTCTGAGATACCAAACCACCGCCAAAAAGCACTCTCCGTCAATGGGGATTGCTAATGGGCCATATCGGTTCAGATCTAGATATAGCTCCTATATAAACCGATCTCCCGATTGACTTCTTGAGCTCCTGGAAGCCGCAAATTTTTTTCCGATTTGGCTGAAATTTTGCATGTGGTGTTCTGTCATGACTTCCAACAACTGTGCCAAGTAGGGTCTAAATCGATCTATAACCCGATATAGCTCCCATATAAACTGATCTCCCGATTTGACTTCTTGAGCCCTTACAAGCTGCAATTTTTGTTGCGCTTATAACCTTCCAAGTCCTTCTCACTATCCATTTCGTTTTGACCTCGTGTGGACATTCCGTCGAATCTCCTATAGAATTTTATACCCACCACCGAAGGATTGGGGTATATTAATTTTGTCATTCCGTTTGCAACACATCGAAATATCCATTTCCGATCCTATAGGGTATATATATTTTTGATCGTCGTAAAATCTAAACGATTTAACGATGTCCGTGTGTCCGTCCGTCAGTCTGTTGAAATCACGCTACAGTCCTTAAAAATAGAGATATTGAGCTAAAACTTTGCACAGATTCTTTTTTGTCCATAGCCAGGTTAAGTTCAAAAATGGGCTATATCGGCCTATATCTTGATTTAGCCCCCTATTGAACAATCCGCCGATTTAGGGACTTAGACCCATAAAAGCCACATTTATTATCCGATTTTGCTGAAATTTGAAATGGAGAGTCGGGTTAGACCAATCGACATCTTTCTTCAATTTGGCCCAGATCGGTTTAGATTTGGATATCGTTGCCATATCGACTGATCTCTCGATTAAAGGTATTGGACTCGTAAAGGGCGCATTTATTGTCCGATTGTGCCAAAACTTGGGACAGTGTGTTTTGTTATGCCCTTCGATATCCCTCTTCAATTTGGCCCAGATCGGTTTAAATTTGGGTATAGCTGCCATATAGAGCGATCTATCGATTTAAGGTCTTTGGCCCATAAAAGGCGCATTTATTGTCCGATTTCGCCAAAATTTGGGAGAGTGAGTTGTGTTAGGCTTTTGGACGTCCCTCTTTAATGTGGTCCAAATCGGTTCAGATATGAATATAGCTGCCTTATAGACCGATGTCTCGATTAAAGGTCTTGGACTCACAAAGGGCGAATTTATTGTTCGATTTTGCCTAAATTTGTGCTAGGGTCTTCAACATTCTTTTTCAGTTTGGACTAGATCGGTCCAGTTTTCGATATAGCTGCCATATCGACCGATCTCTCTATTTAAAGTCTCGAGCCCGATAAAAGCCACATTTACTGTCCGATGTCGCCCAAATTTGGGACAGTGAGTTGTGTTAGACCCTTCAATATCCCCCTTCAATTTGGCTCAGATCGGTTCGGATTTGGATATAGCTGCCATATAGACCGATCCGTCTATTTAAGATATTGGGCCCATAAATGGCGCATTTATTGTCCGATTTTGCTGAAATTTGGAACGGAGAGTTGGGTAGACCACTCGACATTTTTCGTCAATTTGGCCTAGATCGGTTCAGATTTTAATATAGCTGCCATATAGACCGATCGCTCGATTTAAGGTCTTTGGCCCACAAAAGTCGCATTTATTGTCCGATTTCGCCAAAATTTGGGACAGTGAGTTGTGTTAGGCCCTTCGACATTTTTCCTTAATCTGGCTCAGATCGTTCCAGATATGGATATTGCTCCCATATAGACCGATCTTTCGATTTAAAGTCTTGGGCCCATAAAAGACGCATTTATTGTCCGATTTCTCCGAAATTTGGGACAGTGAGTTGTGTTAGGCCACATTTTTCCTTAATTTGGCTCAGATTGTTCCAGATTTGCATATGGCTACCATATAGACCGATCTCTCGATTTAAAGTCTCGGGCCCATAAAAGGCAGATTCATTGTCGGATTTTGCCAAAATATGGGACAGTGAGTTGTGTTAGGCCCTTCGGCATCCCTCTTCAATTTGGCCCAGATCGGGTAAGATTTGAATATAGTTGCTATGGGGGCATACATTTTGCATTTTTTCACCGGATTATGACGAAAGGTGGTTTACATATATACCCGTGGTGGTGGGTATCCAAAGTTCGGCCCGGTCGAAATTAACGCCTTTTTTCCTTCCACAGCGTGTAGTGTGCTCTTCCCTTTGTCCCTAACTCGGATGGCTTTATATTAAAATACTCAAAATTCAATTACCCGTTTTTACCCGATTCTGCTAAAATATGGAACCGAATACTGGATATAACTGCAATATTAGTGATCAACTGTGAGTATTTTTAGCCCTTGTCGCTGGGAGTACTGTAGTCAGCATTCGGTGAAGAAATTTCATTTAAAATATTCCGTAGATATTGAGGGAAGTGGCAATTACGTAACAATAAAATTAAACACCAGTATTCACAATGCTTAGATTTGAAATAGGTTTATTCGACACATTTCCTTTAAAGAACTGTCAAATAAACCTATTTTAAGGCTACATTAACTTTTGTGAATAAGGCCGTAAATATTCAAAAGTGGTGAAATGCCAAATGTGATCACTTAGATCATGTTTCAGGTGATCTCCCTAGTTTATGCCTTTTAAGCTGTTTTTTTGTTCTCCCTTTCACACAATTCTTAATATTTGACTAATTGCGTCTTAAACTTTGTGGATATTTAGATTTATTTGTAGCATGCATACTCGTTTGTATTATAAATACCTATTTGTGATTTTTTACGCGCCATTATGAAAAATAAATAACTTTTACTTTGTGCTTCTAATATTAAACTGATGATTTTGAAATAAAAAGTCTTTTGTCATTCTAATTTTTAGCTCTCGGTTGGGGAATTCTTATCACTTGTCACATTGGCTTGACAATCTAGGGTCTAATGATCATCATTAATAATATGTTTGTTATGATTGCAGAGCAGCAGCGTTAGAATCACACAAAAAGAGTCATCATTTAAGCGATATCAGCTTTGAATAATGACGAGGGTTGCAAGAAAAGTTTCGTGTGCTAGATGACTTAGGGCAAGAAAAGGCGATATTAAATTTGCTTTCCCTCACAACTAACCATTGGTAATGGAAGGAAACTTTTAGCACTCAACTTATTTCTAATTCTATATTACGAAATACGAAAACAAGTAAAAAGGCATTAAGTTCGGCAGGACCGAACTTTGGATACTCACCACCTTGGGTATATCTGAAAACCCCCTTTCGTCACAATCCGGTGAAAATGCATGAGATTATGCACCCAAATTCGGCACGGACATTGAGTGGTCTGAGTAGGTCAGATGTCGGAAGGCTTAAAATGACTCACTGTTTCAAATTTCAGCGATATCAGGTAATAATTGCGGCTTTTATGGGCTTCAGACCCTATATCGGCCGATCGGTCTTTATGACAACTATATATAAATAAAGTCCGATCCGAACCATATTTGGGACGGATGTAGGGAGAACTAAGACTACCCACTATTTCAAATTTCAGCGAAATCGGTTAAAAAAAAAAGAATTTATGGGCTTCAGACCCTTTATCTGGAGATCGGTCTATACGGCAGCTATATCTAAATATAGTCCGATCTGAACCATATTTGGGTCCTATGTTGGGAGGCTTATAATAACTCAATGTTTCAAATTTCAGCGAAATCGGTTAAAAAAATAAAGCTTTTATGTGCTTCAGACCCTTTATCTGGAGATCGGTCTATACGGCAGCTATATCTAAATATAGTCCGATCTGAACCATATTTAGATCAGATGTCGGGAGGCTTAAAATAACTCTCTATTTCAAATTTCAGCGAAATCGGTTAAAAAATAAAGCTTTTATGGGCTTCAGACCCCTAATCGAGAGATTGGTCTATATGGCAGCTATATCTACATATAATCCGATCCAAACCATATTTGGGTCCTCTATTGGGAGGCTTATAATAACTCACTTTTTCGAGTTTCAGCGAAATCGGATAAAAAATAAAGCTTTTATGGGCTCCAGACCCCTAATCGGGAGATCGGTCTATATGGCAGCTATATCTAAATACAGTCCGATCTGAACCGCATTTGAGTCCAATGTTGAGAAGCGTAAAACTACTCACTGCTTCAAATTTCAGCGAAATCGGTTAAAAAATAAAGCTTTTATGGGCTTCAGACCCTAATCGAGAGATCGGTCTATATGGCAGCTATATCTACATATAATCCGATCCAAACCATATTTGGGTCCTCTATTCGGAGGCTTATAATAACTCACTTTTTCGAGTTTCAGCGAAATCGGATAAAAAATAAAGCTTTTATGGGCTTCAGACCCTTTATCTGGAGATCGGTCTATACGGCAGCTATATCTAAATATAGTCCGATTTGAACCGTATTTACATTAGATGTCTGGAGGCTTAAAATAACCCTCTATTTCAAATTTCAGCGAAATTGGTTAAAAAATAAAGCTTTTATGGGCTTCAGACCCCTAATCGGGGGATAGGTCTATATGGCAGCTGTATCTGAATATAGTCCGATCCGAACAATATTTGGGTCCTCTACAGGGAGGCTTATAATAACTCACTTTTTCGAGTTTCAGCGAAATCGGATAAAAAATAAAGCTTTTATGGGCTCCAGACCCCTAATCGGGAGATCGGTCTTTATGGCAGCTATATATAAATATTGTCCGATCTGAACCGTATTTAGATCAGATGTCGGGAGGCTTAAAATAACTCTCTATTTTAAATTTCAGCGAAATCGGTTAAAAAATAAAGCTTTTATGGGCTCCAGACCCCTAATCGGGAGATCGGTCTATATGGCAGCTATATCTAAATATAGTTCGATCTGGACTATATTTGGAATTGATGTCGGGAGATCTAAAACTATCCACTGTTTCAAATTTCAGCGAAATTGGATACAAAATAAAGCTTTTATGGGCTTCAGACCCTTTATCGGCAGATCGGTCTATATGACGGCTATATCTAATTATAGTCCGATCTGAACCATATTCGTGTCTTATATTGGGAGGACTAAAACTACCCACCGTTTCAATTTTTAGCGACATCGGTTAAAAAATAAAGCTTTTATGGGCTTCAGACCCTTTATCGGCAGATCGGTCTATATGGCAGCTATATCTAAATATAGTCCGATCTGAACCGTATTTGGGCCAAATGTCGGGAAGCCTTAAACTACTCACTGTTTCAAATATCAGCGAAATCGGATAAAAAATAAAGCTTTTATGTGTATTGGACCCTTTATCGGCAGATCGGTCTATATAGCAGCTATTGTATATCTAAATATGGTCCGATTTGGCCCGTTCAAGAACTAAACCAGCGTGCATCAAAAATACCTATCTGTGCCAAATTTCAGCTCAATATCTCAATTTTTGAAGCCTGTAGAGGGATTACAACAGGCGGACGGACAGACAGATAGATCGACAAACACACGGACATCATTAAATCGTCTTAGAATTATACGACGATCCGAACTATATATACTTTGTAGGGTCAGAAATTAATATATCGATGTGTTGCAAACGGAATGACTAAATGAATATACATCCTATCATACGGTGCTGGGTATAAAAATGAATTGCTGTTATCAGCAAGCAGTGTCTATTGATATGTAGTATAGTAAATTTTATATAGTTTTGAAGAATACTAAAGGGTGATTTTTTAAGAGATATAGAAAAGCTGTTCAAAAAAAAAACATAAAATTCAGAAAAAAAGGTCCCTATAATTTTATGTTTGAAGATTATTTCATACAAATATTGACCGTGACTGCTTATCAAATGGTTTCTCGGTTTAGTCCAATTTTGGCATAATATTTTCAAGATTTTGGCGGGTTTTTCACGAATATATGCTTCAATGTTGTGTTCCAATGCGTTAATTGAAGCCGGCTAATCTGTTTAGACATAAGCCTTAACATTGTCCCATAAAAAATAGTCTAAAGGCGTTAAATTGCACGATCTAGACGGCCAATTGACCAGCCCCGAACGTGAAATAAAATTTTCGCCCAACTCGCCTCTACATAATTCTATTGTTGCGCGTGCTGCGTGGCATGTGACACCATCTTGTTGAAACCACACGTCATACAATTCAAGCTCTTGCATTTTGGGTTAAAAAAAAGTAGGACATCCTCTCACGGTAGCTCTCACCATTCACAGTTACGTGTTATGATTCGCATCACCTTCAGAAGTACGGTCCAATGATGCCACCAGCCCATAAACCGCACCAAAATGTGACTTTTTCTAGATGCATTGATAGCTCTTGCAATGCTTCTGGCTAATCTTCACTCCAAAATCAACAATTCTGCTATTTACGTACCCAGATCGGTTCAGATTAAGATGTAGCTGCCATATCCACCGAGCTCCCGGTTTAAGGTTATGGGTCTATGAAAAGTGAATTTATCTACCGATTTCGCTGAAATTTAGTACAATGAGTTATGTTCTGGCCATCCCTGTTCAATACGACCCAGATCGGTTCAGATTTAGATGTAGCTGCCATATTCACCGAGCTCCCGGTTTAAGGTCTATGAAAAGTGAATTTATCTGCAGATTTCGCTGAAATTTAGAACAATGAGTTCTGTTCTGCTCTTCGATATTCGTATCGAGTGTGGTTAAGATCGGGTTATATTTGGATATAGTTGCCCTACAAAGCGATCTCCTGATATAAGTTCTTGGGGCCATAAAAACACGTTTATCACTGGATTTCGCTGAAGTTCGACACAGTGGGCGGTGTTAGGATCGCCGCTATGGCCCAGATCAGCCTCTATTTAGATAGCCATATAGACCGAACTCCCGATTTAATGTCGTGTCGAGCTATAAAATACCCAATTATTGCCCGATTTCGGTGAAAAAAGTAACAGCGTGCAAAGTTCGACCGGGCCGAATCTTGGGAACCCACCACCATGGATTCCGCCAAAAATTTACAAAAAAATAAATTAAGTTGTAGGGCATTATTTTTTCCCTACATACCAAACTTCTATCAAACTAGCAAAAATTAAAGCTTCTAGGAACCGAACAAGGATGATAAAGAGACCAGTTTACATGGGAGCTATATGAGGTTATAGACCATACTTGGCACAGTTGTTGCAAGTCACAACAACATACAATGTGCAAAATTTCAGCCAAATCGGACTGAAACCCTCAGGTGGGGCTTGTAAGGGCTCAAGTAGTCAAATGCGCGATCGGTTTATATGGGAGCTATATCAGGTTATAGAAGGATTTGGACCGTACTTGATGGTACAGATGTTGAAAGTCATCACAAAACGAAAGGTGCAAAATTTCAGCCAAATTGGACAAAAATTGCGACTTTCAGGGGCTCAAGAAGTCAAATCTGGATATTAGTTTGTATGGGACCTACAACAGGTTATAGAACGATTTGGACCGTAGTTGACACAGACATTGGAAGCAATATTGGAATACTACATGCAAAATTTCAGCTAAATCGGATGGAAATTGCGCCTACCAAGAGCTCAAGAAGTCAAATCGGGCGATCAGTTTATATGGGAGCTATATCTAATTCTGAACCGATATGGCCCATTTGCAATCTCAACGATCTACATCGATATAAGGTATCTGTGCAAAATTTCAAGCGACTAGCTTTACGCGTTCGACCTCTATCGTGATTTCGACAGACGGACCGTTGGTCGGTCGGACGGACATGGCTAAAACTGCTCATAACGTCAAGACCATCAAGAAAATATACGCTTTATATGGTCTAGGACCGAATATTTCGAGATGTTACAAACGGAATGACTAGATTAGTATACCCCAACACTAAGGTGGTGGGTTTAAAAAAAAAATTGGGCTAAGTGCCCGTGCGGTTGCACAATCTTTACTTTTTGAAATACTAGCCGAAACGGGCCCGCTCCGGTGCGCCCTCTTTAACTCTCTCTTATATCTTTTTAGGGTAGAAACACTTCGCCCTGAATGCGGATATCTAAGTCGTGCCATTGAGGCCTATGACGCTGGACGTATTCGAATCCTGGCGAGAGAACATCGGACAAAGCGGTGTTTATCCCCTCTTAATGTTGGCGATACGAGGTACGATGCCATGCATGGTCATTTAAGAAAATTTCCCCAAAGAGGTGTCGCACTGCGGGACGCCGTTCGGCTAAAAAAAAATGGTCCCTTATCATTGAGTTTAAATTTGAATCGGAAAGCAGTCATTGATGTGTGAGAATTTGCCCCTTCTCGTTTTGTGGTGGTAATGTTCTCATTAGGGGAGGGATGGCACCTCAGACATTTCGACTCAAATATGGATAACAAATTCCTGCTGCACTTCCAAATCCCTTTAATTTGAGCTCCATATTGCCAGGGCCGGTAAATATGAACCGTTTCGAGGGTGTTTTGGGTCTGGGGCGGCGACCGGCACTTTGCACTGAAAATAGACATCAAATTCGTCTTCTTCTTAGTATACACTGTACCACAGTGGTGGTGTAGTCTATAAAAGGCAAATTTGTTGCCCGATTTCACTAAAACTGTGACATGTATAAGAGTTCTCGGAACCTGAATCAAATATGATCCAGACCAGCCCCCATATGCATATCACAATGAATATGGTAGTGGAGTTGTTATGAAAGAGGTTGGAGAATTTATCCATGATGGTGGGTATCCAATGTTCGTCACGGCCGAACTTAACAAGTTTTTTAATGTTTTTTATACTATTTTTTTTTTAAATATTTGAGAGTTTTATTGGCTTTAAAATTATAACAAAAAAGAAATAAATAATCTTAAATGTTAGTATGGTAGAACAACCTCATCAACCTTTAGTCATTTGAACCAGACCCTCACAACTGCCTCTGCGCACAATTTGAATATCTGAAAAGAGAAGCAAAGACACAAGCCGTATATAAATTTCATGTTTTATTAAAAATCAAGTTTAAGTGTTTATACTTTGGAAATTAATAGAATTATAAAATTCATTATTAAAGATTTTATAGAAAAAAAAATTAATAGTGCAAAAAGCCAGTTTAATAAATCGTATACATAACAGGTAGAAAGGCAATAAAAATAACAATCATTGTCTAAAATTAAGAATCTCTAATACAGTGGGCAAATACCAATCATTGTCTAAAATGTCGTTCCAAAATTGGATAATAAAGCCGCCTTTTATGGGCTTAAGCAACTTATTTAGAAATGCTGTCCGAAAGGGAGACCAAAAATACTCTAACTTAACCCAACATCTCAAATTTGAAAAGTTGCAGCGTGAGCCCAAGCAGACAAGCAGGCAATCGGAATGTCAAAATGAATGCCTATAGAAATGGGAAAACAGATCTTTTTGAATTTCGTTTAGCTTAAACTCTCACAGGTCTATCAATAGGCCGCTGGTTATTGGTGGATATTTTAAAAATCGCACCCTTTGGCATCCGAAATCGTAAAAATCACATCTCGTCAACATCGTAACCACTTTTTGCATTTCCCATCCCACAGTGCGACTCATAGTGCACCACAGCAGTGGTGCGCTGTAGAATTTTTTCTGAAATGTTCGCAAAAAGGGGCTTACGCCATGTTTTAGTTATACGGAACAAATAAGCAAACAAACTTTGACTTCTATATAAAAAAAGAAGAACAAGTAAAAAGGCATTAAGTTCGGCCCGGCCGAACTTTGGATACCCAACACCTTGGGTATATATGTATGTAAACCCCTTATCGTCACAATCCGGTGAAAATTGGATAACTTAAGCACCCAAATTCGGCACGGACATTGAGTGGTCTAATATATATGTCACTATTCAATTTTGCAGAACAAAATGTTGATATTTGTAGCAGATATATCCAATTTTGAACCGATCTGAAACATATTAAGGTCGGATATGGTGAGGCTCAGAAAAACGCACTGATTCAAATTTCAGCGAAATCGGGTAATAAATAAAGATTTTATGGGCTTCAGACCCTTTATCGGCAGATCGGTCTATATGACAGCTATATCTAAATATAGCCCGATCTGGACCATATTTAGGTCAGATGTCGGAAGGCTTAAAATAACCCACTGTTGCAAATTTCAGCGAAATCGGTTAATAAACAAAGCTTTTATGGTCTTCAGACCCTTTATCTGCAGATCGGTCTATATGGCAGCTATATCTAAACATGTACCTATCTAATCTATATTTGGGCCAGATGTCGAAAGGCTTAAAAAAACCTACTATTTTTAATTTCAGCGAAATCGGGTAATAAAAAAAGCTTTTATGGGCTTCGGACCCTTTATCGGCAGATCGGTCTATATGACAGCTATATCTAAATATAGGCCGATGTGAACCATATTTAGGTCGGATATTGGGAGGCATAAAATAACCCGCTGTTTTAAATTTCAGCGAAATCGGGTAATAAAAAAGTATTTATGGGCTTCGGACCCTTTATCGGAAGATCGGTCCATATGGTAGCTATATCTAAATATAGTCCGATCTGTACCATATTTATAGCAGATGTCGGAAGGCTTAAAATAACCCACTGTTGCAAATTTCAGCGAAAACGGGTAATAAACAAAGCTTTTATGGGCTTCAGACCCTTTATCCGCAGATCGGTCTATATGGCAGCTATATCTAAATATGTACCGATCTAATCCATATTTAGGTCAAATGTCGGGAGGCTTCAAATAACCCACTGTTGCAAATTTCAGCGAAATCGGGTAGTAAATGAAGCTTTTATGGGCTTCGGACCCTTTATCGGCAGATCGGTCTATATGACAGCTATATCTAAATATAGTCCGATCTGAACCATATTTAGATCAGATGTCGAAAGGCTTATAATAACCCGCTGTTCTAAATTTCAGCGAAATCGGTTAATAAATAAAGCTTTTATGGTCTCCAGACCCTTTATCGGGAGATCGGTCTATATGGCAGCTATATCTAAATATAGTCCGATCTGAACCATATTTATAGCAGATGTCGGAAGGCTTAAAATAACCCATTGTTGCAAATTTCAGCGAAATCGGGTAATAAAAAAGTATTTATGGGCTTCGGACCCTTTATCGGAAGATCGGTCCATATGGTAGCTATATCTAAATATAGTCCGATCTGTACCATATTTATAGCAGATGTCGGAAGGCTTAAAATAACCCACTGTTGCAAATTTCAGCGAAATCGGGTAGTAAATGAAGCTTTTATGGGCTTCGGACCCTTTATCGGCAGATCGGTCTATATGGCAGCTATATCTAAATATAGTCCGATCTGAACCATATTTATAGCAGATGTCGGAAGGCTTATAATAACACTTTTTTTTAAATTTCAGCGAAATCGGGTAATTAAAAAAAAGCTATTATGGGCTTCGGACCCTTTATCGGGAGATCGGTCTATATGGCAGCTATATCTAAATATAGTCCGATCTGTACCATATTTAGATCAGATGTCGGAAGGCTTAAAATAACCCATTGTTGCAAATTTCAGCGAAATCGGGTAGTAAATAAAGCTTTTATGGGCTTCCGACCCTTTATCGAGAGATCGGTCTATATGACAGCTATATCTAAATATGTACCGATCTAATCCATATTTAGGTCAAATGTCGGGAGGCTTCAAATAATCCACTGTTTTAAATTTCAAATTTTGCCCATGAACCAAGGAACAGGGGCAAACTTCTCACATATCAATGAGTCCGATTCGAGTTTAAGCTCAATGATAAGGGGCCTCCCATTTATAGCCGAGTCCGAACGGCATGCCGCTGTGCGACTCCTCATTGGAGAAAAGTTTTACATGGCATACTGCCTTACAAATGTTGTCAGCATTGGGAGGGGAAAACCACCGCTGAAAATGTTTTCTGATGGTCTGGCGAGGATTCGAACCCAGGCATTCAGCGTCATAGGCGGACATGCTAACCTCTGCGCTACGGTGGCCTCGGTGGTCTACGGTCTATATGGTAGCTATATCTAAATAAAGTCCGATGTGAACCATATTTGGGTCAGTTGTCGGGAAGCCTTAAACTACTCACTGTTTCAAATTTCAGCAAAATCGGATGAAAAATAAAGGGCATTGGGCCCTTTATCGGAAAATCGGTCTATATAGCAGCTATATCGAAATATGGTGCGATTTGGCCGGTTTAAGAACTTAACCAGCGTGCATCAAAAAGACGTATCTATGCCAAATTTCAGCTCAATATCTCAATTTTTGAATGCTCTAGAGTGATTACAGCAGACGGACGGACGGACAGACACACGGACATCGTTAAAGCGTCTAAGTATTTTACGACAATCCGATATATATACTTTGTAGGGTTGGAAGTTGATATATACCCCCTATCCTATGGTGGTGGGTATAAAAAGAAAAGGAAATGTTGTTTTTTTTTTTTGGTATTTCCAACATACCTGCTCCACAATTTCTTGCACAATTGAACTTTTGCTCATTGCCATACATTTGCCTATTACTAGCACATATTGGATTATATTCAGATGTGGTGGGGCATTGACGAATACACTCCAAGTGTTGAGGTGATGCAGTTGTGACTGTGGGTAAAAATGGTGCCAGAGTTGGAATGACCGGAACATTATTGACGAACACAGGATTCGAAGTAGTACCCATGGGGCTGGCAGTCGTTTCCGATCCAGCGCGCTCTACATTGTCTTCATTTCTGCTAAAAACCAATTGTTGTCCCGGCGGTAGCCATCGACTGTTTTTTGCTAGACTCGGATTGAGCCTAGATTGTAGAAATGTGGGAAATGAGCCGGGAAAGGGAAACTGTTGTTGGTTGGTCAAACAAACAATGCAGCTAATGCCAATTAGCAGACACAATGGAGCTATAATATGATGAATGTAAACCAAATAAACTTTAATGATATTCACACGTCATACGATAATTACATTTAAAAAATTCCAAATTAATAGCTCTAGCAGCGCGTGCTGATCGATGAGAGTTCATTGTAGTATTTTATTGCTCGAAGAGGAATCGATGTTGCTTATAATGCATCTGAGAAACTACTGACCAATGCCTGCCATTGTGGGTTTGACTAGAGAAAAGATCTGTTATTGCCGCAAACATTTCGAGTTTTATGATTCACCAGCAGCTGATGTTCTATGGCGACCTATAGTACTCTTGGGGGAGGGGGAGGAGAAATGGCCATAACAATGAATATCTGAATGAATGAAATCCAGTTTTAATATGAAGCACTAAATCATTGACGGTATGTGAACAAAGACCGATCAGACGCTATGCCTCCAACATGCCGGTAGTAAAGGCGCTTTCGTTTAAAATCAGCTTCTTTTCGTAAAATTTGTAAAAATTGCTGTAGTTTTCTGAGAAGTGCAGTAGGAAGTTCTGGCCATTGGCTAGTAAATGGATAAGTAGGTAATAAAATTTGTCATTGTGATATTTCATCTGAATTGCATCATGTTTAAGATTTCCTAGTATCTTAGCGAAATACCAGTAAATGCCTGGCCAGAGCTCGTATAAGGACTTCAAAAGTGCCCTATAAAATGACGGCCACAAACGAGTATATCCAGATAATTTCGTTTGAGACTGCTCGAAATATCAGTCGAAACAGCCAATTAAGCTGCATAGCGTTAATTTGGCCTAACACGCCAACTCTTTATTTCTGCTCCTGAATCTTAAACAAAAAATTTTAAATATGATTCATAATTTACTTCTAAATACCATATTTTCAAAATCAAACATTTTTCAGTTTAGGTAATGGTGGTTACTTGCGAAAAAAAATCTTTTTGTAATTTTGAAAAAATTATCAACATGTCATTTTTATTGACATTTCAAGTCGAAAATGTTGCAAATTTTTCAAATTTGGAAAATCCAAAAGCTTCCTTGAATAAGGGACTAAAACTTCTTTTCGTAATTATGCTGGTTAAAGCAATACCTCACAGTTTTATTTGAAAAATTCTTAAAAAATTTTATTTTAGGAAAGGTAGGCTTTGATACCCTTTCCCTTGGGAATGAGATGTTTTAGTGCCTTTATCCTTGGGAAATATGAGACTTAGTACACTTTTCATTGGGAATGGTTAATTTTGGCACCCCTCTCCTTGGCAAAGGGTAATTTCAATACCCTTCTCCTTGGCAAAGGGTAATTTCAATACCCTTCTCCTTGGCAATGGGTAGTTTCAGTACCCCACTCTCCTTGATAAAGGGTAGTTTCGGTACCCTTCTCCTTGGCAAAGGGTAGTTATTGTACCCCTTTCTTTGAGAAAGTGTAGTTTAAGCAACTTTTTCCTTGGAAGGAATAGCTTTTGTATCACTTTTCCTTGGTTAATTTTGGCACCGCTCTCCTTGGCAAATTGTAGTTTCAGTACCCTTCTCCTTGGCAAACTGTAGTTTCAGTACCCTTCTCCTTGGCAAAGGGTAGTTATTGTACCCCTTTCTTTGAAAAAATGGATTCGGTTGCCCAAAAAGTAATTGCGGATTTTTTAAAAGAAAGCAAATGCATTTTTAATAAAACTTAGAATGAACTTTAATCAAATATACTTTTTTTACATTTTTTTTCTAAAGCAAGCTAAAAGTAACAGCTGATAACTGACAGAAGAAAGAATGCAACTACAGAGTCACAAGCTGTGAAAAAATTTGTCAACGCAGACTATATGAAAAATCCGCAATTACTTTTTGGGCAACCCAATAGTTTAAGCAACTTTTTCCTTGGAAGGGATAGCTTTTGTATCACTTTTCCTTGGGAAAAGTTAGTTTTAGAAACCTTTTCATTGGGATAGGGTAATTTAGTACCCATTTACTTGGGAATCGAAAAGGTAATCATACTACCCCTTTCCAAAAAAAATTACAGCTTAAGTATTCTTTCCCTTAGGAAAGGGTAGAATCTGAACGATTTTCCTTGCGAAGGGTAGACTTTGAACCATTTTTTTGGGAAAGGGTGGTTTAAGTACCCTTTTCTTTGGGGAAAGGTAGTTTTAGTACCCATTTCCTTGGGAATCGAAAAGGTAATCTTACTAACCCTTACCATGCAAAATGATAGCTTTATTACTCTTCTCCTTGGAAAGAGGTAGGTTTTTTAGCTTTTCCTTTGGCTAAAGTTGGTTTTTAGTAGCCTTTTCATTGAAATAGGGAACCTTTAGTAGCCTTTCCCTTGGTAAAGAGTAGTTTTAGTACCCTATTACTTAAGAAAGGGTAGTTTAGTACCCTCCTCCTTGGGAAAGGGTAGTCCAAGTACCCTTTTCCTTGGAAAGTGAAGTTCTAGTACCCTTTTCCTGGGAAATGGTAGTTTCAGTAACCTTTTTTTTGGAAAAGTGAAGTTTTAGTACCCTTTCTCCTTAGAAGAGGGTAAATTTAGTACAATTTATCTCAAGAAAGGGTAGTTTTTTTGTACTCTTTTCTTTGGAATAGGATAGCTTTAGTAGCCTTTTCTTGGGAAAGGATAGTTTAAGTACCCTATTCCTTGGGAAAGGGTAGTCTAAGTACCTTGGAAAAAGATAGTTTAAATACCTCTTTGGGTATTTGGAAAGTGAAGTTCTAGTACCGTTTTCCTGGGAAATGGTAGTTTCAGTAACCTTTTTTTTGGAAAAGTGAAGTTTTAGTACCCTTTCTACTTGGAAGAGGGTAGATTTAGTAAAATTTTCCTCAAGAAAGGGTAGTTTTTGAACCCTTTTCTTTGAAATAGGGTAGCTTTAGTAGCCTTTCCTTGGGAAGTGGTAGTTCTAGTACCCTTTTCCTTAGGAAGGGTAGCTTTAGTAGCCTTTTCCTTAAGAAAGGGTAGTTTTAATACCCTTTTCCTTGAGAAAGGGTGATTTTAGTACTCTTTTCTTTGGGAAATGGTAGTTTTAGTAACCATTTCTTTGGAAAAGTTAAGTTTTTGTACCATTTTTGCTAAGGAAAGGGTAGCTTTAGTACGTTCTTCCTTGGAAATCGGGAGTTTAAATACACTTGTCCTTGCGAAAATTTAGTTTAGTAGCCTTTCCTTGGAACATGGTAGTTCTAGTACCCTTTTCCTTAGGAAGGGGTAGTTTAAGTACCCTTTTCTTTGGGAAATGGTAGTTTTAGTAACCATTTCTTTGCAAAATTAAAGTTTTTGTACCATTTTTGCTTAGGAAAGGGTAGCTTTAGAACGTTTTTCCTTAGAAATCGGGAGCTTAAATACACTTTTCCTTGCGAAAATTAACTTTAGCATCCTTTTCCTTGGAAAACTTTAGTTTTTGTACTTTTTCTTTGAAAAGGGTGGTTTAAGTAGCTTTTTTCCTTCGGAAAGGGTAGATTTACTACCCATTTTCTTTGGAAAGTGTGGTTTAAGTACCCTTTTTCCTTTGAAAGGGTAGTTTTGGTACCCTTTTTCTTAGGAAAGTTTAGCTTTAGTTCCCTTTTCTTTGGAAAAGGGTAGTTTTAGTACACTTTTCCTCAGGAAGGGGGTAGTTCTAATACGTTTCTCCTCAGGAAAGAGTCGTTTTAGTACACTGTTTTTCAGTATAGGGTAGTTTTAGTACACTTTTGATCAGGAAAAAAAAGTTTTAGAACACTTTTCCTCAGGAAAGGATAGTTTTAGAACTCTTTTCCACTGGAAAGGGTAATTTTAGTACACTATTCTTCTGAAAAGAGTAGTTTTAGTATCCTTTTTCTCTGGAAGGGGTAGTTTTAGTACCTTTTTTCTTTGGAAAACTACCCTTTTACTACCCCTTTCTTTGGAAAACCTTAGTTTTTGTACATTTTCTTTGAAAAAGGTGGTTTAAGTAGCCCTTTTCCTTTGAAAAGGGTAGATTTACTACCCTTTTTCTTTGGAAAGGGTGGTTCAAATACCCTGCTTTCTTTGAAATGGTAGTTTTTGTACCATTTTCCCTGGGAAAATTTAGCTTTTGTTCCCTATACCTTGGGAAAGGGTAGTTTTAGAAAGTTTTAAGTCCACTTTTCCTCGGGAAAGGGTAGTTTTAGTACACTTTTCTTCAGGAAATGTTTGTTTAAGTACCCCTTTCTCAGGAAAGGATAGTTTTAGGACACTTTTGCTTCGGAAAGGGTAGATTTACTACCCTTTTTCTTTCGATAGGGTGGTTTAAGTACCCTTTTTCCTTGGAAAGGGTAGTTTTAATACGCTTTTCCTCAGGAAAAAGTAGTTTTAGTACACTGTTTTACAGGAAAGGGTAGTTTTAGTACACGTTTTTTCAGGAAGGGGTAGTTGTAGTACACTTTTCCTAGGGAAAGGGTAGTTTCAGTACCCATTTCCTTTGGAAAGGGTAGCTTTAGTAACGTCTTCCTTCGGAAAAGGCAGTTTAAGTATCCCCGTTCCGTTGGAAAGGGAAGTTTTACTACACTTTTCTTCAGGAAAGTTTTGTTTTAGTACCTGTTTCTTAGGAAAGGATAGTTCAAGAACACTTTTCCATGGGAAACGGTACACTTTTCCCTTTAAAAGGGTAGTGTTAGTAGACTTTTCCTTGGAAAAGGGTAGTTTTAGTACCCTTTTCTTTAGGAAAGGTTAATTTTTGTACCCTTTTTCTTGGAAAAGAGAAATTCTAGTACCCTTTAAGTACACTTTTCCTTGGGAAATTTTAGTTTTAGTACTCTTTTTCTTGGAAGAGTAAAATTCTAGTATCCTTTAAGTACACTTTTCCTTAGGAAATGGTATTTTTAGTACCTTTTTACTTTAAAAAGGTAGTTTTAGTCTTTTTTCCTCGGGGGAATGTGGTTTTGGTCTTCTTTTCGTCGAGAATGTGTAGTTTAAATACCCATGTCCTTAGGAAATAGTTGTTTTAGTATACTTTTCTTTGGGAAAGTGTACTTTTAGTACACTCTTCATTGGGAAATTGTAGATTTAGTACACTTTTTCTTGGGAAACGGTAGTTTTAGTACTTTTTTCCCTTGAAAGGTTGGTTTTAGTTTTCTTTTCCTCGAATAAGTTAAGTTTTTTTCCTCCTGAAAGTGTAGTTTTGTTCCCTTTTCCTTGAGTAAGATTGGTCTTAGTACACTTTTTTTTCAGGAAAGGGTTGTTTTAGTACCCCTCTCGCTGGTATGGATAGTTAAAGAACACTTTTCTTAAGAACACTTTCCTTTTTATTAGGAAAGTTAACCTTTAATTCCCTTTTCCTTGGAACACTTTTCTTTGGGAAAGGGTAGTTTTGGTACACTTTTCCCTGGGAAAGGGTAGTCTTAGTACACTTTTTCTCGGCAAAGGATTGTTTTAGTACACCTTTCTTTGTGAGAGGGCAGTTTTAGCGCAATTTTCCTTGGCAAAGGGTAGATTAAGTACACTTTTTCTTGTGAAACGGTATTTTTAGTAATTTTTTGCTTTGAAATGGTTGTTTTAGTACACTTTTCGTTGGGAAACGGTACTTTTAGTACACTTTTCATTGCGAAACGGTAGTTTTAGTACTTTTTTCCTTTGAAAGGAAAGTTTTAGTTTTCTTTTCCTAGAAAAAGTAAAGTTTTAGTTTTCTTTTCCTCTTGAAAGGGTAGCTTTGTACGCTTTTCCGTGGGAAGGGGTAGCTTTAGTACACTTTTCCTTGGAAATGGGTAGACTTTTCCTTGGGAAAGGGTAGTTGAATACACTTTACTAGGGAAAAAGGTAGTTTAAGTACAATTATCCCTAGGAAAGGGTAGATTAAGCACACTTTTCCTTGGCAAAGGGTGGATTTATTACACTTTTCCTTGAGAAACGGTATTTTTAGTACGTTTTAGCTTTAGTACTTTTTCCTTTGAAAGGGAATGTTAAGTTTCCTTTTCCTCGGAAAAGTAAAGTTTTAGTTTTCTTTTCCTCTTGAAAGTTTAGCTGTAGTACCCTTTTTCTTGGAAAAATGTAGTTTTAAAACCATTTCCTGGGAAAAGGTAGATTTATTAAACTTTCGTTTAAGAAAGGATAGTTCTGGAACACTTTTCTTTAGGAATGGGTAGTTCTAGTACACTTTTCCTTAGGAATTGGTATTTTTACTACACTTTTTCTTGGGAATGGATAGTCTTAGTACACCTTTCCATTGGAAAGGATTGGTTTAGTACACTTTTCCATCGGATAGGATTGGTTTAGTACACTTTTCCTTGGAAAAGCGTAGTTTAAGTGCACTTTTTTGTGAAAGGGCTGTTTCAGTACACTTTTCCTTGGAAAAATTTACTTTTGGTGCATTTTTTTCGGAAAGTTTAGTTTTAGTACACCTTTCTTAGGAAATGACTGGTTTAAGTATACCTTTTCTTTGAAAAGGGTTGGTTTAGTACACTTTTCCTTGGAAAATGGTAGTTTTGGTGCCCTTTTTTTTGGGAAAGCTTAATTTTAGTACTCCTTTCCTGGGAAAATGCTAGTTTTAGCACACTTTTCCATGGAGAGGGGTAGTTTTAGTACACGTTTCCTTTGGAAATGGTAGTTTTAGTACATTTTTCCTTGGAAAGTGGTAGTTATTGTACTTTTTCGTTGGAAAAAGGTATTATGAGAGCTCTTTTCGTTGGGAAAGGATTGTTTTAGTACACTTTTCCATGGAAAAAGGTAGTTTTGGTGCATTTTTATTGGGAAAGGGTAGTTTTAGTACACTTTTCCTAGGGAAAGGCTAGTTTTGGTATACTTTTCCTTGGGAAAGAATAGTTTAAGGACACTTTTTCTTGCAAAAGGATAGTCTTTGCACGCTTATCCTTGGGAAAGGTTTGTTTTAGTACACTTTTCCTTGGAAAAGGGTAGTTTTGGTGCATTTTTATTGGGAAAGGGTAGTTTTAGTACACTTTTCCTTGGGAAAGAGTATTTTTAGTACAATTTTCTTAGGAAAGGGTAGTTTTGGTAAACTTTTCCTTGGAAAGGGTTAGTTATAGTACTTTTTCATTGAGTATAATCAGTGCCCTTTCCTTGGAAAGGGTAGTTTTAGTATACTTTCCTTGAAAAAGAGTATTTTTAGTTCACTTTCCCTTAGGAGGTGTAGCTTTGATACAATTTTCCTCTATAAAATGGTAATTTATATCATTTTCCTTGGGAATAGGGAGTTACGTACATTTTTTCTTTGAAAATATAGTTTTAGTTTATTTTCTTCTGGAAAGTACAATTATAGTACACTTTTCCTCGGAAAAGGGTAGTTTTCGTATCATTTTTCTTGTTAAATTCAAGTTTAAGTATCATTTTCGCACTAAAAGCCTTCTTTTAGAACACATTTTTTTTTGAAAGGGTAGTTTTAGTTCACTTTTTCTGGGGAAATTTTTGTTTTCGTTCACTTTTTCTTCGGAAAAATGTAGTTAAGTTAAATTTTCTTTCGGAAAGGGTAGTTTAGTTCAATTTTCCTTCGGAAAGTGTAAGTTAATGCCCTTTTTCTTGGGAATGGGTAGTTTTCCTACGCTTTTAATGGAAGGGGTAGTTTTATTACCCTTTTAATGGAAAGGGTAATTTTAGTACCCGTTTAATGGAAAGGGTAGTTTTCCTACCCTTGTAATGGAAAGGACAGTTTTAATGCACTGAGTACTTTTAGTAACCTTTTCCTGGAAATAGGGTTGTTTTAGTACCCATTTACTTGGTATAAGGTATTTTAAGTACCCTTTCCCTTGGAATTTTAACAGCCTTTGCCTTGGGAAAGAGTAATTTTAGTACTCTTTTCTTATGGCAAAAGGTGTTAATACCGCTTTCTTTGGGAAAAGGTAGTTTCAGTGCCCCTTTTCCTTGGGAAAGATAGTTTAAGTACTCTGGGTACAGGTTCACCTTAAAACTTCCCTTTTCCAGGGAAAGGGGTACTAAAACCATCTTTTTCCAACGAAAAGGAAACTAAAATTACTCTTTCTCAAGGAAATGGTAGCCCTGGGAATGGGATAGTTTAAGTACACTTTTCCTGGTGAGAGGGTGATTGTAGTATCCCTATTCCCGGAAAGGACAAGTTTACAAAACAAATTTGGTCCATGAACATTCCACTAAGGAACAGGGGCAAACTTCTCACATATCAATGAGTGCAGTCCGATTCAATTTTAGACTCAATGATAAGGGGCCTCCGTTTTTATAGCCGAGTCCGAACGGCGTGCCGCAGTGCGACACCTCTTCGGAGAGAAGTTTTACATGGCATAGTACCTCACAAATGTTGCCAGCATTAGGAGGGGGAAAACCACCGCAGGCGTTCAGCGTCATAGGTGGACATGCTAACCTCTGCGCTAGGGTGACCTCCCCTTACCCTTTTCCTTGGAAAAACCAGTTTGAGTACTATTTTCCTAGGAAAACGGTAGTTTTAATCATTTTTTCCTCCTTCTTGGGTAAATATTTTTATTTTATTTGATAGGCGAATATATGTCGGGTGTCATCTTCCTGGTTCATGGGTTACTAATCCCTGATAAAGTGTCGAAAATTTTGGTGCAAGTTCCAACAAGAGTAAAGGTTTTGGCACTAATTCTAGCGACATACTTAGGCAAGGTATTCATCGAAATCCCCATTTGCCCTTAATGTGAAGTTCGGGAGCAATATTGCGAAAAGTTCAGGGGCAATACTCATACTTACAAAGCCAGCATTAACATTTAACTAAATAAAATTACAATTTTTATTGAATTTTAAATTATTGTTTATTTATTAAAGAAAAAAATGTTGCCACAATTTGAATTTAAAATAATTACATCTTATACAGAGTGTTCTAAACCTTTTTCTGATATCGAACTTTTGGAGCGTATCCAGGACGCATTACCAATTTAACCTATAATTATGGCATTGTAAGGTGAAGTTGTTATTCTCTCTCCGGGCATATCGTAAACTGGTGATTTATATCGGATCGACTCCTCCCATTGTTTGTACGTGGGTGTTTTATCATGCCATCCTACAAAGGCTGAAGGAGTTGAAGACATTAATTAATAAATGCGACATTATATTGGGGCGGAACAAACTTTTGTAGGTCCACCCTAAACTCCTTCAAAGGTGAAGTGTGTAGAAACAGATAAAGCATCTTTGCTTCACAACACTTACCACTAGATGTCTTTGGCAATTGAAGCCTATCTTTTGCAATTCCTTTGGCTATTTCCTCTTCAGTAGGAACAAATTTCGCTTTCTCTTTTTGGACACACCTTAGAAGATGAAAATCAGAACGAGGACGCCCACATCGACAGTAGCTGATTAAGGATTTATACATGTCGGGGGAAACAAAGTGACCATCGCCTTCATTCACGTGCTGGTAAGGACAAAGCTCTACAATACAACGGACGTTTTTTTAGTTGTGAATGAAAAATACCAAAATTAAAGGCCTTAAATCAACCTTCCTCCTGGGCTAACTCCTTTATCTTTTGACTAAGCTTATTTGGATTGTACATATCATCCCAGGGTGTTTCATTATAATACCTTGACCATCTTCTGGGGTAGTTTCTTCGCGCATTAAATTCCATATCAATTTGTTCCGTGCTATGAATAGAGAGCCGTAGATAATACAAATTATTAACAGGCTTGCTTCAAGCAACATTTACTTACACTTTGCCCGCCTCCTTCACATTGTTGTTACGCATTTTTTGAGTGTAATACCAGTACTGCTTAAGCTTCGGAGACTTGTTTTATTTGTATTTTAGAGAACTGTGTGTTTTCCACCGCAGCTTTGAATGTAGACTGTCTTAAAATTTGTTTATTATTAACATTTTCTTGTGTCCAAGCAACAAAAATTGTTTCTTGTTAAGTTTTTCATATTCCAACCAAGGCAATCAAGGTTAGTCCTGTAAATGTATCAAGGATACCATTGCTAAGCACTGGAAACTACGCAACCTAACATTAATACAAACGATTTTTACGCGAGTCAGCATCAATCTGGAAAGAGTTTTACTTTTCGAATCCAATAGTGTTCTGTGATTTCTGAAGTTCGAAAATCTAAGTAAGTTACTGGCATTTCGATTTCACGTCGATTTTTTTCGTTTTTTGGACATCAATTATGCGATTATGGACTTGTTTTTTTAAGAAAAATTTCGGGAATTGCTTTAAATCGCACTTTTAGACAACAAACTTCACTACTGTGTACTTATCTCAAAAAAATTTTTCCCATCAAAAATCGAAAATTTTGGCAAGGGGTTAGCCTTCCCAAAAAAAAATGCAAAAAAATAAAAAGTGAAAATTTAATAATTTCTCTTTATTTTGCGAATCCGCTTCGAATTTGGAAACGCGGAATGCTTTTCAATTGAAGAAATTCGAAAAATTGAAGGAGTTACAGCGTTTTCGACCTTGAAAATGGCCTATGAGTGTTTACGCCAAAAACAAACTAATTTTTACGATTTCTTTAATTAATACATACGATTTTTACACAAGTCAGCATCAATTTGGAAAGAGTTTTACTTTTCGAATCCAATGGTGTTCTGTGATTTCTGAAGTTCGAAAATCTAAGTAAGTTACTGGCATTTCGAACTCACGTCGATTTTTTTTCGTTTTTTGCACATCAATTATGCGATTTTGGGCTTGTTTTTTTTTAAGAAAAATCTCAGGAATTGCTTTAAATCGCACTTTTAGACAACAAACTTCACTACTGTGTACTTAAGTCAAAAAATTTTTCCCATCAAAAATCGAAAATTTTGGCAAGGGGTTAACTAGATCTGGTACGGCACTTCGTCCTCCGGCGTGAAGTATCTTCCACGACGTTTTTCAAGAAGGTAATCTCTGACATAGGTGACCTGGTGCGACACTTCGTCTGGTCGGGCGGAGTTGAAAGCTTTTGGCTCGGTGGTTCCTTAAAGAACAGATAGCAGGCAGACTGGGCCTGGTACAACACTTCGTATGGTTGGGGGAGGCTGGCGGCTACGTTGGCGAGGCGGCGGGCGAAGGCGTGTCCTAGGAGACGTACGAGTCAAGGGTCGGTGCGTTCAGGAACGGGAAATTGGTCGCGTCTATGTTCAGGCTAAATCTGGGGATCTCGTCTAGTGTCCCACATGTGATAGGTTCATTGCTTATGGGCAAGTCGCCTCTCAAGATTGCATGATCAGTCTTGGCACTATGTAAGCGGGCTCACCAGGCACTGAAAGAATCATGTTTTTGGCGGTACGGTGCCAGAAGAATCGAATTAACGCTCGTAAGGTACCGGTAGAATCGAGTTTGGGGTCGAACGTCGGTGAAATGCCCGGACTACGTTGCTCACTGGTACGCCACCACGTAGGAAGACTCGAAGACTTGAGAAGAATCAAGAAATATCACGCAAGAAGGCTTGGAAGCACGAGAATAAGTGATGAAGAATCGGTTTTAGAGTGCTTACGGGTACGTCACCACGTAAGAAGACTCAAAACACGGAGATAATTAATGATATGTTGCTCACGGGTGCGTCTTCACGTAAGAAGACACTAGAAGACTCGACGTAGGGTGCTTACGGGTATGTCACCACTCAAGAAATTCGGAACACGGAGAAAATAAATGGTATGTTACTCACGGGTGCGTCACCACGTAAGAGGATACGAGAAAAATTAGTGTTAGAATGCTTATGGATACGTCACCACGCACAAAGACTCGAAACAAGGAGCTAATAAATGGAATGTTGCTCAAGGGCGCGTCACCATGCAAGAAGACGCGAAAAGAATCGATGTTAGCGTGCTAACGGGTACGTCACTACTAAGGAAGACTCGGAACACGGAGAAAATCAGTAATATGTTATTCACGGTTGAGTCACCAAGCAAGAAGACACGAGAAGAATCAATGTAAGGGAGCTTAGGGGTACGTTATTATGAAAACAAAGACTCGCACGGCCTGAAAAGAATCGAATTTACGTCGCCTACGCGTACGCATCTACGTAAGAAGACTCCAAAACACGGGAAATATTGAGTTTACGTTGCTTACGAGTACGTCACCACGTAAGAAGACTCCGAGACACGGGAAATATTGAGTTTACGTTGCTTACGAGTACGTCACCACGTAAGAAGACTCGGAGACACGATAAAATCGATGATATGTTGCTCACGGGTAAAGGCAAAAGAAGAATCACGTGAATGGTGCTTACGGGTATGTCACTACGTAAGAAGACTCGCACGGCATGAGACGAATAGAGTTTACGTGCTTATGGGTACGTCACCACGTAAAAAGACTCGCATAGCACTGGAAGGAAGAAAATACTTTGTCTATGGGTACTTCACTACGTAAAAGATGCGCACGCCGAGAAAAGATTTCGAGTTTACGGTGCTTAAGGGTACGTCACCACGTAAGATAATTAACACGGCATTGAAACAATAAACACGGCTTCAAAAGGGCACTGTTGCTAAAGCTAACACTCACGGTTGTCTGTCTTTGTTCACTAGATACACTTGTTGTTAATACTCACTTGCTTTCTGTGGGCTTGATGTTGCTCGAACGACTCACTTGCTGGATTATGTCTGTTTCTTCAACGGCTGACCCCGTTTCGTCACACTCAAAACTTTTTATAGCCAACAAATTCACCACGACAGCATCTCAAACTCGTTCTATCGGCTATGCCGTATGTGCTGCTGTTAATCACCACTCGCATTCAACTTTGATGATTGTTGCTGTCACCCAACGGTATGTTGTTTACGAACTATTTTCCTTAAAGTTGTAACCAACTTCGCGGCACTCAATATGTTTTCATTTGCCATGATGATCACAGCCGTTGCTATGATGTTTGTTGCTACGGGATCGTACGGGATCTTGTTTTCGAACTATTTTGCACAAATGTTGTAAACAAGTATGAGGAATGGAGTTGAAATAAGGGTATGACGAGGGTCGATTACTAAGGTAGGCAAATGGACAGAACATTTCATTTTAATTTCAATTAAGTGGGCTTTAATTCGAACAAACTAAACAATATAATAAACTTAAAAGTACGATAAACGAATGTAATAATTAAAATTTCGATTTTTTTCTAGTTAGCACCAACCTGGAAAGTGGATAAGTTCTCGAATCCAATACTGTTATTTGATTCCTGAAGTTCGAAAAACTTAGTAAGTTACAGTAATTTCGAACTCACGACGAATTTTCTCGTTTTTTGGGATATCAATTGTGCGACTTTGAGCTTGTTTTTTAAGGAAAAATCTCAGGCATTGCGCTAAATCGCATTCTTTTGCAACAAACTACACTACTGTATACCCAACTCAAAAAAATTTTTTCCCATTAAAAATCGAAAATTTTGTCAAAAATTTTTGAAATTTTCATAATTGTTGTTTAATTTACGAATCCTCTTCAAATTTGGAAATGCGGAATGCTTTTTAATTGAAGAAATTCGAAAAATTGAAGGAGTTACAGCGTTTTCGACCTTGAAAATGGCCTTTGAACGTTTATGCCCAAAACAAACAGATTTTTACGACTTGTTCAAAAAATATAAACGATTTTTTCGCTAGCTAGCACCAAACTGAAAAGAGCATTACTGCTCAACTCCAATGGCATTCTTTGATATATAAAGTTGGAAAAACCATGAAAGTTACAGGAATTTCGAACTCATATCGATTTTTGTTTTTTTTTTTTTTTTTTTTGATATATTATGGATTGGATATCAATTATGCCACTTTGAACTTGTTTTGAGGGAAATAGAAAATGGAAATAGTACAAACTCTAAGGTCGCTAGCTATATCCAAAACATGATACAGTCTCTTGTATGGTAAATGATGCTTTGTTGGTGTGTTCATATGAAAACAACTTCTGGCAATCAATGGAAATGAAGTCAATAGCTGAATACAAGAATCGAGGTTGGTCACGATGTACCATTACATTTTGTAATTATTCAATTGTAATTATTGACATAAATAATCGAAATAAAATAAGATTAAAATTATTTTCAATGGTTTTTTATTTTGGTTGGATGATGGAAGGGGTTTGGGAAATGCAATGTTTATTTGGTATTAAATCCGAAAACGGGTTGATGCTAAAACCGGTAACAGATTGGTATTAAAACCAACATCAGTTCGGTAATAAGGCTAACACCAAACAGTATTATTCGTTTTATATGCCATTTTATCATACGGCATTGCTTTGTTATCATACGGTGTTGCTTTACTATCAATACCGTGTCGTACTGAGATAAGCACGTTTGGTACCAATTTATCTCTGGGTGTACAGAATTTTGTGCTTTTTTTTTTTGAATATCAATTATGCGTTTTTAACTTGTTTTTCTGGGAAAAAAAAAGTCAGCAATTGCACTAAATCGCACTTTTAGACAACAAACTTCAATACTGTGTACTTAACTCAAAAAATTTTTTGGCATCAAAAATCGAAAATTTTGGCAAGGGGTAAGCCTTCCCAAAAAAAATGCAAAAAAATAAAAAGTGAAAATTTAATAATTTCTCTTTATTTTGCGAATCCTCTTCGAATTTGGAAACGCGGAATGCCTTTTAATTGAAAAAATTCGAAAAATTTAAGGAGTTACAGCGTTTTCGACCTTGAAAATGGCCTATGAGTTTTTACGCCAAAAACAAACTAATTTTTACGATTTGTTTGATTAATACATACGATTTTTACACAAGTCAGCATCAATCTCGAAAGAGTTTTACTTTTCGAATCCAATGGTGTTCTGTGATTTCTGAAGTTCGAAAATCTAAGTAAGTTACTGGGATTTCGAACTCACGTCGATTTTTTCGTTTTTTGGACATCAATTATGCGTTTTTGGGCTTGTTTTTTTAGGAAAAATCTCGGGAATTGCTTTAAATCGCACTTTTAGACAACAAACTTCACTACTGTGTACTTATTTAAAAAAAATGTTTCCCATCAAAAATCGAAAATTTTGGCAAGGGGTTAGCCTTCCCAAAAAAAATGCAAAAAAATAAAAAGTGAAAATTTAATAATTTCTCTTTATTTTGCGAATCCTCTTCGAATTTGGAAACGCGGAATGCCATTTAATTGAAAAAATTCGAAAAATTGAAGGAGTTACAGCGTTTTCGACCTTGAAAATGGCCTATGAGTGTTTACGCCAAAAACAAACTTATTTTAACGATTTGTTTGATTATTACATACGATTTTTACGCAAGTCAGCATCAATCTGGAAAGAGTTTTACTTTTCGAATCCAATGGTGTTCTGTGATTTCTGGAGTTCGAAAATCTAAGTAAGTTACTGGCATTTCGAACTCACGTCGATTTTTTTTTCGTTTTTTGGACATCAATTATGCGTTTTTGGGCTTGTTTTTTTTAAGAAAAATCTCGGGAATTGCTTTAAATCGCACTTTTAGACAACAAATTTCAATACAATATTTTTTCCCATCAAAAATCGAAAATTTTGGCAAGGGGTTAGCCTTCCCAAAAAAAAGCAAAAAAATAAAAAGTGAAAATTTAATAATTTCTCTTTATTTTGCGAATCCTCTTCGAATTTGGAAACGCGGAATGCCTTTTAATTGAAAAAATTCGAAAAATTGAAGGAGTTACAGCGTTTTCGACCTTGAAAATGGCCTATGAGTGTTTACGCCAAAAACAAACTAATTTTAACGATTTGTTTGATTAATACATGCGATTTTTACGCAAGTCAGCATCAATTTGGAAAGAGTTTTACTTTTCGAATCCAATGGTGTTCTGTGATTTCTGAAGTTCGAAAATCTAAGTAAGTTACTGGCATTTCGAACTCACGTCGATTTTTTTTCGTTTTTTTGGACATCAATTATGCGTTTTTGGGCTTGTTTTTTTAGGAAAAATCTCGGGAATTGCTTTAAATCGCACTTTTAGACAACAAACTTCACTACTGTGTACTTAACGCAAAAAATTTTTTCCCATCAAAAATCGAAAATTTTGGCAAGGGGTTAGCCTTCCCAAAAAAAATGCAAAAAAATAAAAAGTGAAAATTTAATAATTTCTCTTTATTTTGCGAATCCTCTTCGAATTTGGAAACGCGGAATGCCTTTTAATTGAAAAAATTCGAAAAATTGAAGGAGTTACAGCGTTTTTGACCTTGAAAATGGCCTATGAGTGTTTACGCCACAACCAAACGTATTTTAACGATTTGTTTGATTAATACATGCAATTTTTACGCAAGTCAGCATCAATCTGGAAAGAGTTTTACTTTTCGAATCCAATGGTGTTCTGTGATTTCTGAAGTTCGAAAATCTAAGTAAGTTACTGGCATTTCGAACTCACGTCGATTTTTTTTCGTTTTTTTGGACATCAAATATGCGTTTTTGGGCTTGTTTTTTTAAGAAAAATCTCGGGAATTGCTTTAAATCGCACTTTTAGACAACAAACTTCACTACTCTTTACTTATTTCAAAAAAAAATTTTCCATCAAAAATCGAAAATTTTGGCAAAAAAAATGCAAAAAAATAAAAAGTGAAAATTTAATAATTTCTCTTTATTTTGCGAATCCTCTTCGAATTTGGAAACGCGGAATGCCTTTTAATTGAAAAAATTCGAAAAATTGAAGGAGTTACAGCGTTTTCGACCTTGAAAATGGCCTATGAGTGTTTACGCCAAAAACAAACTAATTTTAACGATTTGTTTGATATTTTCATGCGATTTTTACGCAAGTCAGCATCAATCTGGAAAGAGTTTTACTTTTCGAATCCAATGGTGTTCTGTGATTTCTGAAGTTCGAAAATCTATGTAAGTTACTGGCATTTCGAACTCACGTCGATTTTTTTTCGTTTTTTGGACATCAATTATGCGTTTTTGGGCTTGTTTTTTTTAGGAAAAATCTCGGGAATTGTTTTAAATCGCACTTTTAGACAACAAACTTCACTAATGTGTACTTATCTCAAAAAAATTTTTCCCATCAAAAATCGAAAATTTTGGCAAGGGGTTAGCCTTCCCAAAAAAAAATGCAAAAAAATAAAAAGTGAAAATTTAATAATTTCTCTTTATTTTGCGAATCCTCTTCGAATTTGGAAACGCGGAATGCCTTTTAATTGAAAAAATTCGAAAAATTTAAGGAGTTACAGCGTTTTCGACCTTGAAAATGGCCTATGAGTGTTTACGCCAAAAACAAACTAATTTTAACGATTTGTTTGATATTTTCATGCGATTTTTACGCAAGTCAGCATCAATCTGGAAAGAGTTTTACTTTTCGAATCCAATGGTGTTCTGTGATTTCTGAAGTTCGAAAATCTAAGTAAGTTACTGGCATTTCGAACTCACGTCGATTTTTTTTCGTTTTTTTGACATCAATTATGCGTTTTTGGGCTGGTTTTTTTTAGGAAAAATCTCGGGAATTGCTTTAAATCGCACTTTTAGACAACAAACTTCACTACTGTGTACTTATCTCAAAAAAATTTTTCCCATCAAAAATCGAAAATTTTGGCAAGGGGTTAGCCTTCCCAAAAAAAATGCAAAAAAATAAAAAGTGAAAATTTAATAATTTCTCTTTATTTTGCGAATCCTCTTCGAATTTGGAAACGCGGAATGCCTTTTAATTGAAAAAATTCGAAAAATTGAAGGAGTTACAGCGTTTTCGACCTTGAAAATGGCCTATGAGTGTTTACGCCACAACCAAACGTATTTTAACGATTTGTTTGATTAATACATGCGATTTTTACGCAAGTCAGCATCAATTTGGAAAGAGTTTTACTTTTCGAATCCAATGGTGTTCTGTGATTTCTGAAGTTCGAAAATCTAAGTAAGTTACTGGGATTTCGAACTCACGTCGATTTTTTTTCGTTTTTTTGGACATCAATTATGCGTTTTTGGGCTTGTTTTTTTAAGAAAAATCTCGGGTATTCCTTTAAATCGCACTTTTAGACAACAAAATTCACTACTCTGTACTTATCTCAAAAAAATTTTTCCCATCAAAAATCGAAAATTTTGGCAAGGGGTTAGCCTTCCCAAAAAAAATGCAAAAAAATAAAAAGTGAAAATTTAATAATTTCTCTTTATTTTGCGAATCCTCTTCGAATTTGGAAACGCGGAATGCCTTTTAATTGAAAAAATTCGAAAAATTGAAGGAGTTACAGCGTTTTCGACCTTGAAAATGGCCTATGAGTGTTTACGCCAAAAACAAACTTATTTTAACGATTTGTTTGATTAATACATGCGATTTTTACCCAAGTCAGCATCAATTTGGAAAGAGTTTTACTTTTCGAATCCAATGGTGTTCTGTGATTTCTGAAGTTCGAAAATCTAAGTAAGTTACTGGCATTTCGAACTCACGTCGATTTTTTTTCGTTTTTTTGGACATCAATTATGCGTTTTTGGGCTTGTTTTTTTAAGAAAAATCTCGGGTATTCCTTTAAATCGCACTTTTAGACAACAAACTTTACTACTGTGTACTTATCTCAAAAAAATTTTTCCCATCGTTAGCCTTCCCAAAAAAAATGCAAAAAAATAAAAAGTGAAAATTTAATAAATTCTCTTTATTTTGCGAATCCTCTTCGAATTTGGAAACGCGGAATGCCTTTTAATTGAAAAAATTCGAAAAATTGAAGGAGTTACAGCGTTTTCGACCTTGAAAATGGCCTATGAGTGTTTACGCCAAAAACAAACTTATTTTAACGATTTGTTTGATTAATACATGCGATTTTTACCCAAGTCAGCATCAATTTGGAAAGAGTTTTACTTTTCGAATCCAATGGTGTTCTGTGATTTCTGAAGTTCGAAAATCTAAGTAAGTTACTGGCATTTCGAACTCACGTCGATTTTTTGGACATCAATTATGCGTTTTTGGGCTTGTTTTTTTAAGAAAAATCTCGGGAATTGCTTTAAATCGCACTTTTAGACAACAAACTTCACTACTCTTTACTTATTTCAAAAAAAAATTTTCCCATCAAAAATCGAAATTTTTGGCAAGGGGTTAGCCTTCCCAAAAAAAATGCAAAAAAATAAAAAGTGAAAATTTAATAATTTCTCTTTATTTTGCGAATCCTCTTCGAATTTGGAAACGCGGAATGCCTTTTAATTGAAAAAATTCGAAAAATTGAAGGAGTTACAGCGTTTTCGACCTTGAAAATGGCCTATGAGTGTTTACGCCAAAAACAAACTTATTTTAACGATTTGTTTGATATTTTCATGCGATTTTTACGCAAGTCAGCATCAATCTGGAAAGAGTTTTACTTTTCGAATCCAATGGTGTTCTGTGATTTCTGAAGTTCGAAAATCTAAGTAAGTTACTGGGATTTCGAACTCACGTCGATTTTTTTTCGTTTTTTTGGACATCAATTATGCGTTTTTGGGCTTGTTTTTTTAGGAAAAATCTCGGGAATTGCTTTAAATCGCACTTTTAGACAACAAACTTCACTACTGTGTACTTATCTCAAAAAAATTTTCCCATCAAAAATCGAAAATTTTGGCAAGGGGTTAGCCTTCCCAAAAAAAATGCAAAAAAATAAAAAGTGAAAATTTAATAATTTCTCTTTATTTTGCGAATCCTCTTCGAATTTGGAAACGCGGAATGCCATTTAATTGAAAAAATTCGAAAAATTGAAGGAGTTACAGCGTTTTCGACCTTGAAAATGGCCTATGAGTGTTTACGCCAAAAACAAACTTATTTTAACGATTTGTTTGATTATTACATACGATTTTTACGCAAGTCAGCATCAATCTGGAAAGAGTTTTACTTTTCGAATCCAATGGTGTTCTGTGATTTCTGAAGTTCGAAAATCTAAGTAAGTTACTGGCATTTCGAACTCACGTCGATTTTTTTTCGTTTTTTTGGACATCAAATATGCGTTTTTGGGCTTGTTTTTTTAAGAAAAATCTCGGGAATTGCTTTAAATCGCACTTTTAGACAACAAACTTCACTACTCTTTACTTATTTCAAAAAAAAATTTTCCATCAAAAATCGAAAATTTTGGCAAAAAAAATAAAAAGTGAAAATTTAATAATTTCTCTTTATTTTGCGAATCCTCTTCGAATTTGGAAACGCGGAATGCCTTTTAATTGAAAAAATTCGAAAAATTGAAGGAGTTACAGCGTTTTCGACCTTGAAAATGGCCTATGAGTGTTTACGCCAAAAACAAACTAGTTTTTACGATTTGTTTGATTATTACATACGATTTTTACACAAGTCAGCATCAATCTCGAAAGAGTTTTACTTTTCGAATCCAATGGTGTTCTGTGATTTTTGAAGTTCGAAAATCTAAGTAAGTTACTGGCTTTTCGAACTCACGTCGATTTTTTTTCGTGTTTTGGACATCAATTATGCGATTTTGGGCTTGTTTTTTTTAAGAAAAATCTCGGGAATTGCTTTAAATCGCACTTTTAGACAACAAACTTCACTACTGTGTACTTATCTCAAAAAAATTTTTCCCATCAAAAATCGAAAATTTTGGCAAGGGGTTAGCCTTCCCAAAAAAAAATGCAAAAAAATAAAAAGTGAAAATTTAATAATTTCTCTTTATTTTGCGAATCCTCTTCGAATTTGGAAACGCGGAATGCCTTTTAATTGAAAAAATTCGAAAAATTGAAGGAGTTACAGCGTTTTCGACCTTGAAAATGGCCTATGAGTGTTTACGCCAAAAACAAACTTATTTTAACGATTTGTTTGATTAATACATGCGATTTTTACCCAAGTCAGCATCAATTTGGAAAGAGTTTTACTTTTCGAATCCAATGGTGTTCTGTGATTTCTGAAGTTCGAAAATCTAAGTAAGTTACTGGCATTTCGAACTCACGTCGATTTTTTTTTGGTTTTTTGGACATCAATTATGCGTTTTTGGGCTTGTTTTTTTTAGGAAAAATCTCGGGAATTGCTTTAAATCGCACTTTTAGACAACAAACTTCACTACTGTGTACTTAACTCAAAAAATTTTTTACCATCAAAAATCGAAAATTTTGGCAAGGGGTTAGCCTTCCCAAAAAAAATGCAAAAAAATAAAAAGTGAAAATTTAATAATTTCTCTTTATTTTGCGAATCCTCTTCGAATTTGGAAACGCGGGATGCTTTTCAATTGAAGAAATTCGAAAAATTGAAGGAGTTACAGCGTTTTCGACCTTGAAGGTGGCATAATTTTTCTAAATTTTAAATTTCTTTAAAATGTTTTTTAGTTTATTATGCCTTTTCGAATTGGAATTCCTTAAGGACCTTTAATAGCTTACTTGTCTTATAAGCCTTATATAAAAAAACAAATTCCTTTATGTTCTTTTTGTTTAATAATTGATTGGTTTTTCTGTTTATTAAATAAAATAAATTTTCTTGTAAATAAGATAAATATTTTAAATATACGAATCATAATGGGTTTGCTTGGTTTTTTTGTTGTGTTTGTTTCTTGAATTATCTAAAAATTAATAACTAAATTTAAATTAAATCTATATTTCTATAGAAAAGGGTATGTGTATGTAGACAAATATATATACAAACTACAATTAAAAAAAATATTTCATTATATATATGTTGTGTGTATATAACAAATAATATTTGCAATTGTTGGTATATTTTTTGATTTTAACGATTTCAATGCTGCTTGATGTCTGGGACCGAAAAACAAGTGTAGTTTCCAAATTAATAGAAAAAAATTTGGCCTCTTAAAAATGATTTCCAACTGAAATTGATTCGTTTTTCTTTTTCTATGCAAGTGAGTGTAAATGGGTACGAGTGTTTAAAACATCTAGAAAATACTTGTTTTTCTCTCACTTTTATTGTGTTTACTTTTCTTCTTTTCATTGCTGAAGTCTTGGTATTGCCAGGATCCCCTGATATGGGTTGCGGAGTAACTTAAAGGCAAATTAAAAAAAAAAAAATAAAAGCAAATTTTGGACTAGTTCTCAATTATATTTAAAAATCTTAAAAAAATTGCCAACTAAATTCCCATAATTTATAAATACAAAAATCACATAAATTAAGCTAAAGGGGAATATTTTTAAATATTTTATTTTATGTGCCTTTTTTTTTGTATAAAAAATTGTATTTAAGCAAAATTTTAGACTATCAGGCAAAACAAAAAACCTAAATAGGGTGGGAAGGGGGGTTGTAAAATGGAAACCAATTTTTGCTAAATTCCGTGTTTGAAACACTCTGGCAATACAAAAAATTACTCCCAGGCACTAGAGTGCCTTAGAGCTTTCAGTTTTCTTGTTTGTTTTGTTTATAACAAATAAAGTTTTTGCTTACAAAACTTATTAACTAAGATATACAATAATAATAATAATAATAATGGTAATTACAATAATAATAGTAATTGTTTTTTATTTTTGTTGTTTTTTAAATCTTTTTTTGCTTATATTTGTATTTTTGTTTACTTATCCTTTTCCTTTTCAATTGCCATAATTATAATATTAATTATTAATTAAATAAAATATATTTTTTATATAGCGACATTAGTTACAAATGGAAATGATTATGTGTGTTTGTGTTGGTGTGTGTACAGACATACATATGTATGTATATAGTGGGTGTTGTTTTTTGTAGGGTGACAGAACTTGAAAACCAAAAAAAAAATAATTAACAACTTCTCTGAACAAGTATGTCTTTATGGTGAGCGCTATCGCTCACCAATCTCAGTGATGATACCGCTCACCATTCTCAGTCACTTTACGATTCGCATCATCTATGAAGAAGTACGGCCCAATGATGCCACCAGCCCATAAACCGCACCAAACTTTGACTTTTGCTGTATGCATTGGTAGCTCTTGCAATGCTTCTGGCTGATCATCACTCGAATTTCGACAATTCTTCATATTTACTTAGCCATTGAGCCAAAAATTACCTCTGACCATAAAACGGAAGAAGCGTGTGATGTACTTTCTTAACAGAGCACGCAAACTCAATAATTTGCAAGCATTGTTCTTTTGTAAGACGACTCAAGGTAAAATTATAGACCGAAGATGTTTGACATTGAAACAAAACACGAAATGTGCATGAGTTGTTGAAACCAGTGTTGCCAAAAAAAAAAGACGGCTAAAAAATCACCCTTTATTTTCAGAAGAGGCATAAGAATAATGCAGGAGCCGATTATATGCCCAGATGAGCTATTAATAAAAAACAGTTTCGTTGTATAGAATGCCTAACAGGGAGGGTTCCCGAAGATTGGAAACCCAACACACTGTGGTGTGATGCAGAAAATAGAAAGTCATAAACCTCATTGACAACTATGGTGAAATACGTGCTAGCATGTGATCTTAGATCTGATAAAAACACCATCAACAATTAAATAGGCGTTAAGTTCGGCCGGGCCAAACTTTGGATACCCACCACCTTGGGAGTATATGTAAATCACCTTTTGTCATAATCCGGTGGAAAAATATGAAATATGGTCCGATTTGGACCAAATTCGACACGGACCGCTGTTTAATTTTGAAGAAAAAAAAAATTTGGTCTTTTTCGTAGCCATATCCAAATATAGACCGTTCTGAACCATATACGACACGGATGTCGAAAAGTCTAACATAAGTCTTTTATGGGGCCAAGACTTGAAATCGAGAGATCTATCTATATGACAGCTATATCCAAAACTTGAGCGATCTGAGCCAAATTAAAGAAAAATGTTAAAGGGCCTATCACAACTCACTGTCCCAAATTTTGGCGGAATCAAACAATAAATGCTCCTTTTATAAGCCCAAAACCTTAAATCGAGAGACTGTTATATATAGCAGCTATATCCAAATCTCGATAGATCTGGGCCAAATTGCACAAAGTTGCCGAAGAGCCTAACGCAACTCACTGTCCCAGATTTCTGAAAATGCGGACAATAAATCTGCCTTTTATGGGCCCAAAACCTTAAATCGAGAGATCGGGCTATATTTCAGTTATATCCAAATCTGAACGGATCTGGCCCAATATGAGGAACGATATCGAAGGGCCTAGCTCAAATTGTGGCAAAATCGGACAATAAATGCGCCTTTTATGGGCCCAAAACCTTAAATCGAGAGATCGATATATATGGCAGCTATATGCAAATCTGGAGCGATCTGGGGCAAATTGCAGAAAGACATCGACTGGCCTAACACAACTCACTGTTCCAAATTTTGGAAAAAAAAGGGAAATAAATGCGCCTTTTGTGGGCCTTAAACCTTAAATCGAAAGATCGGTCCATATGGCAGCTATATTCAAATCTGAACTGATCTGGGCCAAATTGAAGAAAGATGACGACTGGACTAACACAACTCAATGTCCCAAAATTCGGCAAAATCGGACCGTAAATCTGCCTTTTATAAGCCCAAGACCTTAAATCAAGAGATTGGTCTATGTGGCTGCTATATCTAAGTCTGAACCGATCTGAGCCAAATTGAAGAAAGATATCGACTGGCCTAACACAACTCACTGTCCCAAATTTTGGTAAAATCGGAGAATAAATCTGCCTTTTCTGGGCCCAAAACCTTAAATCGAGAGATCGGTCTATATGGCAGCTATATCCTAATCAGGACCGATCTGGGTCAAATTGAAGAAGGATGTCGACTGGCCTAACACAACTCACTATCCCAAATTTCAGCAAAATTGGATAATAAATGTGGCTTTTATGGACCTAAGACTCTAAATCGGCGGATCGGTCTATATGGGGGCTATATTAAGATATAGCAAAGTTCCAGCTCAATATCTCTATTTTTACAGACTGTAGCATGATTTCAACAGACAGACGGACCGACAGACGGACATGACTAGATCGTCTTAGATTTTTACACTCATCAAGAATATATATACTTTATAGGGTCAGAAATAGTTATTTCGATGTGTTGCAAACGGAATGACAAAATGATTATACCCCCATCCTTCGGTGGTGGGTATAAAAATATGCCGGGAAGCCCACACCAAGAGCTACAACATATTTGATTTATTAAAAGCTCATTATATTGTTAGAAAGTCTCCAAAAACATTTGTTCTTTTAAAAGACAGTATTTCTTTGACGCTTGGGCGGTATGAAATAAGGTCCCAATGCAGTAATGCCCCAATCGGAAAATGAAATAGGACCCCAAGATTTTAAACTTGAAAAAAAAACAAACAACAATAAATGGGGCTTTATTTTCTTTGAGAAATTAGGGCTTAATTTTATATCAAATAAACCCCTAAACTTGGTAACGAAACAAAGCCCCAAACCTTACTCTTGGTATCTTATTGGCGGTATGAAATAAGGCCCCAATGCAATAAAGGCCCAAATGGAAAATGTAAAAAGGCCCAGAATGTTTATGCATGAAACAGAAACAACGATATTTGGAGCTTTTTTGCGTATTTATTTCATTTTCATATGAAATAAGACCTCAAAGTTGGCAATGAAACAAAGCCCAAAAACTAATTTTTGGGGCTTTATTTCCGTTAAAATAGAAAATCATAGGTACACAGTTGGAGATATTTCTAATTCTCAACCAATTTTGATGGACCTCGGTGGAAGTTTTTAGATGGATTATTATCCGCATCAAATCTCGAGCAAATATGTTCAAACTGTAATGAATGCGGCTGACAAATGAGAACATTATTGTAAATTACCCAAAATCTGACGAACACATATATATGGGAGCTATATCTAAATCTGAACCGATTTTGACCAAACTTCTTAGATATTGTGGTAGGCATCAAGAAAAGTGTTGTGCACAATTTTGGAAAGATTGCTCAATAAATGCGCTTGCCTGTGGCTGTAGAACCGAAAATCGGGCGATATACATACATGGCAGCTATATCTAAATCTGAACCGATTTTCACCGGTAATGGCGGGAGTCAAAAGAAAATACTTCCTACCAAATTTCAGCAGAATCGGCTAACAAATGACCATTTTATTACATTATTATTGAAAATCGGATCCAACCAATTTATCCAACTTCCATAGACTTCGTCGCTAGGCGGAAAAACATGCCCATACTAAATTTGAAGACGATCGGATGAAAATTGGGACCTGTAGATTGTACACAAATTAACATGGAGAGACGGACAGACAGACAGACAGACAGACGGTAAATCAAATTCACAAGTGATTCTGAGTCGATCGGTATACTTATCAATGGGTCTAGCACTCTTCCTTTTGGGCGTTACAAACAAATGCACTAAGTTATAATACCATGTACCACAGTAGTGGTGTAGGGTATACAAATATAACAGCAAGGTGTACTCTATTACATCATTAGAAGACTTGGCTCTTAGCTTGTTCAACGCAAAATGCATTTTTATAACCACCACCATAGGATGGGATTATACGTATCTAGTCATTCCGTTT